>NC_053422.1:12675928-12993000 GCF_016859285.1 Xiphias gladius
CTACCTATACCCACCTACCTAAGTATATATATACATTTTAGTCAAGTACTGTATTAAGTAAAAATTTTGTACTTTTTGTACTTTTTTTTCCATTTTTTTTACTTTTCCACTCCACACACCACACCACTTCAGAGACATATTTATTCTACTCTACACTACATTTATTATTTTTTTTTTTACTTACTTTTTACTTTTAAGATAAAGATTTTTAATTAATTAATAATTCAACTTTTTAATAAACACACACATTAGAGATTAAAGCAGTGGTTGGTTTCAAACCTCTTGGCTTGGCTTCTTCTTTAAAAACAGTGTGTGTTGTTGTCACATTCAGATGTCTGGAGTTTTTTTACAGCTCCGCCAAACCGTGGTTTTTACCTCTAAACTTCTCACATGGTTTCTTTTCAGTAAATGTTCAGATTATCCAGCATCTCGCCAAAAATCAAAGATGCGAGAAAACGTCCAAAGACTGAAAACAGATCAGATGAGATCAGATTTTTTTTTTTTTTTGCCCACAATAGCGGATCCAGCCCTGTAAACGCAGGCACACCTCTATGCGTCTCCTTTAATTGACCGCACGGCAGCTGCATAGACAAGAATCCGCTTCTACCTTTCTCTCTGAGTGATCATTTTACAAGTAAATATAGCCGATGTACAGCTGATATAGCACAGCTGATGTATTTATCTTATGTGTATGGTGATTTTGTCAGATGACATCGCGGTTATAAAATCAGGATTTTAGCAGGGCAGAACAGCAGCTTGGAAATGGCTTGGAAGTGACTGCTGGTTAACATGTAGTCTTAATATGACACGTTTCAGTTACTGTGTCATATTTTAACTGTTGTCTGACAACAGAAAAAGAAAAACATGTATAATAATATATCAGTCAGAGGGAACAAAACAGTACGTTTACTTTAATACTTGAACTACATTTTGCTACTAATAATTTTTTACTTGTACTTAAGGCGAGACACTACAGGCAAAAATCGTCTTTTCATGCACCAATCTTCTTTCTGGCTAGTGGAAAGAAAATGTCCAAAATACACATCTAGGTGTTTATTTTAATACACTTTATCTGTTTGCATCTGTAGATTTCAGTTACAATACATATCTTTAAGGCCGTTTTCTCTCTCTATCACTTGAGTAGCACTTGCATATACAGAACTTTCCAGTTTTATTCTTATCTATATTCTGAAGGTTTTTAAAGAGGGCTTGTTCATATATCCTTCATGGTGTGATTTTATATAACATTTTATTCCTAAAAACATGGCAATTTTTTTTTTTATGGCAGTTAACAGTATTTTATGATTTATGGAGTGATAAAAAGAGATGTCCAAAATCCCCTCTGTAAAAACTTTTTGCTCTTATGTCAACAAAATGAAACAAAAAATTTTGAACCTGGCTTTATCCAATTTTTAGATTTTTGTCCTGAAAATGTATGCAAATTAGTTCATATTTAATTAGATATCTCCTCATTTGCATATTTAAACATAATATTTTTGAAAACTTGTAACACAAAAAATAAATAAGTAAGTAACCTGTATTAATAAAGAGCCTTTTGAAACCAGAGTTACAAGCTACTGTACAGTGCAAACATTGAAGAAAATAAAAAGTTTAACAGGAAATAACAATAAAAAACAATTAAAACAATACCCCCCCATAGGGCAACCACACATTACGAGACAAAGTGCTTATGAAACAGGTGAGTTTTTAACAGTTTCTTAAAACTATCGACTGAATCAGCAGTTTTTATAACTAGGGGAAGACGGTTCCAGAGGGTGGGGACCACAACTGCAAAAGCACCCTTGGTTTTAAACCTAGATTTCAGGGCCAGGAGGCACTAGTCAGATGACCTCAGTGATCTCACCGTGGCTAGGGGACACAGCTATTAGGAAATATAAAAAGGGGGCCACGCTATGTAGTGCTTTATAGGCAACTAAAACAACTTTAAACTCAATTCTACATTCAATGGGTAACCAATGTAAGATGTCCAACACTGGTGTGATGTGTGACCTACATCGTTTATTAGTTAAGTCTTGCGTCTTAAGTCTTAATCAAAATGGGAGGAGACAAAAATATTGACGATTTTTAGCAGATCTTGAAAGGATAGTATAGTTTTTATTTTCGTAATGTTTCTTAGTTGGAGGATTGGACCACTTTTTTTATGTGCCACTCAAAGTTCTTATGTTGATCCAAGAAAATTTCCCAAGTCTTTTGAGGCTTGCTTAACATTTTGCTGCTAATCGACCAATAAACTGTTTAGTTTTCTCAGAAATCCTCTCAGGGCCTATGACTAGGAGTTCCGTTTCATTTTGGTTAAGTTGAATGAACTTATCCAACATCCAGTCCTTAATAGCTGTTATGCAGTCTTGCAAGTTGAGAGTTTATTAGGTTTATTTGAAGTGGAATAAAGGTATAACTGTGTATTGTCCACATAACAATGACAAGAAATATACTTAAATCGACTAATTTTAAGAGACCAAAGGGGAGCATGTACAGTGCATTAAAAGATTAGGACCAAGGATTGAACCTTGGGGTACATCAAACGTCAGCCGAGCAGGTGAGGGGACATAATGATCAATGGCCACAGAAAAACTTATGATTGACGGGAAACCAGTCAAGGGCAGTCCCTATTATACCAGCCCACTTCGGAAGCCTACCAAGGAGAATAGAATGGTCTGCAGTGTGCACTCAGGTCAAGCAGCAACAAAACGGAGCAGTCCCCGGCATCCGCGCACATTAAAATTGATCAATTGAAACCTCGAGCAGAGTAGTTTAAGTACTGTGCCTTACTGGAAAACCAGATTGGAATTAATCCAAGATTTCGTTGCTGTCCAGGACCTGTACAAGTTGTTTGCATACTACTTTTTCCAAGACCTTGGAAATGAAAAGGAGTTTCGATATAGATCGGTAGTAACTGGGAAGCAAAGGATGTAGGCTTGGCTTTTTTAAGAGTGGCTGAAAAATAACATGCTTAAAATAATCAGGCACACAGCCAGTGCTAAGAGAGCTATTTACATTAGAGACTAAGTATGGTCCCAATGAACCAAAAAAACAGCTTTAAAAAGAGAGGTTGGAACAATGTCAACAGAGCTAGATGAGGGGCACATCTGGGAGACAATGCCTTAGTTTTTCCAATTTTATTTGGCTAAACTGGCTCAATAAAGAGAGAGTCAACCACAGGAGTACAGGAATGCAATATTTTAGACCTTATATCAGTGACATTGTCCATGAAAATGTTAAAAACATTTCAGTTATCATTTGAAAAGACCACAAGAGGAGGAGGAGCAGGGTTCACCAAACTATCGATAGTGCTAAACTAAGGTCTGGGATTTTTTAAACATTTTTGTTAATCAAATTAGAAAAATAAGATGTTCTTGCCTCTTTCACTTTCTCATTAAAAGATGAAAGCAATTCCTTCATATGAATAAAATGCACCTCCAATTTAGTGTTTTTCCACTTACGCTCAAACTTACTGCACTCTTTTATAAGACAGCATATGTCATTCATCCAAGGTGATGAGTTAACGGTACAACTAGATTTGTCTTTAGGTGGAGCAATACTAATCTATAATAATCTAATCGAAAATAATCTAATGCAAATTTGTCCACAGAGTGGCTGTTAAGAGTGCGAGAACGTGCCATGCATTTGATGGATTGGGCGTCAGCATTGAAGACAGTATCAAAAATCTTGTAGTCAGACACAAAAAAGTCATCAGTGCATAGCGCATTAAGAGTAAAAACAAATCAAGTGTATGACCATTATCGTCAGTTGGCCCTGATACATGTACAATTAAATTTCAGTGAGTTGTACTTAAAAACTCAGCGGCAAATTTATCGGATGCATCAACACCATTTATATTAAAATCACCAATGATCAAAACTTTGTCAAATTTAACAACCACAGATGATTAAAAACTCAGAATATTAGATTAGAAAAACCAGTATTTGGGCCAGGTATGTGGTAAATCAACACACAGTAAAAAGGATTAGCCAATCCTGAGCATATACGCCTGAAACTGTTTGGAAAAACCAGCAGTTAGGCCTGTGTCGACCAGTGAATGTGTTAATGCTGGGGGAAGACAATATGTGGGGGGCTGGCACAGGAGACTGTGTCATGAGATGAGACAGGAGAGGGAGCTGGGGGTTTCGGAGTGGGTGAGTGCTGTGTAAACAGTCAGTTGAAAATAATTGTCTTAATTGAGGTAATCAACTGGGGAGGTTTCATGGTGATAACTATTAGTTAATATTTTGACCCTATTCACCTGTGGTGTCTTGCCTTTTTCATGCAGGACTTTTACTTGTGGAGTATTTTACAGTGCTGTATTTTTATAGTGCTTTTACCTAAGTAAAGGATCTGAATACATCTTCCACAGCTGCCTACCTAACACTAATGTAGTCTAATACCACAATACTGTAATAAACATTTATATCTCTAAGGGTACGCTAAGTAACAGGCAGCCCTCTCTGTATCATACAATACAGTTCACCAGCACCACAAACTACTTCCTTTTAAAATGATCATAAAGTTGAACCGACAGTTCTCTAAAACAGTTTCAACAAAAGCTGAACATTATAGCCCTTTCTGAAGGTAGGATTTATTGAAGGACTGTTGTATTAGAATGCATTATTGTTAGATAGGTGTACCTAATAAACTGGCAACTTAATGTAAAGTCTGCATACTCTAAATAAATCAAACCTAGTAGAAAACCAGATATTTCCATGTGCTCTGCAACATGAAGTAAAAAAACCCCACTCTGGACAAACTTAAAACTTGGTATTTATTTAAGCATTTTCAGAAAGTGGGAAGGCAATGCCATGCTTAATTAGGCTCACTTGTCACTTGTCTTACATTGTCTGCTTTTAACTAAACTGTACTGTACTTGTGTACTGTTTTTTGGTGACATGAAAGGCATTCGAATCACCAACTTGATGTCCGTGTTGCAAGCTAGCAAACCAAACCATGATGCACAAGGGAGATGATGCCAATATATTGTTGTCATTATAACTGTTATCATAGTCCCTAACATTTTTATGGGGTAATTACACTCCCTGCACTGTTAGAGCTTGTCTCCGCCCGGCACAAGGTTTCTGTCAGGATGTCAGAGTGTGGGAGGGTGGGTATGAATGATGAGAAGGTTGTTCCCCCCCTTTTTTTTTTCTTTTAAGCCAATATTAAACTAATACTCGCATGTTCATATGTTTTTAATCATTCTTCCTCTCCACACTGTCCATAAAGAGTTTCTCTCGTAATTAAATTCCAAAACGATTGAACTAAAAAGACTGCAGCTTTAGAAGATACCCAATTGATTTTCTAACTTGGATGGCTGAAGCCTCATTATCTCCAGCTGAACTCGAGAATGTATTGTTACACAGAACATGGACTGCAGATTTTGTCCCGATCTTATACGTTGGAATCACATTAGGAATGAAACTTTTTCAGGACTGGGATGAACAATTAGAGCAACCAAAAACTGTTTCAATGTACATAGGGACATGTGAGTGTTGTTTTCAGATAGACTAAAAAAATGTGAACCTATCCTTGAATGTCAGAGTGGTGTCAGAGGTTCTGACTCTGAGGAGTTGAGGTGGGGCCAGGGTGGAGTTAGAATGTGAAGTACAAGATAGCAGGACAATGAGGCAGTAAAGAGCAACTGATTGTTTGGGAACACCTTTCACACTCTTCCAGCCCATATTCAGTAAAAAGCTTTTCCACTAGTTTTTCTACTGTATGAGGTTATCGCAGAAATGTCAACATAAATGGCATGGATGTATATGCTTTATAATTGTTTCTTTATAAATCGTTGAGTGAAACACGGTACTGGAACAACAGTTGAAAATTACAAATTCACTTTGATGTCCTATCACCATGTGGTCCAATGTTATGAATTGCTATTAGACAATTTCACAGATGATTTTCTACAAATAGACAGGTATCTTGGTGTGTACTAACTGAAAGGAAATCTTCTTGTCGGGAATTTTTTTTTCCTTTTGAGTTCAGAGAAAAGAGTTGTGTTTACTCCTCAACTGTCTATTCATCATGAGCCAGAGGTTTTGAAAACAAAATACAGCTTTTGTTTAAGAAGTCTGGAATTCAGCTTTTTGCACTTGTCAGGATTCAACCACCCTGCCCGCAATCCTGGCACTGGAAGAGTCAAAGGTCAACGATGGGGTTAAAGAAGAAGCTAGAGTATCAGTGGAACACTTTCTCCAGGTGAAAGAAACAAAACAATCTTAGATGTGTTGACAGATAATCACTTGAAAAGCTTTATGGCTCAACACTTTCTTTTCTTTTCCAGGAATTAGTTTCCAATAATTTGATCGGCCACACTCAACCGGTTTTTCAGTTCCTGTGCCCACTTGACAAACTTCTGAATGAAGAGGAACATTATGAAGGCGTGTGGGGCCTTCTCAGCGGCTTGGCCTACTTCCTGACTCCAGGTCAAGAGGAAGAAGAGGTAAAATTTCACTTCCCTGCTTTTATTCATGTTGACATCTTTAAAAGGATCACTCTGGTTTATTACATGAATCGACAAAATAATCAACAGATTAATCGATGATGAAAATAATTGTTAGTTGCAGCCCTAAATGTGACAATAAAATGACTTCAGTGCCTGCCTGAATTACTGAATTCTTCATTAATCGGAAGCACAGATATTATGACAAAAGCTATTGGAGATAGAAATGGAGACAGTCAAAGTCAGCTCATTCAAATGCTGCATTAAAGGGGCTCTCCAGTGATTTAGAATCGCACTTCCATAAAGTTGGGGGGCGTGGTTAAAATTGAAGCAGTTGAAGTTGAGATATCATTACTTTTATCCCCTGCTATGAGTCAAGCTCCTAAAATACTGGATCCTACATTTACTCATTGCAACCTGATATTCGCTTTCATTAGACCCTCACTGCAGGATAAATGCCCACATCTTTCAAACTCCACACCCCCTGTTTATAAAGCAGGCTTTCTGTTGTAATTGTGAAGTCTCAAGCTGAAACTGAGATAATTCTGATGATATCTCTTAGACTTGAGAAAACTCCCTACAGAGCTACAAAAGATATTATAAAACTATTTTCACATGCCTTAGAATAGCACCCATAAAGAGTAAATTGAACTTCATGTTTAAAAGTGGTTGACCACCCCTTCAACTGGCCCCTTAACCTATATATTTGGATTTGTTTGGTTGCTGGTGTCTGCACCATGCTGCACCATAAAGGCCAGAGCCACTGTGTCAGCTGTCACAACCTGATCGTTTTGTTTTTCTTTGCAGAACTCTAGCCCTCAGACAGAAGCCCCAAAAGAAATCATAACTCCATGTCCACACCCAGAATCCACAGTTCAGCCGTCAGAAAACCCTGGTGCCTTTACTCAGAATGGCACTTATGTTCCAAGTGCTACTCTCCCAACTATCATCATCTCCCAATGTGATCCTCCTTCAGAACAGCCAGAGGAAGCAGAAACAGAAACTGAAACACAGTGTGCTGTAAACTCAGACCATTCAAGTAATGAAAACTGCTCCCAAGACAAAACAGAAGACTCTGATAACCCCTTAACCTCTCACTTTAAAACGATCATCAAAGGACTGACCCGATCCAAGTCACAAGAGTCTCTGGCCTCAACAAAAACCAGCAGCGATGAAGACCCACCTAATTCAGACTCCACGCCGTGCTGCAGCCAAAATAGAAGCTCACAGGGGGAGAGTGCAGAAGGCCCGTCATGGCTTAATTTCAGTGCAAGGTCAAATAAAAAGGAAAAAATATGTTTAAAGTTGTCAGGTGGAGCAAACAAGGCTAAAGGGAAGGAGCATGGCACTTTGCCAAGAGGAGAGGACTCCCAGGGTCAGAAGAGCCAAGTCAACTGGGAGCAGCTGGAGGCGACCAAAGCCATATTTGATTTGCTGAAAGAAATATCTGGTTTGTTTAGTTTTTTAAACTGAGATGGTATTGTTCACAGCATTAAGGGCTTCCAGATCATATATACGGTGCATATATTGGTGTTTTTTGGGGGGTTTATTTGTTTCGTTTTTTTTAATCTGTAGTCCATTTACTTGAAATCATCTGTACTTTAGTGCACTTGGATTGATTATGCGTTTATACAGGCACTTGTTTTAGTTTTTCTCAGTACCATAAGCAAATTAACATGTAGAGACTTGATACTTGCCTGAGAAAGATAATCCTTTACACTGAAAATTAAGCTGTCTTTATTAACCATCATGTGGTATTTATGGTCCAAGTATAGCTTGTTTTGATAAGTCCCTTGGGTGGTGCATTCGTGTGTTTCTGAGTAGCTCAGATAATTCAGGATTGACAGCTGGTAGCCAAACAGCATTGTATTCACAAGCCATCTGTCAAAAAAAGACAATGAGATGATAGACAATAAGCAAACATTAATGCAATGAAAAGGGTAATGTTAATAGGGTAACTTGATGTATTGAAAGGTTTGTCTATGTCGATTCAAAATCATGTGCGTTGTCAAAGAAGCTTCGTCAGGAAAGTTAATCAAATAATCTTTTAACTGCATTACCATGTAACAACAGTACAGCCTCGACAAAGAAAGATACATTTTCACTGTGATGAGTTATCAACCTCAGTCAGGCTTCAGACCTATGAAAATTCATTTACACCATACTGAAATACACCGAAAACAGTGACTTGCTCAAAAGTAGGAAAATGCATTTAAAAATCTCAACAGCTGTGGTATGCTTTAGGAAATCATTGGCAGTCATTTTAAACTTTTATTCTTCATATGGATTTTGAATAAAAGGACACCGTATAATTTGAAAGGTTCTCCATTTGTGCAAAAATTTACAAAGAATTAACCAGTTTGTTAATTTTAGGTAAAAATCCCAAACTCACAAATTCCAAATTTGTTGCTTTACAGTCTATGCAAAACAAGGTACAACACCCTCTGTCATTTAGACCCATGATTTGGATAAGGAAAAACTCTGTAACACACAACTCAGTGTGTTGTTGCCTCTTTTAGTTTCAGTTTTGGTTTTTTGCACACACATTTGAATGTCAGCCATTGTCATTAACCCCAGTAAGCTGCACCAAACGGCAGACAGGCAAATTTGGAAAGTGGTTGGTGAACATAGTTGAGCAAGTTTTCAGAAGTTAGCTTTTCTCTTTGATGTATAGATAGCCAACCGTTAATTAAAATGTTACCTATAACAACTGTATCGTAAAATATGTTGTTACTCGATTGTTTTGGTATTTTTCTGCCCTCCAGTGGCAAAAACGAAAGAATCCATGCACAACTTGTGACAAATAAGCTAAAAAATGCAAAAATGCTTTTATGGTCATTCTTAAGATCTCCTTCAAGACAAAGCTAATACTTCTTGTGTCATTACAGGAAACTCCATCCTCATAAACATATTTGATGCCATTTTGAAACCTGTTATGCCCATTTTGAAAAAGTAAGTTCATTGCTAATGCTAAACCAGAAGTTCGTACATTTGTTGTATCCTGGTATATGAGAAGGTCTTATGAATGTGAGTTATGTTCCTCCTCAGAAAAGTGAACTCTTTCTTAAACAAGATGAACCCAACAGAAGTGCAGATGGCTGAGTACATTGACGCTCTGCGAGACAAGCAGTGGCCAGAATTTCAACCAGCAGCACCTCCTCCTCCTCGCACAGACGAGGAGAAAAACGAGACCAGGGAGCGAGCACATAACCTCATCAATGCCAGATGTAGGGGGACACATTTCTGCACTCTTGAAGGAAGTATCCAGTTATTTTTGGCAGTTCATTATTCATCTAAATTGAATTTTTATGTCCCCGCTGAAGATTCAAACTATCTTGTCCTGAAGAAGACGGATGTGGAGTCTGTCTTTAATCTTTTCCAGGACAGTGAAGTAAACAAAACTCTGGTATATGTGAGTATCCCAACATTCACTTTGTGTAACCATCCCTCGTTCATTTTATCAAAATTTCATATTTTATGTAATATATTATAGAAATCTTGTTCTGATGTTGTTACCCTGTCCTTTTTAACAGGTGCTCCTGTCATTTGTATTAAGGGATTTTTTTCCCAGTGAACATTCCCTAAATGTGAGAGCTGCTGCCTTACTAAAAGTTACCAGTTCTAACAAGTGATCTGTGAACCTCTTGATAGTGTTTTCATTGGTGTCTTTTTTTTTTTTTTTGATTTTGACATTTTAAAATATCAAATTATTTATTAAACATCTTAAAATGCCTTAAAATATTTAAGACCACTTCTAAATTAGAGTTAAACATCCTTTTTCTGCATTTTTGACTCAAACATATCAAATATACTGTGAATTTTTGGTTGGACCGCAACAGCGGGGCCAGCCCTATAAATGTGAATGTCCATGACTGACTGACTGACGGAGTGATAATGCTACACCATTTGTTGGCTGAATACTGTGTGACTGAGTGCTGGAGAAGTGAAGCTTCTCCGTAGGTGGTTGCTCTCTCTTACGTCATCGGGGGGTTATTTACAGGAAGCACATTTGTTGCTAGATTTACCGACTTTTCAGACGTCTTTAGCGACCTTTCTTCACAAAAGCACCGAGTGACAAATCTAGTGAATTTTTGGACAAACCTACTTTCTGTAAAAGACAGTCGCCAGTATTACCTCACAAGTGCGAGGTTGGGATTTCCCTCCGCAGGCACACCTCTCTATGCGTCTCGTTCAATTGACCGCACAGAAGCTGACACAGAAATGAATAAGCTTCCGATTTTCTCTCTCAGTGATCATTTTACAAGTAAATATAGCCGAAATCACAGCACAGCCTTTGTCTTTAACTTGTGTTTCTGGTGATTTTGTCAGACCCCGTGGCGGTTATAAAATCAGGATTTTAGCAGTGAAGTGCAGTAGCTTTGAAATGGCTGCTGCGAGTGACTGCTGGTTAAAATGTAGTCTTAATGGGCCAAGTTTCAGTCACTATTTCATACGGAGTATGAATACTATTTTCATACTCCGTTGTCTGACAAAAGAAACACAAATACATGTAAATGAGAACAGCTTAATATGTAATCCAGCTGTATTAAAATACTGTATATGTGAGCATAGACAGTAAGGAAGAACCAAACAGATAAAGGGCAGTACAGCCATATATTAGACTTTGACCTAGTGTTGTTCCTTTGGTTTTTATTTTGTAAAGTTTAATTGCTTTTGTACATGTTCACTTGTCAATGTGATGAATCCAGGCTTTCCCTATTGAACTTTTATTGTTAAACTCAGATGGGAAAGTAATGTATGTTTCATATTTACAGTTTGAATTTCACCCTTAATGTTTTAATTAAACATAGTTTGAATTTTCTAGAATATTTTGTGTCACTTTGAGCACTTTTGCGTGGTGGTTTTGTATGGTCAAGTTTTATAAAAATAGAATATCTCGCAATTACTAATCACACAAATCTGTCAAAACATGAATAGTACCACTATCAAAGGAAACTCGAAATAATGTTCATGTAAATAACTTGAATTTATTCCAAATAAAATATTTTAATAAATTACTTTTTTCCAGTTATATTTTTGGCTTTGTGGATTTTTAATTGAGTTTAGACGCTGTACAAGATTTATAAACATAAGATGTAAATTAGTTGCTGATGCCAGCATCTTATTTGCTCTTAAGCAATATTTTAGTAGAAGATGTTTCAGACAAGTTAAACAAGTGAATCCACTTGGGAAATCTTGTAATTTAAAAGATATATTCAAATAATTAATAAAAATACTAGACTAATATATCTGGTATTATGCAGTCACCTTCATATTTTTTTCACTGGAATAAGCTACAATCAGATACACTGGCAGAAGAATACAAACATTCCTCAGTTTTGAACCCTGTCCAACAAAAGTTTGTTCTGTTTGTCAAAATTATGTTGTTTCATATTAAAGACTGAGCAACTTGACATGCCCTTCAGTTGAAAAACAATTATGTCAACAACTCTGTCCATATATTCCTATAACCCTTAATGGGAATGCTGTCTGTAATGCTCATGCTATTTCATTATGTAAGTGTAACGGAATTAATTACAGGATTATTCTGGTCCATGTCGCAGGAGGGACAGGACTGTCTGGCGATGCAACAACATGAATACATTTTTTTTATTCACTTAAGTTCCTAGAGCCAGGTAACAGCGTCACACTGAAACAAACACTTTAATTTACAGAACGAAACTGGTCGATCTTATTTGATACTATTATAAACCTGAGGTGATGACTTGTTGTGAACATGAATTCAAAAATGACACGATACAAAAAACTGATAGTGATAGTGAGTGTTTAGTCTTAAACTGCGCTAGACCACCACTGGTTCAGTCTTTACTCACTCATTCTGGTTGTTTAAACATTGTTCAAACCCACTGAATTTTAGGGTCAGTGTCTACTCTTCACCCTGTAAGCAACAGTTGAAAAAACAAAGCACACCCCAAGGTCCATTAAGTACCTATTTTGGAACTTTCAATCGCATCACATGGGCTTCATCAGAAGATGGAGTCTGTCCAGCTGTCATGGAGCTGCAGATCGTCTACCTTATCAGCTGATGAAGAGCACATGATGTAATCAAAAGCTCTAGAAATGCTACTAAATGGACGTCTTACTGCTATACGCACAATATAAGGTTGAAAAAACAGCAGTTGGCAGTTGAGGTTCTTCTTGGAAGTAACTGTGAGAACAGAACTGGACAACGTCACTGGTAGTGATTACAAATCAGAAAAAGATATAATAAACGGCAGTTAGACCCAAAGGTAATATAAAGTACAGTATGAAGAACTGGATTTGAAAAAGTAAAGATTATAGCCATCAAATGAGTCCCTTAAACCAGGAAGAAGCAAAGTATCACTAGTGAAAAATAAAACATTAAGTCCCCATAGGAATTCACACACAAATTAATCTAGGAAAATAAAAATAAACATACCACACAGAAGAGTGTAGAGAAGAGTAAAAATAATAAAAAACATAATCATATGCAGTTAGCTTATAGTTACTAAAATGTCGCCTATTAGAAACTCAACTAGACTCACACATTTAGTTTAACAGCTAACATAGTTAGCAGTAGACAGATCATTGAAAAACTAAATTAACAAATTAAGAATTAAAAACAAAAAAGATTTACAAAACAGTAAATTCTCTGACAAAGGCCTTTTGTGGAGTAGATAATAGATGCTTGTCATTGTTTACTTGGTCACAGACTTGACAAAATGGTGGATGTAATAATGTAAGTTAAACTTGTGGGAGACCACATACACATTTTTTCATCACAACTATGCAAGTAAGCGGTGTCTAAGTAGTAAGAAAAACTTCCAGTGTGCCTGCTTCTTGGTGCGTATCCAGGACAATCAGCTGGAAGGCGCTGGGTATTTGTACAGGTGAATGTGAGGGAGCACTGCATGGCAGCCAAATGGTGGATGTGATGGTAGCATCCATCCAGTAGTGGCTGAAGGGCTATGGGTAATGGTATTTGTGGCACTGATAATCCTACTACCACCTAAGGCAGTGGTATGGGTGTTAACATGACCAGTGCAAGTACTGATGGCAGTAGCTGTATCATAGACTTTCACACACAAACACACACGTTTAAATCACTACAGAGAACATTACATGGACTTTCATTCATGTCCTAGAGACTTATCTTAACCCTGACCTTTGTAACTGCAGCTCTCAAGACCAGGTGTCATCAGTAACACCTGTGTGGACCGGCCTTAAAGCTACTGTTTGACATGTCCGGCTAGGAGAGGACAACATGGCTAACAGTAAAGACGGCCAAGAGTTAATCAGCCTAATTAGCCAATCAGTATAAATCCTATCGAATATTTTCCACTACAAGCATCACAAGGCTTCAATAAGATGACGTATTATGTGTGTACCTACTGTTTACAGTATATGAGCTGTTGCAGTTTTAAAACTGCCATCATCTCTGTTTTTGACAACAGAGCTCAGTTTAACATGGCAGTCTATGGGAGCTTTGGTCAGCACTCTCTGCACTTGGAGGCGATTTCTTCCAAAACCCTAGGCCTTGTCACATTGAGAGCAACACTGGGTGAGAGACGTTGAAATTCTTTACATTTTGATATAAAAATTATCCATGAAGGTTGGAAATTGTGGGAATTAAAAGAGGGTTGAAAGAGGGTTTGGGGGAAATTTTTCAGGGATTGCAGAGTGCGGGTGATGTCTCGCACTCTAGCTCTGATTTTCTATGGGAAATGTTGCGTTGCCATGGTTATTTGATTCGCTAAGAAAAGTCAAAGTACACACATTCCTGAGCGAACCACGTGTTTTAATGTGTAATTTGACTGGGTTTTCTCAAAGCTGCGGGGTGACTTACACCCTGAATTTTCATACGGAAGAGGAATAAGAAGAAGAGGTATGGTGAATAATAGTCATTTAAAAAAAAATAAAATATAACAAGAACTAGTATAAATAAGAACATGAATTTAAGTACATACATTGAAAAGATCAGAAAATAAAGAATACACTGAACATGAATTGGTCTTCGATTTCCATTGAGGATTCAGTTGATCTGCACAGTTATACACATTTCAGCAATCTATTGCAGATTTACATTTATACATTTTCAGGGATTTACAACTGAAATTAGTAGTAAAAGCATTAAGTGTGAGTGGGGTAAGATTGTGTGATACTAATTAAATTCCAGCTACTGCATCAGGCTTTGTCAGTGGTTCTCGTGTCTTTTACTTAAGTAAAAGTAGAAATACCACAGTGTAGAAATACTCTGTTAGAAGTCTTGCATTCAGTAAAACTGCAAGCATCAAAATATACTTTAAAGTACCAAAAATAAAAGTATTCATTATGCAAAATCGCCCATTTCAGAATAATATATTGTATTACTGGATTATAATAAATGATGCATTAACATGTACTGTAAGCATCACTTCTTTGTTGCAGCTGGAAAAAATGGGACTAACTTTAATTACATTATATACTCCTGTAGCTTGTGAGTTTCCAGATCATTAAAGTCTTTATATATAATAATACATTATAAACTAATTTGTTCATTGTATTTTGTGTTTTGTGTTAGGAGTCCAAAGTGGAACATTTTCCTCTCAGTAGTAGCTGGTGGAGTAAAAGTATAAATTAGCATAAAATTGAATTATTCTTTATGTACAGTACTTGAGTAAATGTACTTAGTTATTTTCCAGTACTGGATTAGTCACGTATGTGATAGGCTACTGTCACACTGTGGAAATTAAAAAAACAGAAAAAAGAAAAAAAAAAGGTAGGACAATTGTGAGGAAATCAGAAATTTAAGACGTTAACTAAAGGAGTTGCTGAAAGTATCACTAGTGTCCTTGAGCAAGAGCTCAGCTCACCGTTTCCTACCAGATGTTGCAGTTGCTCCTCCAGTCCAGCAGGTGGCAGGGGTGCAAATACCGGCAACAAACAGTCTGCTGTGTTCAGTTATCCAACATGTCTGCGCCCTGAAGGATGCTGCGAACAGCGTGAAGGTACAGGACGAGTGACAGGTATGATTTGGTTTATGTCGTTTCTTTGGGCTTTAACACGGTCCTCTTTGGCCTGTTATAAAGGGTGTGTTTATGGAGTTACCGTGCCTGTAGCCTCCCGCAATTCCATGCGATTGAATGTGCCGTGGATACAACTCTTGTTCGTCACGTTTAGTTTTAAAGAGGCACCTCTGTTTAATTGGTGTTTTGCAGACGTACTTACGCTGCTCACACGTTGTATCATTTTTGTAACCGTTCTTCATCGCGTGGTTTGATGAATTAAACGGGTCCCCTGAGGAAATAGTCTAAAACGAGACATTAAAAGTTCCGCTTGTTATTGGAGACAAAGTCAAAGCTCCCACTGATACCGAGAAATCTCCAATTTTGATCATCAGGAGCACAGTGCTGGAAGCATGACTGTGTGTGAATAGTCTAAATCTCTGGTCCCCAAGTTTATTCTGTTACAGACATTGGTTGCTTTTTTACCAATTGGTAACATAACTGGAAAAATTAGTAACCCAAGAAGCTATATGTAGAATTTTATTTAAATACTATTATATTGAACATGAAATGGATGATTCTTTTCAAATTTGTCAGTTGTTTCTGTTTTGCAGATTTAGAAATGTGAGTTAAAGGCCCCAAAAACCATTTCATTAGCGTCTTACTGTGACCAAAGAGGTCCTACATGAACACAAGATTTTCTGCCAAAGGAACAGACGCAGTTAACTAATGAGGAAGTTTTGAATTTGTGTTGTTGTCAGAGTTTTTTTCAGTGTTTGAAGAGTGCAAAGTTCAGTTGGAAAAACATGGTGCTGGTACATGCTTTCAAAAATCTAAATTTTGCAAAAATTGAATCAAAATTCTGGTGATAGTTACAACTACAGCTGCAACTAATGATTATTTTATCGATCCATCTATTTTTCTGATTAATTGTCTGTGCCATTAATGTCAGAAATATTAAAAGATTCCCATTACTATTTCCTAAAAACCAAGTACACATATGGCTTGTTTTGTCCCGCCAGCTGTCCAAACCAAAGTGATATCAGTTATCAGTTATCAAGATTATTTGCTGATTTACTTTCTGAAGATCAACTCATCAATTAATCAACTAATTGTGGGGGGAAGGGGTTTGTTGTTTTTATTTATTTATGTATTTTTGGCATGAATATTTAATGTCATAAAGAAATACTTAGGATTTTAGTTTTGGGGACCTTTGAACTTTGTACAAACTTTTACATTTTCATTCACAAAAGACACAAGGCTGTCCAGCTGTACCAACAATGAACTTGAGAGCAACACAAGCTGCTTTGTATTTTGGACTGACTGACTTGCACAGTATTTGTAACTGTTTTACTTACTAACGGTAACTCATAGACATTTTTCACAGCAGACATTTTAACTTGTCATAGCAGGAAAAGCACAGCTGGAACTAATTACATTAACGATGGCTTCGTTCAAATAGTCGTTGCAGTGTAATGCAACAATGAATGATGTTATTAGTTACGCCAGTGTAGGGCTACAAGTACTGCTTTCTTGATCTGTTGATTAATCATTTTGTCTCTAAAATGACTGGATGTTGTGGATAAAAGGCTGTTATAATTTCCCAGTTATTCGGTTTACAATGACATTAAAAAAAAACTGAGAAAAACAGAAAATCCTCACATTGGAGAACCTGGAACCAGCTAATGTTGGGCATTATTGCCTGAACAATTACCAAAACGGTGATTTGATTATAGCTGCTGATTATTTTTCTGTGAGTCGACTATTTGATTAATCAACTAATCGTTACAGTGCTAAACCTGTGTTCGACATGTCAGAATGTCTGCTGTGAAAAAGGTTAAGAATTAGGACTAGGCTGTTTTATTTAGAGCCCGACCGATACTGGATTTTTTTGGCCAATATATTGGTCAGGTTCTAGTTTTATTGTCATTCCACAACATGTTATACATGAAAGGGAAATGAAATGAGGTACTCAGTTCTATTAGGTACTAGCAATAATAAAATCAAGAAGAAAGCACATGAGAAAACACCATTAAAAATAAAAATAAGCAAATAAATATATAAATATAAGTATATAGTGTGAGGATAGGAAAAGACTGTAAAAATCTAAAAGATAAACAAGGTGAACAAGTGGGGAATATATGAAACAATATTAAGCATGGCATCAAATTGTTCAGTGAAATTTCAGAATTTTCAGTCTTAAAGTGCGGTTCTACATATCTCATTAGACCCCCACCAGCATGTGTACCCGGGGGGGGGGGGGTCTACCTATTTGGCCTACATATACCTAATTGATTTTTAAATATGAAGATGAATGAGGAGATGCTTTTCAGATCATGATTATGTCATACTTTCCTTAAACCTTTTTTGGGCCATGGGCCCAAAATATAATCATAAAAGGAACTGCAGTATGTCCTGTTATTGTGTTATAGGTCACGTAAAATAATTTATTCCATGGCCACTGAAAATTCTTGATTCTCATTGACAGGAAGATGTGGATTAACTTTTAGTGACCTCATAGTTTAACCGGACACCTGGGAAGCAGAAGTTTCTTTGCAGTTCTAAATTAAGGTGCCAATAATAAACTGTTGGTAAAGACAAGTGAGGCTTAGCCAGAGAGCCTGGCCCTTGGGCTATTTCTGTAACCATCACCAACAACCCAAAATTATAATAATTGGCTTCTCAGTGAGAACCACACAGATTTAATTTCCAATGTGTTTTATATTTGCGTGTAACTGTACATCCAAAACAAAAACGATAGGAGGAAGAAAGGGAGGACTTTTTAAAATGCTGCAGCAAAACTGGGCTTCACCGATGTTTGGTGTTTGGTGTTTGGTGATTCGTTGCTTCCGCGTCATCCATCCCATATCCCATACTTAACCCATTCAAAGCTAGTAAAGCCGTATTAAAATGACTCATTTAAACAAAAGAATAACCTTTGTTCTTTGCTTCGGACCCCTCATCACATGGTGTATGTCTCTGATTTGTTAGAAGATCATTGGGAAACTGTTATATTTAACAATCACCGACTGTTTCATTTTAATAATATTTGGTAATATTTCACGCGAGAAAAAGATTGAGGAAATGTCAGAAAAATAAACAGAATTTTGTGTAGCTGAGCTGAGCCCAGGTGTGGAACCACAGGTCTATATTAGGGATGAACCGTCTTTGATTAATAATGTAACTGATCGTGGAACACCCATTGAAAATATATTTTATTGTACGTCATGTGGACTGGTCATGTGTGGCCGATACAGTGGATCAGACCTGTGCCTCCTTGGTTCCAGCTCATGGTGGTGTAAAATAGCTGAGTCATCTCCTAACTGCACATCCTTAGCTGCAAAACTGAGATCTGATTTGGAGATTTCTTGTGGCTCCAGTGATTCAGGTTTGACCCCTGTTAATTCTGGTATCCATCTCCGGGTTCACTCACCCTCATCCACACTGTTATATACTAATCATGCTTCACCAATATACTGAATATGAGGTCCAGCTGCAGCAGGAGGGGGATAGATGGCTCCAGAGTTCAGAGTGTTTACTGTCACATTTTGGCTGCTGTCACGCTTGGCTTGCTGTTTCTTAGCTATAGTTCTCAGGACTGAATTTTGTAAAGTCAGAGTCTTGTGTATCCACATGTCTCCTTGAGATGGATGTGATGGTTCTTGTTTGTGTGTGTGTTTGTGTGTGTGTGTGTGTGTGTGTGTGTGTGTGTGTGTGTGTGTGTGTGTGTGTGTGTGTGTGTGTGTGTGTGTGTGTGTGTGTGTAATCATCATCTGTGACTGCATTGCTTTTTCTTCCTCTCCCTCTCACATTGCTTCTTTGTGCATTGTGAACGGATATCATCAACAACATTAAGATGTTTGATAATGGTGTAAGCTATATAAATGTTGTTTTGCTCCTTTTTGTACACCCATATAATTCATAAATCCCGATTTAAAACTTAACATGTCTTGTTGTGAGTCAGAAGATAAAAGTTACAGTTGAGCTTCTAATGTAACTTTTTATAGTTTTACTGTTTTTTGTTTTTTTTAACTGTTTCGTGACACACCAGTCAGTGGTTTTGATGTGCTTTGTGCGCTGATACAAGAAACAAAATGATGGCTATGTAGCCACAACATAGAAGACACTCCCTGCATGCAAAATATACCAGAAGATGATATGAACTGACTGGTGTTTCCCCTTTTTACACTTCTCAAGTACCATCTCTGCTGTTGATGCATCGTTTTTGTAGTTTGTTGCTTTTTTAGATTTATTCCAAGTGAAGGCAGTTTGTAACACATTCTGACCTGCCATTCAAACACGATGGGGAGAAGGAAATTTAATTCAGTGGAGCCAGTAAAGAAAACGGCCTCCCTGGGATTTGATCACAGGCAAGCAGAGATAATATATGCAGGGTGTTTGGACTGGGAGTCATCACTATTCAAGTACAAGGTCCTGATTTGAACCTGAGCTGCGGTGATGGGCATATGCTGCTTCAGTAGTAAACTTTTTTTCACACAACAGTAATAAAACACTGCAGAGGATGGTTGCTGCTCTTATTATGGGTCTTATTTTTGCATGGTGGCTGCAAGACAAGTGAGACAAATGAATAGATAAAATGCAATATGGGGCATTAATAATTGGTATAACAGCTTCCAATCTTCTGTGAAGACTTTCCACAAGATTTTAGAACCTGGCTGCAGAGATTTTGTCGCATTCAGCCACAAGAACATTAGTGCGGTCGGGCAGCGATGTGTAGTGACAAGGCCTGGCTCACAGTTGGCGCTCAAGTTTATAACAAAGATTGTGGATGGGGCTGCGGTGCAGGAAAAGCAAACTGTTGGAAGCACACTACTGCCTAAAAATATCTGCCGTTGCATTTCGATTTCCCTTAACTGGAAATAAGAAGTGTAAGCAAACTATCAAAAACAGCCACACAGCAAAAGTACACGATTATATGGAGTGAAATGTATAAGTATATATTAGGCACGAAGAGTTGTAGGCAGCAATGAGTTGACTGTTCTTTTGTGTGAAGAGTCAGAAAATCAGAAAAAACTTTGATTCCAACAGGGAAATTGCTTTGTTACAATTGCTCAAAACACAGTGAGGAAAGAGGAAGTAAAAAGTATAAAAGTAAAAACTGTAAAATAGTAGTAATAATAATAGTAAATACACAGTAAGTGAATAGAAAAATATACAAACGCAAATGGCATAACTGGCAAAAAGTTGTATCCAGTGTCACTTGATTGAAGTCCCCGGACATCATGAAGAAGCACTGGCGGTGCAGGGGTGCAGAGTCTGGAGTCTTGCAGCAACAAAGTGGATGACGACAACCAAGATAGCATGTGAGAACTCACTGGGTATGTAGTATGGATGTAGCCCCACGGCTAACAGTTCAATGTCCAGGCAGCGGAAATGTTCCTGTACAGCTATGTGACCAGGGTGGCACCATCTGTTTTTAAGAAAAGCAGCAAGTCCGCCTCCTCCCCACCCTCCGCTCTCGAATCTGTGCCCGTCCGCCCAAAACGGTCCGAAAGCCTTCAATGGTAGCGATGAGATCCAGAGTATCTTTCTGTAGCCATGCCTCTATGAAACACATAACACTACACTAAGGGAAGTCCCTCCAATTCCTCACAAGGGCCACTAGCTCATCCATCTTATTGTCCAGCGGTCTCACAGTGCCCATGATGATAGAAGGGGCATGCGGCTTATATCTCCTCTTCTCCATCAGTCTCTGTTGTCTAGACCCAGCTCTCTTCCCTCGCCTCTTGGTTCCTCCTCTGCATCCTATGTGTGTCCTCCTCCTGATTTCTGTAGGGATGTCCGTTGTTCTGGTCACCATACCAGCTGGCTTCAGTGCAATCAGTCAGTCCCAGGTGTAAACAATACAACCTTGGAATTTCCACACAACGTGACATGATGATATGTTTTAGGAGTGTAAAACTTGCTGAGAGTAGATGTTTAGGTTATTAATCAATTAGCTGATTGACGGATAATTTAATCGTTAACTATTTTGTTAATTGATAACTTTCAAAAATAAAAAAAAGCAAAAATTTGAAACATTTGATGGTTCCAGCTTTGTGAATGTGAGGATTTGCTGCTGCTTCTTGTACATTACAATGATTTATATATCTTTGGGTTTTGGACTGGTTTTCAAACAAAACAAGACATTTGAAGACATCATTTAGGGCTCTGGGAACTTGTCACAGGCACGTTTTGCTATTTTTTAACATTTTATAGACTTAACAATTCATTTATTAATCCAAAAAATAATTGATAGATTAATCGCTAATGAACATGGAAGTAGCAAGATTGGAAGGCGTAGTGAAAAATGGGCCATCATAGAGATGGGGGAGAAGGAAATTTAATTCAGTGGAGCCAGTAAAAGCGGCCTCCCTGGGATTTGATCACAGGCAAGCAGAGATAATATATGCAGGGTGTTTGGACTGGGAGTCATCACTATTCAAGTACAAGGTCCTGATTTGAACCTGAGCTGCGGTGATGGGCATATGCTGCTTCAGTAGTAAACTTTTTTTCACACAACAGTAATAAAACACTGCAGAGGATGGTTGCTGCTCTTATTATGGGTCTTATTTTTGCATGGTGGCTGCAAGACAAGGGAGACAAATGAATAGATAAAATGCAATATGTGGCATTAATAATTGGTATAACAGCTTCCAATCTTCTGTGAAGACTTTCCACAAGATTTTAGAACCTGGCTGCAGAGATTTTGTCGCATTCAGCCACAAGAACATTAGTCTTGATCGGGGCAGCGATGTGTAGTGACAAGGCCTGGCTCACAGTTGGCGCTCAAGTTTATAACAAAGATTGTGGATGGGGCTGCGGTGCAGGAAAACAAACTGTTGGAAGCACACTACTGCCTAAAAATATCTGCCGTTGCATTTCGATTTCCCTTAACTGGAAATAAGAAGTGTAAGCAAACTATCAAAAACAGCCACACAGCAAAAGTACACGATTATATGGAGTGAAATGTATAAGTATATATTAGGCACGAAGAGTTGTAGGCAGCAATGAGTTGACTGTTCTTTTGTGTGAAGAGTCAGAAAATCAGAAAAAACTTTGATTCCAACAGGAAATTGCTTTGTTACAATTGCTCAAAACACAGTGAGGAAAGAGGAAGTAAAAAGTATAAAAGTAATAACTGTAAAATAGTAGTAATAATAATAGTAAATACACAGTAAGTGAATAGAAAAATATACAAGCATAAATGGCATAACTGGCAAAAAGTTGTATCCAGTGTCACTTGATTGAAGTCCCCGGACATCATGAAGAAGCACTGGCGGTGCAGGGGTGCAGAGTCTGGAGTCTTGCAGCAACAAAGTGGATGACGACAACCAAGATAGCATGTGAGAACTCACTGGGTATGTAGTATGGATGTAGCCCCACGGCTAACAGTTCAATGTCCAGGCAGCGGAAATGTTCCTGTACAGCTATGTGACCAGGGTGGCACCATCTGTTTTTAAGAAAAGCAGCAAGTCCGCCTCCTCCCCACCCTCCGCTCTCGAATATGTGCCCGTCCGCCCAAAACGGTCCGAAAGCCTTCAATGGTAGCGATAAGATCCAGAGTATCTTTCTGTAGCCATGCCTCTATGAAACACGTAACACTACACTAAGGGAAGTCCCTCCAATTCCTCACAAGGGCCGCTAGCTCGTCCATCTTATTGTCCAGCGGTCTCACAGTGCCCATGATGATAGAAGGGGCATGCGGCTTATATCTCCTCTTCTCCATCAGTCTCTGTTGTCTAGACCCAGCTCTCTTCCCTCGCCTCTTGGTTCCTCCTCTGCATCCTATGTGTGTCCTCCTCCTGATTTCTGTAGGGATGTCCGTTGTTCTGGTCACCATACCAGCTGGCTTCAGTGCAATCAGCCAGTCCCAGGTGTAAACAATACAACCTTGGAATTTCCACACAACATGACATGATGATATGTTTTAGGAGTGTAAAACTTGCTGAGAGTAGATGTTTAGGTTATTAATCAATTAGCTGATTGACGGATAATTTAATCGTTAACTATTTTGTTAATTGATAACTTTCAAAAATAAAAAAAAGCAAAAATTTGAAACATTTGATGGTTCCAGCTTTGTGAATGTGAGGATTTGCTGCTGCTTCTTGTACATTACAATGATTTATATATCTTTGGGTTTTGGACTGGTTTTCAAACAAAACAAGACATTTGAAGACATCATTTAGGGCTCTGGGAACTTGTCACAGGCACGTTTTGCTATTTTTTAACATTTTATAGACTTAACAATTCATTTATTAATCCAAAAAATAATTGATAGATTAATCGCTAATGAACATGGAAGTAGCAAGATTGGAAGGCGTAGTGAAAAATGGGCCATCATAGAGATGGGGGAGAAGGATTATTGTTTAATTATGGGAAAAATGGCACACATTTTCAGACAGTCTCGGCTGGAAGGCATTCATATTGTTGCACTCGGTTTTTCACATGAAAAGTGACAGAGGGAAGTTGAAATTCTGGGTCCTTTCTCAGGTCCACAAAGCTGACCAATCACAGCGGGAAGTGGGTGCGTATGTTGAATTATTGGTTTCGGAAAGTTACAGAAACGGTCAGAGACAGACCACCCTAATGTAACGTCAGAAAGATGTGGGGGCAGAGGGCTTCCAAAGCTTTTCGACCAATCGACAAGCATTTCTGATGGAGTATACTGGCAGTTTAAAGATTTTCTTTAATTGGAACTGAGGTGTCTAGTCCAAACCAGGAAGAGTAGCCCAAGATCAGAAGTACACAAAAGTAGTCGGACAGGGGTCCGTCTCTACCTATTTTTGGCGGTTTAGTGTATGGTATAATAGGCCCTAAAGTTAGAGCAGTGTATCATTTATTTAACCAGAGAATTGTTGTGGAGAGCCGGGTTGTCTTTTTTTAGGAACACCCTGTTTATGATCACATAGTTACACACATTCAGGCCTACAAGCTGCCCAGTAAAACAATAGTCTGATCTGTTGTGCCACGAGCAGCTCCACTGCGCAGTTTGGGGTTAAGGACGTTACGCAAGGGCACCTCAGTGGGGTTGATGAGGGTAGGGCAAATGCTGCTCTTTCACTTAAAAAACTGAACATCCAAAGATTGTACCAGAGACCTTACAGTCACAAGCCTGCTCCTCTAGTCTTTAGGCCACCACTGCCGCAACATATATCGGACACTATAGAAAGAAATTGTTTAATATGCTTGATAGACGTTGTTTAGGAACACTTCCGCTGTTGCATTGTTTCTCCACCAGAGAGTACTGACAAGTTTATTTTTCTATTGTAAAATGTCCTGTTCAGTACATAATTTGGTGACAGGTCTTTTAAAAAAACAAACAAAAAAACCCCAAAAAAAACATAAAAACAAATTAAACAGATACTTGTAAAAAAATGTTCCTTCATGATATATGTTGACAGATAGAGGCCAATTGAGTGTTCAGCATGTGAAGATTGAAAGATGACATTGTGTGATGATTTTTTGGACACCAAAACATGAAAACATTCACCTTCCAGTTTTAATAATATTTTGACACACATGTCTGTCCGCACAGTCAGATTTCAGATAAATATAAGATGAATTTAATGTGGTATTGACTTCATCAGAATATGTTTTTCCAAGATGACTGCACTAGGAAAATTTGTAATGAAGGGGTTCTTGCTGCTTTCTCCTCGTGTTGTAGTTTTAAACGAATGAGATCTGGTGTTACATCAGACTATTTGATTTAAAATTGATTTGCTCCTGAAAGCTTGGCAATAATGAGTCATTTATTTCTAAAATGCACAGATTAGCTAAGAGCTCGGCGAGATGCACCCTGCAATATCAGCTTTGGGTTGAACCAAGTCATACAGGTCCCGTTTTTCAGTCTTGCGGGGTCATTCAGACTCTTCTTGAGTTCTTCGTTTTATTTGACTGGCCTTTAGCACTTGGCATTCAGCAATCGATAGCTCCAGGGCTGGAGTTTGATGGGATGAATACTAATGTAGTGGAACAGCATTGGCAAATAACTGGCTCACTATAACTTTATATCTGACGTTATCTCTTAATCTTATCCAGAGCGTTTCTTTTGTGGTTCAGTGAATGATCACAGGACAGTGCATTTGTTCTGTTTGGTCACTGTATTAGGCTTATCGATCATAGTTAATCTGCAGCTCCTAATTCATAACATGGTGCCATATAAACAAATACTTCATCCCAGAGTTCCCTGCTGCCAATGAAGGTCCTTCCTATTCAGTTTGTAGTGCTATTGTGCTAAGAGATTTGGTTGTATTATGGATTCAAGGACACCGGACTTTCATTGAGGCTCTAATAGTTTACAAACTTTTCTGCAAAGATGGGCAGAAACATGAAATTACTATTATAGTTTTAATATACGTGTTCTCTTGTCCTCTCTGTCTCGAAGGCCTTTTTCCTCATGTTTATCTTCAATTTTTTTAGGGACAGGGTCGTGTGGTGTTGACAGAGATCATCTTAGAAGTAACACACATAACTGAAGTTTACCTATACTAAATTATTCTGTAATAATCTTTCATCTTAATGTCTTATATCAAATGTAAAGGTGAATGCTACCACTAGATGGACTGCCAAACTAACAGTTGAGTAAAACCAATTGTCAGAATTGGTTTAGGTGTCAGTGGGAGATAAGAATTAATTCAGTCCCTTTCCTTGTAATTTCAAAGAATACTAATCATGGTTTCTGTTTAGAAATTGATTCTGACAGGTTTTATCTATTTAAAGAGATGGAAAAAGAAAGGGTTTTAGTGTTAAGACTGAGTGATGAGACTGGAATAAGAATCTTATCAGGTCTTATCAGATTTCCGCAAAATTAAACCTTCAGGACAAGAAATGCGTATTAAGTAATGGGTCGCACATTTCAAACCTAACCTTGGATAGAAGCTTACTCGAGTAAATTTGTTACATCAACTAAAATCATCCTAATTAGGGTTTATAATGTTCAGCTAAGCTGTAAATACCATGTTAGCAAAACAAACGGAAAACGGTAGGACTTTAAGTAAAAGCAAAAATTAGAAAGAGGTGCTGCACCTGTTCAAAAATAAGGGTGGGTGACATGTGGCACGGTGGTGCAGTGGAGAGCACTGTCACCTCACAGCAAGAAGGGTTCTGGGTCTGAACCTTCTGGGTGGCCGGGGCCTTTCTCTGTGGGGTTGTTTCCTCCCGGTACTCTGGCTTCCTCCCCCAAGCCAAAGACATGCAGTTTAGGTTAATTGGACACTCTAAGTTGCCCGTAGGTGTGAATGTGACCATGACTGGTTATTGAAAGTATTCAGACCCCTTTACTTTTATCACATTTGGTTATGTTACAGCCTTAAGCTAAAATCATTTCAATTCATTTTCTCACCCATCAGTCTACACTCAGTACCCCAAAATGACAAAGTGAAAACAGAATTTTACAAATTTTTGAAAATGCATTTATAAGGAAAAACTGAAATATCACATAGACATAAGTATTTAGACCCCTTAGTCAGTACTGAAGCTCCTTTGGCAGCAATTTAAGCCTTGAGTCTTCTTGGGTATGATGTGACAAGCTTTGCACACCTGGGTTCGGGGATTTTCTGCCAGTCTTCTCTGCAGATCCTCTCGAGCTCTGTCAGTTTGGATGGGGAACATCGGTGGACTGCCATTTTCAGGTTTTCTCCAGTGATGTTCGATTGGGTTTGAGTCAGGGCTCTGGCTGGGCCACGCGAGGACATTCACAGAGTTGTCCCTAGGCCAATCCAGCGTTGTCTTGGCCGTGTGCTTAGGGTTATTGTCTTGTTGGAAGGGGAAGCTTCGGCCTAGTCTGAGGTCCTGAGCTCTCTGGACCAGGTTTTCATTAAGGTTTTATCTGTACTTTGCTCTATTCAGCTTTCCCTCAACCCTGACCAGTCTCCCAGTCCTTGCCCCTGAAAAGCACCCCAACAACATGATGCTGCCGCCACCATGCTTCACCACTGGGATGGTATTGGGCAGGTGATGAGCAGTGCTTGGTTTTCTCCAGACATGAATTAGAATTGAGGCTTAGAATTGAGGCCAAACAGTTCAATCTTGGTTTCATCAAACCAAAGAATCTTGTTTTTCAAAGTCTGAGAGTCAATTAGGTGCTTGTGCCTTTTTTTTTTAAAACTCCAAGTGAGTTTTCATGTGTCTTTCACTGAGGAGGGGCTTTCCTTTTGGCCACTCTGCCATAAAGCTCAGATCAGTGGAGTGCCACAGTAAAGTAAATATCTTTCTGGAAGTTTCTCCCATCTCCACACAGGCTCTCTGGAGCTCAGCTGGAGTGACCATTGGATTCTTAGTTACCACTTTTACCAATGCCCAGCCCATCTGATTAATGTAAAGATATTTCACAGAATAAGTACAATTTTGACCTGCTTGTGGCTCTAGATGAAAAGTCAGGGGATCACTAGAGTCAATAGTATTCATCCAGTGGGTGTAATGGATATATGTACCAAGTTTTACTGCAATTCATCCAACAGTTGATGAGACATTTCACTCACACCACAATGTCAATCTCAGGAAAAGTCATGGGAGTCATCTGGGCACAGCTAATATCTGTACACAATTTCATTACAAGCCATCCAGTAGTTTTTGAAATTTTTCAGTCTGGATCAAAATGGTGGATCAACATTGCATTCCCCAGAGCAAACTGCTAGCGTAGTTAAAAATTGTACTGTACATACAAAATAGTTACAACTAAGGTTATAAGTTTCAACCATAATTTGACCTTGGGTTTTTTTTTTTTTTTTGCTAAGGCAACTTTTTCAAGTACTTGTGTTAGTATTAAAAATTGGCAAGCACAAGTCAGCAATACTAGCTGTAGTCTGGTGGTCTTGAGTTTCCCCAACCCTACAAAGGTGGTTTAGGATGGGAAAGGGATTAGCTCCGAAGAAACATAAACCAACAACATAAAGTTGCTATGATAAAAAACAAAATGTGAAAGAGATTTTACTAAAGCAAGGTTAACAGGTTAACACTGCATTTATACTCAAATGAATCTTTGTCAGAGTGTTTCTTTGATAGGATAATAATGTTTGATTCGTTATTTCATGAGGTAACACAATCTGTGTTATTAGAAAATATTTGACTTAATTTTATTCACCTCAGGTTTAATTTAGCCGAGATATGAAGACGAGAAGGCACATCATGTGTAACAAAGGTTAATCAGACTTGATTCTTTGTTGTTGCAAGTACAAAGCCTGATCCCACAGAGAAATCAATTAGTATTCAGCTTTTATTTCATCACACTGCAGTAAAAAGATATGAAAGACATAAAGAGAAGACCTGATTTCATCTAAGCTGATATAATGTCAGTATAATTTATACTGAGGAAGGTCTGGAATTTTCAAACCAAAGATATATTTTAAAAACCATTTGTTCCATTTTTCAGGAATGCCATTTTAATAGGAGATCAATATCTGTAACCTTGACTTGTAAGTAAATAACAGATTTAGAAGCTCTATTGTTGTTGGCTACTGTTTGGCTCCTTAATGAAGACTAAAGAGAGCCCAATTGCCTAAACAACAAACAGCAGTTGGCTTCATCAGTGCAATTAAGCCCACGTTAATAGCAAACTGATTAATTTCTTTAATCAAAGTCAGTTTTATCCTTGAAGTGCAGTCAGTTTTAATTATGCTGAAACACACCACAGAAGCTGCTGTTACTGTTCTGTTAAAACCCTCAGACACATTATAATGAATGGATGATAAAAATGTAATGAGTTTTTACATAGGGCGTCTAATTTCAGATTATCTTTTCCACAACAGTTTATGTAGACGTGGACATAATCATGACAGATGTCCTCCCGTGTTCTCAGTTCTATTGACATGTTTAACTCTGTCAAAGGTGTTGATTTTCCATCCCTGATAGTTTGTTCGACTGGCAGCAGGAGAGCTTGAAAATTTCCAGGTTTCTCAGACAGGCTGAGAAACAGTTACTCGGATTTAGAGTTTGGATTTTGGTGGTGATAGGAAATGTCAGGAATAGGAATGAGATTGTTTGTTTTAAGAGCAATTTGGAGAGTTTGGAGAATTGTCCAGCATTTGTGGTGGTTTGGCTTTATTATAGCTCACCTCACCTTCCTTCATTAGGTAGCAATTTAAATGCTCTCTTTGTGGCGTGTCATTTATCAAGCATGTTTTAACAAAGTGCTTTTATGCCGCAACTTTACACGGCCATAACAAATTGCTCTGCTTCTGTGTACTCCTTGTTATCGACGACGCTGTTGGCAGTAATTGCCGTAGGAATGTAATATTCAGCCTAAAGAGCAGCTCAAAATTGTCTCTGTTCCTTCCAAATTACTGCGGCTTTGATTTGATTATTCACAGCAAAACATTAACTCAGCTTTGATTGAGCCTTATTGTACAGCCTTGAACCATGCTTCCGCTGTTGCACAGTTAATGCTGCTCTGTTCCTTGAATCCAATGTAAATTTAGCCGCGTGAAACATACTGTCAGTGCAGTTGTGATGCCTTATGTAGGTCAATTCTTCTTCAGCGTTCACTGCTTGGCCTTGTGATGAGTGATTTAATTTTGCGAGAGAACTGCGGTTTTATTATTCATACTCTGACAGAGATTGGAGTTGCGGTGCATTAAAGCGTGACGTTGTCATTTCCCCACTCTCAGAAGTGTTATTACCTTTGCCCCAAATTGGAATTACACCCAAAATTTGATTCTGGCCCTAATTGTTTTTCTCTTGCAGTCACAAAACTCCAGTTAAACCTCCTCTCTCTGGAGTGGATTTTCTCACTTCAGATTTAATGCATACTGGTCTCTGCATTTTCTAACTGGCTCCGAAATTGATCTGTACTGCAACAAAATTTTTTTTTTACAATGAAGTAGCTGAACACATTAGGTGAGTACCGTGAAATTGACCTCTGAAAAGTAGCAGTGTATGTGAGTTACATCGTGAAGACAGCTATTGAGGGAATTCAAAATAAATGGATTCTGTTTGGGACTTGTTTTGCAGTATGCATATCCCCTAATGCCCTTACAAATATTGCTTCATGGTGGTTGCACTTTAACGGCAACCGTTAAGCAGCAGTCCTGATAGAATCACAACTTTTCTTGGGAGCAGTTTCTCCCTGTTTGTTGCTCTAAAGCAGCATGAGGTCCCATATATCTTTTTGGTACTGTCTCTTCTGTTGATCTAATTGGACACCCTCTGTTGCCTACAATGAATCATTGCAGGACCTCTTCTCTCCCCTCAAGTACTTATTTTTATTGAATGCAGGGCTCCCCTGAATCACAAGGCTCAACCTTAAAACGTGTATTTGTCCCTTGGCTCCAGTCATTGATCTTTTTTTTTTTTCCTCTTTTTTTTTTTTTTTTTTTTTTTTTTAAAGCTGTGTCAGTATCACTTTTATTCCAGCGGAGGATTATAGGCCTGCTTTTATGTGTTCTTCCTCCCTACAGAAAGGCCAGGAGTTCAGACCATTCTCCCCACTCCCCTAATTGATTCCTAGTTCGGAAAATGCATTTTAAGGTGGGATGAAAAAGCCAACTCCTCTTTGCATTCATATATGGGGATGAAACTTCCACTTTTCCTCTGTGTGTTAGTATTGTTACTTATGCATCCTCTGCCCTTGACTCTTGACCTCTACTGATGCAGAGGAAGCTCTGCTGCAGCACAGGGAGTTTAGCGGTGACACATCAGAAACAGAGGTGAGGTGATGGAGGCGTTTTGGCATGCGCCCCATGATTTTTGAGAGAGAAGTTTAAATCCTGCCAGTTCGCAGGCTTTTTAACACTTCAGCCACCTCCAGGAAAGTGGCTCTCATTGAGCCATTCGAAGGCAAAGATTTTTTTTTAATTACTTGCCTTCTGCAGAATGAAAAGGCATGGATTTTGCCTGTGGGTATCAGTATCGATTTGAGCGTATGATGTTTTAATGAGTCCTGTGTGTAAATGATTTGTTGCAGTTGTGTATGCTTGGATGGCTAATTTGTTTGTTTTTCTTTTGCGTTTTCAGTGAATGGATTCTCATTTGACTTGGAGGCAGATTTAAGGCTTTCCAGAAAGACCAGGATGTCAAAGATCTCCAAAGCAGCCAAGGCTGTGAAGAAATTGGATGCAGGCAGTGTAATCCGGGCTATAGTGAGGTCAGGTCAAGCAGCCCCTGGACCCCCACTCGGCCCCATTCTGGGACAGGTAAAATTATTTACGATTTCACTTCATGTTCCATCTGTTCGCTCCAAGTAATTGGGAGTATTAACTTAACTGCAGGAGCAGGGCTTCGTTTTATCAACTTTCCTGCATACAAGTCTCATTAACCGCGAGACAAAATGATCCTTCCCCATGTGCACTTTTCCCAATCACGTAGTTGCCTCTCTCCCCTCAGTTACCTCATCGTACATCTGCACCACCACTTTCATCTCATCCCATAGCCCTATTCATATTCCCATTCTTATTCTAGTCGCACAGCTCCATTGTGCAGGTGGATGCCACACTCAGCCTCAGTCTGCAACTCTTTTCTCCCAGTTTCCAGGCCAGAGACACTAACACCTCCATCTGTAGCAGCTGTCCATACACATTAGCCTCACACTTTACAAGCCAGTTGATGAAATGGGATTGAACCTGTGAAGGTTTTGTCTTAAATTCTTGGGTACTACTCTGCTTCGATTGTTCCAGAGAGACAGCAGAGGTTGTCTTGTTTTTTTTATTGCTCAGGATGTACCACTACAATTTTTTCACCAGCGAGGCCAATTCCAACTGGAAGAATTTATGTATTGGCTGGTACAATAATAAAATAAGTCAGTATTCCTCAAGCATTGAGCAATGAACAAAGATGGTTTGGAGTGAGTGGATGAAAAATAAGTGGGGCTGAATTATTTTTTGCAGTAAATAAAATCATCTTTTTGGGTTTGAAAACAATGAAATGCCAACTAAATTATCTGTTCATTAACCTCATCTTTGTTTCTGATCACACAAGTGTATTCATTTAAATTTTTCTTGTAAATTTATATTTTACGTTACACCATAAAGGCACAATCTGCTAATGGTTAATGGTCATTCAGCTATTAAAGTTTGATTGTCCGTTGCAAGATTGAATGAAAGCAACCCCATGGCTCATTCTGTACATACAGATGAGTTTGCCTGTTTAATGAACAGTGCTCATCACATTTTCATCTATTTTTCACATATTGGGTCTGCAACTAACTAATATTAACTTTTTATTGATTCATTTTGTGAACATTTTCTCAATTCATCAATTACTCCTTTGTTCTAGATACTGTCAGAAAATAGTGAAAAAATGTCCCACAGTACAAGATGATGGCTTTCAAATAGCTTTTTTTTGTCTGACAAACACTTCAAAACCCCAAAAATAATCAGTTTAGAATGATGGAACAGAAAAAACTAGCAAATTCTCACAATTGTGAAACCAGAAAACTCACACATTTTGAACCTTTGCTTGAAAAAAAGGCAAACCATTAGTCAATTACCAAATAATTTTTGTCCATTGGCTATTTGATTACTTGACTCATTGTTTCAGCGCCATCACAACTACTTCTTTGATTTAGTCAGTCCTGCTGTTTTCTCTCTTTCCAATGGCTTCTTCCCAACTAGTTTTAATGAAGAAGTAAGTCAACCTCTCACAACCCAAACAACTCAGTTCTAGACTCTGTTCTTTTCTCTTTCAAAATTCTGCATCACTTATAAACATAATACACTTATAAGTGCTCCTTTACCGTACAGATGACACTTAGTTTTACCTTTTTAGTGACCCAGTTTCCATAAGCTGTCATTCAGTAAGGGAGTGTCAGAAATTCAAGAGCTTTTCATTGGACAGCAATTGATAAGTCAAATTTTTTGAGACCTCCCTTAAAGCTGCACCAATCAATATTTTGATATTAACAGTGAATCACATGAATGTTTAATGTGAAATTGGTCACTCGTCATAACAAATCTACAGATTTATCACCAGACACTGCTGCACTTCTCAGCTCTACTATAGTGGAGCATTTAGCTGCTCAAAAGCCAGATGTTTCTCTCAGGAGTTGGTGACTGAAACAGAGTTAAGAGAGAGTGAATGTAGGACCTCATCAGGTGGCTAGGAGCATGACTCCAAATGAATGCTATATATCTGTATCTGCTGGATGCATAAATAAGCAACTGTTTGCTAACAAGTTTGCTTCATCGACTTAAAAGGTGACAATGTGTCAGATGTTGAAATCTTGTTCTCAAGAATCTTGCAGAAATCTTGCAAGTTTGGCTGGGGAGAATGGAGAAATTATCAATACAAGTTTATGGGCATGATGCCGTCTCCATTTCGAAACTCAGTCCCCTGTGCTCAGTCTTTTAACCCTTACAGATTATGCTACTTTACACCCAGAAATGGTCAAGCTCAATGCCTCCACAGTATGTGGAGTTAGTCTATTGGTTCGCTCTTCTGTAAACAGGGAAATGTTTTTCCTGTGTTACTTCAGATTTTAACTGCTGCCAAGTAAAGAGACCATAATAAACCAATTTTACCATTTCTACATTGTTTACCAGTTAGATGTGTAATTGATTTTAAGATTTTTACTGATCACATTTAGGGCTCAGCTAAATCTTCCTTCCCCTCAGCTGCACTGGAGACCTCTGAGTTCCCTCTGAGCTTCAAAATATGACTAAAATTTACTTTTATACCATGTTACATAATTTCACTTAACAGAAGACATTGTACACCTGTAACATTTTATGCAAAAACTTGACTGACAGGGGGCATATTTTTAATGGTTGCTACCAATAGGCATACATAAAAACGCCAAACAATAACAATCATACATTTTTGAACAATCCTTCGTGTCTCTCATGTCATATAAAACATGTCAGAGTGAAAGGAGTGCTGGTATGTCAGCAGCAGTGGGTGTATGTGGTATTTGTGGGTGTTATTCCCTCCAAAAAAAGCACTTTTTCCTTTTCCAAAGAAGCTAAAAAAAAATTTTGAAATGTGTGACAGCTCAAGATGACACGCAACTAAGAATAGTGGTTTCTTCACAAACTTCACCAAGTATGCTGTGTGGTCTTTACTGCTTGTCTTAGTTTGTGGTCCATTTCACCTTTTGAGCATGTGTTCTCCATCTGTCCGGCCCAAATATTCAGTTTCAGCCAAAGTAAATTAAATTATGGATGCAAGACTCAGTTGAAATTACTTTTAATTGTTTTTGATTTTTCGCACTTGGACGCTCACTTGCACTTTTCTAAAACATCCCACTTAGTTTCATGTTTCTGTTCTTTAGAACTATATTCTTGCATTTCTTTTCATTTCAGTCTACACATTTAATGGTCTTCACTGGTCTTGTTTTTGATTTCATTACCTTCTATGTAGGTACAATATTAAGACAAATGTATGCCTGTTAAAGGCTGCAACTAACAATAGTCAACCCATTCACACTCATGTGTACTCTACTCTTAGTCTAGTTTTAGGGTATGTGTACTTTATTTGAGTAATTCCATTTTATGCCACTTTGAACTTCTACTTCACTTCATTTCAGAGGTATATGTGGTTCTTTTTACACCACCACTTTTAACTGACAGCTCCAGTTACTTTGCAGATTCGGATTCTTAATACAAAATGAAATCAACAAATAATGATGCATTATTATCAAGTATAATCTACCCAGCAGCATCGAAAGTAGCTAAAATTAGTCCTACTTTTACCATCTGCAACATTAAGAATCCTTACACATTGATGTATTAATAAGTATAATCTAAAATATGTTATTCTGAAATGGACCGTTCTGTATAACTTGCTACCGTCCTATAATGGTTTAGCTCTGATACATGTGTCTTTTTCTAGGAACAGGGATGACAATTGATGTTTCCATATAACATGGATTGTTGATGTACAGAGTCGTCTGAGCAAGAGAGAATGAAGGATGGGTGTTAGTTCCGGGGCAGAGCTTTTCAGGACCCAACCTGGGATTCCATCTGCCCCAGGAGCCGTATAGGGTTTACACCTAGTGAGTTGGAGATAGACATCCTGCCTGGTTAGGAGGGACTCATCGTCCAGCTCATGAAAAGACAAAGTGTCCAAGAGACTCTCACACTCTGCAGAGAAATCAAACGTATCAAAATTGGCCATAGAAATTGTTGAGATTACTGGCAAAGGTGATGGGATCTGGTGCACAGGTGATCTGCTTGTTGGCTTGTCCAGTGAGTGTCCTGACTCGCTGAAAGGCTTGTTTGGTGTTTATATTTGCAAATTCCAGTTCTAGTTTATATTTAAAGGTAATTTGGCCTTAAAAATTTCATTTTATATGTTGCAGTTTATAGATTTCAGTACTACAAAGACCATCTACCTAAATACATGTTTTTTCTTGTTGAAAAGATGTTTAATTTGTGGGGTGATCCAGGGTTTTGAATTTGGGTATTTTCTGATAATCCTTACTGGTATTAAAGTATCCATACAAAATTTGATACAGTCAGTGATGATCGAAATCTGCTCGTCCAGCTCTTTATCAAAGACTTCCTAGTTTGTGCATGCAAAGCAGCCCTGAAGGCGTGCAGTAGCATCCTCCGACAATTGGCAGGAGCTGTGTGTTACAGGCCTGTGTTGTTCCAGCTGTTGCTTGTAAACAGGAAGTAGGTCGATGAGGTTATGGTCTGCTAGACCTAGTGGTGGAAGAGCTCTGGCTGTGTAGGCTCCAGAAATATTGCTGTAGCCCAGTTTTGTTAAATGTTGTCGGTATATCTACAGTTAGGTGTATAAGTATTTGGACAGTGTCACAATTTTTGTAATTTTGCCTCTTTGCACCACAGTGGATTTGAAACGAAGCCATCAAGATGTGATTGAAGTGTAAACATTCAACTTTAATTTCAGGGGTTTAACAAAAATATCACATCAACCATTTAAGAATTACAGCCTTTTTTATACATAGTCCTTCATTTTCAGAGGCTAAAAGTAATTGGACAAGCCAACACAATTATAAATATCAGAATTATTTTTAATACCTGGATTAAAAGCCCTTGCAGTCAATGACTGTATGAGGTCTGGAACCCATGGGCGGCACCAAATGCTGTGTTTCATCCCTTGAGATGCTTTGGCAGGCCTTTACTGCAGCCGCCTTCAGTTGCTACTTGTTTATGGGTTTTCCAGCCCTCAGTTTTGTCTTCAGGGAGTGCGAAGCATGGTCAATTGGGTTGAGGTCAGGTGTATGATTTGGCCATTGAAGAATATTCAATTTCTTTGCCTTGAGAAGCTCTTGGGTTGCTTGTGCAGTATGTTTTGGGTCATTATCCATCTGTATTCTGAATCCCTGTCCTATCAGTTTTGCAGCATTTGGCTGAATATTAGCCGATAGTATAATCCTATACACTAAAGAATTCATCCTGCAACTTCTGTCAGTAGTCATAAACAAACACCTGTGACCCAGTTCCACTAGCAGCCATACATGCCCATTCCTGTTATTCTCCATACTCTAAGTTAATCTTGGTTTCATCTGTCCAAAGAATCTTGTTCCAGAACTGGGCAGGCTTTTTTTTTTAGATGTTTTCTGCCAAAGTCTAATTTGGCCTTTCTGTTCTTGAGTTATACCACTGGGTTGTACCTTGTGGTAAACCCTCTGTATTTACTTTCCTGAAGGCGTATCTTGACTCTGACAATGATATGCCTACCTCTTTGAGAGTGTTCTTGACCCGGCTAGATGTAAAGGGGTTTTTCTCACCAAGGAAAGAATTCTGCAATCATCCACTTTTAGTTGTCCTCTATGGTCTTCCAGGCCTTTTGGTGTTGCTTAGCTTGCCGGTGAATTTCTCCTTTTTAAGAATGTACCAAATAGTTGATTTGGCCACTCCTAAAGTTTCTGCTATCTGGTTGATAGGTTTGCTCTGTTTTTTCAGCCTAACGATGGTCTTTTTGATTTGTATCGACACCTCTTCAGACCGCATATTGAAAGTTCCCACGAACATTAATTTGTCATGCAATAACTAGGGAACAGGCCACACCTAGCCGTGAAACTGATTGTCAGTCAATTGTCCAATTACTTTTGAGCCTCTGAAAATGAGGGACAATGTATAAAAATGTCTGTAATTTCTAAACGGTTAATGCAATACTTTTGTGAAACGTTATGAATTAAAGCTGAAAGTCTACACTTCAATCACATCTTGATTGCTTTGTTTCAAATCCATTGTGGTGGTGTTCAGAGGCACAATTCCAAAAATTGTTTCACTGTCCAAATACTTATGCACCTAACTTTACATATTGGTTTAAGGCTGGCAGAGCGTGATCAAGCCAACAGCTAAAAAATCACCTAGGAGGAACACAGGGGCATCTAGGTAATTGCTGACCATAGCATGTGTGTTCTGCACTATTTGCTTGGCTGCTGCCTTGATGTTGGCGCTTTGGGGAATATTCACACACCTGAGCACAACAGTCCAGAACTCCCAGGAGAGGTAAAAGGCTCGTTTGGACAGGTCCGGTCTACAGATATTCCTGTGTACCTTGATGTTAGTACACCAATGGGGCTTAATGTGCATGCAGACCCCAGTGCCACCCACTTTTACTGAGTGTTTGGTTCTGTCTGCCCATTTAATCCAAAAGCCATCAAGGCTAACTTCAGTGTCCGGGAAAGACTCATCCAGCCAGGACTCAGTCAAAGCAAAGATACGCCATTTAGCATCTAGCAAGTCCAGTTTATTTTTCAACGAAAGAATAATTGAGGTTAGTGGAGGTTTGAAAGGGTGCCATCGAAGTCTGCAACGCGCCCGCCCCTTGCCTACCTCTTTTCCTCTTTGGACTGGATTTTATATCAGGCGGGATAAGGATGGTTGCATTCAGTTGACTATGGATGGACTTCCGTAGGACTAGAAGGTTATCCCGGTTAAGGTTATAAGTGAGTCCATGCCACCTCTTCCTTGGTTTAAATGAGTGCTCCAAACAACAAAATTACTGACAATCCATATGATGAGAATAATCCAAGAACAACCCATCCAATTCCACAGGATGTTTCAGTCGTGATACACTTTTAACATTAAAGACAGAAAAGTTTGACACAAACTGCACCGACTGTGACGTCACCACTAGCACTTATGCCATGACTGAGCTGTGTTTTAAATTTTTGTCCAAGGTCTTAGCTAAATGCCTGGAGATTGTGATTCCAGATACTGTTTTGCCCAATCAAACAGGATTTATTCAAGGCCAACACTCTTACTGAAATCTAGGAAAACAATACAATGTTGTCCACTTGGCCCGGTCAAAGTGCCCAGATATATTGATTTCACTTGATGCTGAGAAAGTCTTTGATCGGGTCAGGTGGAAATATCTGTTCTTCACAATCCAAAATTTTGGCTTCAAAGACAAATTCATTGCCTGGATCAAATTGCAGCCATAATCTCTAATAATACTCAATGTGGTTCCTTCCCCTTTGGAAGGGCGACAAGACAGGGGTGCCCACTTTCCCCTCTCTTGTTTGCACTGGCCGTTGAGCCCCCAGTGATAGCACTGCGACTTTGTAAGGACGTCAGAGGTACAAATTGGGGTAGGATAGAGTTCAGTGTTTCTCTTTATGAAGACAGTCTGCTTCTGTATGTCTCTGATCCAGCTTTATCACTCCCCCGCATTCTAGATATTCTGAATCAGTTTGTAAAAAACTAGGGGTATTAGTTAAATTTACAGAAGAGCGAACTTTTCCCTTTAAATTCTGAAGCAGATGGACTTCTCTCCAGCCTTGTTCCCTTTAGAAGGGTCCAAGATGGTTTTAAACACTTAAATACTTGGGTATCAAGGTCACTCGCTCTTGTGTAAACAGGATATGAATTGTTGGGCCGCCTTATCATTATCATTAGCGGGGCGCGTTAAACTTATTAAAATGAGTGTTGCCAAGGTTTTTATATCCCCTCCAAAACATCCCCATTGTAATTATATAAAAAAATACATTTAATAAAACTTTTATCCCTTTTTATATGGGGGAATAAATCTAGTCAGCTCAGCAAGGCCTATCTCCAAAGACCAAAGTGCTTGTGCTCCGTTTTTATTATTGGGCATGCAACATTCAGAAGTTAATTCACTGGTTTGAAGACATACCAATTGCAGGAAAGGCAGACTGGTTGCAATTAGAGTTCTCATCGTGCCAGCACCACTTGGGCTCAGTGGTTTGTGCAGTCTTGCCCCTTCTTAGGAATAATTTGAGTTCAAATATAATAGTTAATCACTCAGTAAGTATATGGGCTCAGTTTAGAAGATATTTGGGAGCTGCAAGGAAGTTCCACAATCTACACATAAAGAGACATTTGCAGCTTTCTCTCAATTATGTCAAATCTTTGACAAAATCTATCTCTTTCAATACCTACAGATGAGGAGCTTTGTAAAAAAGAAATTTAATTAATTTCCAGATAAGCCCATAAAATCACATTTCGACAATATCCTTGAATTGAATTCAGACCGTAAAGGACTGATAACCCAGTTTTATGAGCTCATTAACAACATCAGACCATGCTCCATTGAAAATTTAAAAATGGCCTGGGACTTAGAATAGTTTTAACAGATGACCAACGGGACTCTGTCTTAGACTCTTTACACACATCGTTTATGTCTGCTAAACATGGTTTAATACAAGTGGAAGTGGTACACAGAGTTCATTTAACTAATGCTAGATTGGCAAAGATTTATCCCAACAGTGAGCTGTTATGCCCTCAATGTAGAGGCCAGCCAGCAGAGTTAATGCACATGTTCTGGCTGTGTCTGAATCTCTCCATAAGTATTTTGAAAGCTTTTAGTGAGATGTTTGGAATCCAGTTTGACACTGACTCAGCCTGTGACCTCTTACGTTTCACATCACAGGAATCCTCTGCTCTCTCACCAAATAACACCTATGTGGTCATAGCTTTCACTACACCCACTACACTCCTTGCATACCTTTTTTAAATGGAAGCAACGCAGCTCCTCCATCCTTTTCTCATTGGGTCAAAGATGTTATGTATTTTTTAAAGCTAGAAAAAATTAAATGCACACTCAAAGGGTCGTCACAAACCTTTGTTACGATATGGAAGCCCGTATTGGATTTTTATGACTCTCTACAGAAAACCCTTGTTAAAGAGTAGAGAGGACCCCATACGTGTCCTAATACAGCAGTGAGCAAACAATTTTTTTGATTATCTTATTGTATTTTTTCCCTCCCTCACCTAGATGTATTCTATACATAATTCAATGGGTTTGGGTTTGGGTTTGGGTTCGGGTTTGGGTTTGGGTGGATGGGTGGGTGGTAGGGATGGTAATGGTGATTTCAATTTGACTGACTCTTTGTATTTAGGGGATGAGTAGGTGGTTTTGTATCTTCTGCTTTTTTGGGATAAAACATATATTTACAAAAAATATATTTACAAAAACAATATATGAATACTTCTTTCACCTCTGTTCAATTCATAATTATGTAAAACAGAGAAAAGCAGCAAACCCTTAGCTTTGATGAGCTGGAATCAGTTAATATGTGGCAGTTAATGTTGTTTGTTAATTATCTTAAAGGATTTAACCCTGGTTCTCTTGTATTTTGTTTTATTTCAGCTGCAGGTATATTCCAAACAGCTGTTAACTTTATTATTATGCATTTGTCTCCGGTATTGCATTGCATATCATAGGAGTATCAGGTTCTTTTGCATCATTTCTTTCTCATAGAATATACTTTGAAGTTCCCTCCAATAGCTGTTGTGCTAATGGTGGGTGCTATGATGAATGTTTTAGACGTCTGTCTGTTAAATTTGGCTTGCTGCCAGACTAGGTAGGTGTGAGCTTTAAGGCATACTGTAGCTGCCGCCACATCAGGGGTAATGAGGTGAGATGGATTGTAACCAAGTACTCAGCCAAGCAAAACAAAGCCATATGTGCATCTAAAGGTGCCTCCTTTTGGACTGTTTGGGATGTCATTGTTGTCAGGGAAATGTGTTGTTTGCGTTTCTCTCTCTCTGCTCCCGCGCTCCATCAAGCAAACACTGCGTGTAGCAAACAGTAAATAAATAGCAGTCGGCAGTTGCTCTACTTTAGGCAGAGGCCCCAGCCCTTTAATCTTAGCCAACCCCTCATCCTTAGTTTTTTTTTCCTCGTCTCTGAGTAACAACCCTTGACAGAGGAAGTGTAGAGAGACAGTATGCCTGTTGGCTGAGGGGGAAAATTTAAACAAACGAGAGAAATAAAAGAAGGAATGGAAGACAAAAAAGGGAAACTGACAGCTTTGGTACAGTAGAATAATTACAGGCTAGAGTGAAATTAGCACAGGCCAATGGAGGGTAAGTATAGAGATCACCGGAGAGAGCGGCAAAAGAAGAAAGAATATAGGAGAGCGGCTCATGCACTTTCCTTCAGGAGCAGGTTATGAAACTCAGTGGGAGCTGAGGGAAATGCTGAGCATTGTATCTGGAGCTTAACAGGTGTAACAAATTCTAGGAGGTAGTCATTTGCCGAGGCTGCTGCTTATGCAGTCGCTGCTTTTATTATAATAGAAATATGAGATGTGTGTGTTTGAAATGTAGAGTGAGCGAGGTAGACGGAGATGAAAGAAAGAGGGTAGTCAAGAGTTGGATGCTGCCTACTACACTCTGTGGTTTTTCCTTAAAAGTCTCTCTGAACTGGAGAGAAATTCCCCACTGAAACTTTAAATGAATTTATTTTTGTGACTGAGTGTGTACATTAGTCTTAATACATCCTGTATATACAGCCTGTAAATCAAGCATAAAGCAGTGAGAATAAGCGCTTGCATTTTGACAAATAGCCTCAATTTCAATTAATAGGACCATTAAAGCTCAGAGGAGAGGCTGATGGGTGCATTCACAGCCCCTGTGCGCAAAGAGCCAGTTCACTCTGAAAAGCATCACACACACTAACTACAACTCTTGACATGCACACCCCTTCACATGAAGACATCTCTCTCTTTCAGCATTAAAGGCAGACAAGACGACAGCACACTCAAGGATTACAGCGAGAGGATCCGGGCTGATGGGGCCGCTGGCTTAATTGTGATAAATGACAGCCTTTCGTCAGTTTGCCACTCTGTGAAACAAAGAGCTTGCTTTTCTGTCTTGAATATGTGGGGAGCTTCCATTTACTTCACCAGTTCAGTACGAGAAAAACATGAAATTTTCTGTGACGGCAGAATGAGAGTTGATCGAGTTTAATATAGTGGAGGTTTTGCAAGTATCAGGCAGTTATTCGTCCTTAAGGCCTCTTTGGACTACTCCTGTTTTTTCCCTATGTGAGGGTGACAGTCTGCCAATAACACGCCTGCATAACAGCCAATGAACTGTCAATGCTAGGCGACTATGAAACATTTTATTAGTTTGCACTCTTGTCCTGGAGGTGTAGCTGACAGAGGCTATGGAATTACTTCACAGTATACACTTGGCATATGTCCCAGTTCCACACGGTACACACATTGTGTACGCCTCTTGACAATCCAGAGGCTCGTAGCTCCATGAGGAAACAAGGCACTTGACTGTACTGTACATCCTCTACACCTGCTGCTCTGACCCATAAGCCCACGACACCCAAATACTGCAACACCCACATCCCAACAAATTTGTGAATCCGTATTTCATATGGGATTAAAAAGTTAACTAATCTAAAGTGAAAAACGGGATTGGATGGTGGGACAGGCAGCTGTGAGACAAGTACAGATGGTAAAAGACAGCAAAAGATGAGTTTTGAATGTGTTTTCAAACTGTAAAGGGATAACTTACAGTGGTATTCTGTCTGTGTAAACAGTGTAGTAAAATAGACCTGTAGTTTGTGCTACAATAGGATTAAGATAATGCAAAATGTTTATTGCCCATCTTTCAGCCCTACCGTTAAAAGATCTCATTTATGGAAACAATATCTTTCATAAACAGTTGGTATTTTGAGTTACGCACATTTTGTTGTGGTAAAATTTCCATTGGATGGTTTTAACAGCAACAGTTGTTCTGAAATATTTATGAAGATGTCATATGCATCTCTAAAATCTTGACTAAAATGGATCAGCGAGTTAACTGATGTTTGCATTTAAATCAAATAAAAGCTGAGTCTGCAGGTTTTCACTCCACCAAACACCACAGTGACTGATTCCTTCTGATTAACATTTTCCGCCGGACAAGAGTAACTAATAAATAAAATTTGTCAGTGTTACCTTTGGTTGGAATGAAAATCTGGCAACATAATTTGTTGTGCACAACCTTGGTTCGGGGGCCCTCAAAGAGGTCGCAAGATAAATATGGTCATGAGATTATGAAAAACAACTGGATATGAGGCAAAAAAAATCCATATGCTACACAAATTGTTTATTTTTTTTCTGATTCTTCTGTATCCTTTGAATTTTTATATTATGAAAAACTAGATCATTTCACATCTTCAAGCCTCTAAAATGTATTCAAAGAAGAAAAATCTAATAAGGGAACATCACTTGGGGTCACAGGAAGACTTAGATTTAAAGGGTCACACGCCAAAGAGGTTGGGAACCACTGGATTAGACTCTACATTGGAATACTGGAGCACAGTGTAGAGTGAGCTTTACTGCTAGATGGCTTTTAAATCATGCCCCTTTGGTACTGAAGGAAAAAATAAATCATCCCTCCTCTGTATTAAAAATTTCTCTGTTAAATTTCCCTGTAAAGTGTGAAAATGTACACTGAAAGGTAAAAGTGGATTTTTTTTTTTTTTTTTTTGACATCTAATGACAGAAGGGTGTTGATGTAATTTTTCCCACACACCATATTAACTGAAATCAAATTTAAAAAATAAGTGAATCACAGAGGAGTGTTCCTCACTCCTATGCAGATTCAGTATATGGAGTGGCATCAGATTTTTAGCAAAAAAGAGCAACTCAAACTACAGCTTCGAAATGGTGTGTGAAGGACAGAATTCAGCAGAGTGTGGCAGTTGTGCCCCGAGTAAACAAGAACAAACACTTCTTGACTTCATCTTACATTTCTGGAATATTCTATACACTCTGATAGATGTGCTCACAGTGTTCAATTTAAAAATACACTCCCACAAATCACAGCAATGCATTTTGAGTTATTCCTAGCACAACGAAATGTGCAGAAAACCGATCTTGCCAAATGCATTTCCACAGCTCTGCATCATACCCATTGCTGTTGTACTGAAATTCAATACAAGTTATCTGTTTGGATGTGATACTGGCATGGCTGGTCCAAGTTTTGAGTGTGGGTGTGTGTACATGCGTTTGTGCATGCGTGCATTTTCAGACTGAGTGAGTGTCTTTAGAGTTCATGGGAGATGAAAGAGGGTCCTAAGGGCGTCTCTGCGGGCTCCAGGCTGACATGGGAGAGAGTGTGGCTTTGGGAGCAAGACAGTGTGTGATAATGAGAGGGAGGAGATTTCCCCCGGGCCTGGCCCTCTCCCTGCTCTGAGCTCTGGCTCGGCAGGGTCGAGTCTCCTGGTTCTGCTCCAGCGACAATCCCAGCTCCCGCAGCAGCGCGCTCCTGCTTGTGTCTCTCCCAGGCTGAGCTCAGCTTCACAGCCAGAGCCAGCAGGTTCTTCCCCAGGAACACAGTTGAAACACAGGGGTCCCTGTACCAGAGCATGCCTGTGCCCCTCAGGGCCAGGGTGAAGATGTTGATAGTGACCAAGCTGAGCCAAGGGTACAAAGCCTCCTTACGGGGCCCCCGCTGTCCCGGCAGACCGGTTGCCCCCAGCTCTGTGAGGGCCACACACGGCAGCAGCAGCAGGAGCGCATAGCAATAAAAGAAGACCAGGCCCTCGGCCCAGATGGGCAGGTTCTGCTCAACGACCCCTCCAGGCCCCACTGCAGCCCCTCCTTGGACTTCCCACAGCCCCGCCTGCAGGTCAAGCACATCCAGCAGGTCCACAACCACCCACAGCAGCCGGCCCCGCACCTCCTGCTTCCTGCGCTGAGGGGTCATGTGGTCAGCTCCCGTCAGGATTAGGAACAGGGAGGGCAGGCAGATGGAGAGCAGCAGCGTCAGGGTCTTCCTGGCCAGCGGGTCTGGCGGCCGGCGTTCCTGCCTGTAGTTGTGGCAAACGAAGAAGAGCTTGAGCTGGAGCAGGGACAGGAACAGGAACCAGAGGGCATTGGCAAAACCACGACGTGGCGACCGCACCTCTGACACCACACCGGCAGACACGAAGCGCAGCGCGAGCAGGAAGCCGACATCTCCTAGCAACACCACCGCACACTGCCAGACACTAGGTCCCGGAAGACCATTAGCCCCCAGCATGCTCTGCTCCAGCAGGTAGAGGTCCACCACTGCCATCGTGCTCACCGTGACCAGGGTTGATACGCACACCTGGGGCGTGGGCACCATGCCTGTAAGAGACACAAAATCTGTAACATCAACACAATTCAAACTCTGCACGCATCGCTTCACGCGCTGCCATCTGTCCCCAGTAAAACTGACAAATTTGCAAGATAAGACCACCCTTGTTTTTTTTCCCTATACTAATTCAAAACCAAAAGTGAACTAGTTTGATGCTTGTTGCTATGGTTAGAGACACTGGCTGCTGAGTGAGCAGTGAGCGCCCTTCATCTTTGGCCAGAGCCACATCTATCCTGGCTGCTCAAGCTGAGAAGCCTGTTAAATTGTTTTTGTTAACTCTGAGGCTCTTTGAATTAAATAGTCTTCATTTTCCATAAACGTCCCAACATTGCTTCTTTTTGATTCTGAGAGTTCCCCAAGTTCTCTGCTGTTACTTTTTTTCTGTTCATTGTTGTTGTTTCTTCTCTTTTTGTACTCAGCATATTCATTATTAATTGTGTTCAGGCGCAGTTAGGTGCCCTGTCAAAGCCTTTTCTTTGCCTCTATAGTCTGCCATGTTTATTCTCATACTGTGCTGCAGCCTTTAATCATCGCAAATTCCCCTCTCATTTAGATGAATATTGATAACTTGCTATTTGTTTCGAGACGTGTTTTACTCATTTTTGTGTTCATACACTGTATAACAGGGTGAGTGCATGCAGGCAATGCTAATTTGGCTGAATATTGGGTATCTTTTTTTTTTTTTTTTTTTTTTTTTTTACAGCTCATATCTCATCCACGGACAGAAAAAAAACCTGAACATTGGTCTCAGCATGAAAAATGATAATTGAATTTACAGTGTGATCGAACCAACATCTCTTTGTGGTATTTAACTGAAGCACAGCACAGGCCGCAAGACTGTCTGTCTGTTATCTGTTCAGCACCACTCGGGGGGTGTCAACCCTTCAACTGGATTGATGATGTTATAATATAAAATCATTACAAGCTCAGATGTGTTGGAACAGCAACAGTTGAGCGTGATCAAGCGAGAGATTGTCAGCATGATTACGGCCTCTGAGAAAAGTGTGCCAGTGAAAAATGTGTATTGATATCTTGCTGACGGAAGACACATCACTTCCCTCACTGTAAGACTAACAGGAGATCTGCCATCTCCTCGGTGCTGTCTGAAGCGTTGAAAATGGCTGAGGAACTCTGCTGGTTTTTAAAAAAAAAAGGGGTTTTGAGATTGCATGTGTATGTGTGTGTGGAAAAGGAGAATGAGCGCAAGACAGCAAGTGAAAGATTGATAGGCCTTTTGGCTGTCTATGTGCCTAATAAAGTATAACTGTATGATGGTAATAGTTCATAAATAAGCTCAGGGGGAGAGGGCGTGAAAGTGATGAAGAGGAAAAGACTCGAATGCAGATAGAAAGTGACTTCCACCCACTTATAGAAAGACATGCATTTTAGGAGCTAGCCTGGACTGTAGGAATCCAAATCCATCCATCACCGCGGGTATTGAAATATCAGAGACATTAGGGTTTGCTCTGAAATAGATGAATCAAAGAGATGAGGAAATGAACGATCTCGACTGATTAATCTGCTCGGAGGCATGGTGGGAGGACAGGCGTGGATCATGCCAGCCTTCGTAATATCTGATTGTCCATGAAGCCTTTTGTCTCACCACACACTGCAACTTGATCATCATTCCCTGAAAAATTGAATGAATTTCACCAAGCTGCAGACTGAGAGGATATTGGAATTTAAATTCAGTTTTTCCTTCTCGGGGTACAAACCCACTCTGCAGGGAGGAAGGGGATGAAGAAGTTTGCAGCCCCTGTTGCAGCTAGCTTTTTCTCAAGGAGGGCGTGCCTCTTAAGTTATTCCACCTGCGCCTTAAATTTCACCCTGGAAAATCTCCCTGTCAGCCTGTGTTTGTCTTTTGATTCCCTGTCCGCGCTGTATAATTTATTCTGGTCTGAGTGAGGGACCGGGTTGACAGCCCATGTGTCCACTCAGCTCATCAATAATGACAAAATTCATCATTCCCCTGTCTGGGGAGTGACACTGCTTTTAGACAAGGTTAGGCAACCTATGTAATAGTGTGCAGGTGAAAGATTTGTTCATTTTTATTTTATTTTTTTTACCCTGGTGTACTATTTTGCAATGAACCCCCCCCCAAAAAAAAAATTCCACCTCTTCTCTTTATCATGACACTAGCACATGCACCCCAAGCAATCGTTGAAAAAAATCTCCCCAGTTCTGTGCAACACAAGCTTACACTGACAGAGATAAAGCAAGGGGTGGGGTTTGCCACTTGCATTTGCTTTCTATTACTACAGGGTGATTTCCAGGTGGACAGAGGTCCATGTAGATCGGAGACTGATTTGTCTACACCCAGTTCATCCCCATGAACACACCTCACAGAGCCGCAAATTCCATCAAAAACGTTATCCGTCACAAGTTATCACAGATGGCACTGCTGAATCAAGGGCATCGGGACAACATCTCTCCCATTATGTGCAAACTAATTAATTAATAGAGAAGCAGGCAGAGTGCAATCCCTGATAATGCGCCGCTGAATAAATCCCCTTCCCAGACTTAAAGACACATGACTACAACATCTGTTGATTTATCAGGTGGCAGCCCAGGTGTTGACCGAGGATCTTGTCTCAATTTTTTACGGAGTTATCACGTTTGTTTTTCCTTGAAATGTGGTTATGCGCTGCTCTTGTGCGATGTCTTGCATCCTCTGGCAATTTAACAATCTATCACACCGCTCCTCTGCAACACCTGTTTCATAACTGCCCTATTAACAGCAGGTATCGTGGGTTTTATCCGTGCATGGCTGGTTGTAAAGTGAAGCCTTAGTTACCCGAACCATTCGTCTTGCACTTGGGCTCGATCCTCCCGGGCTTGATTTACAGCAAGTAATTTGTTTATTTCTCCAAGTAGAAGCGCCGTCGGTGACCAATAAAGTCTCTTTTTATTGTCGTGGATGAGCCGGGCTCGGTGATAAAGTCTTAGTCTTACAGTCCGGGGTTTTGAATACAGTCAGGCTCCGGGAGAAGGCGCATCGTGAGACAGTAAGAGGGGAAAGTCATCGCCACTGCCACACCAAGCAGACCCGAGTTTTTAGGAACAAAAAAAAAAAAACGGCTCATACTTATCAACATCTCCTCCTCCGTGCAGATCTGGCATGGCAGATATATCCGTCCCTCGGCTGGCTCCGTGGTTCTTGAAGAGGCTCAGTCCGGATCTGTCCCCTCCCGCAGTGCCGGGGTCTGCCGTTGTCGGTTTATCTTTTGACACAGCAGCGGGGGCAGAGAGCCGTGCAGGGCTGCAGCTGCTGCTGCTGCTGCTGCCGCTGCCGCTGCTGCCGCTGCTGCTGCTGCTACGGCCGCTGCTCGGCTGTGCGGAGCAGCCGCGAAGTCGGTCAGAAGTGGAGCAAAGGCGGCGGAGGCGACGCGGAGATCGCAGACCGATCCAACCGAGAAGATGGCTCGTAAGAGAGGGGAGGCAGAGCGGCGCGACGGCGAGAGGAGGAAGAGGAGCGACTCGGCTCACGCTGCTCGAGTTTGGTTGTGGTGTTAATTTGTAAGCAGGCTACGTGCTCCACTCCACACCTCCCACCCTCCCTAGCTCTCTCTTCCTCTCTTCCACCGTCAACTGTGGAAGTTTAGCTGGAAGAAGATGCTATGAATATTTCAGAGCACCCAGTTACAGTTTGCAAATTGGTTATGGTCCTCTCTTCCACCGTCAACTGTGGAAGTTTAGCTGGAAGAAGATGCTATGAATATTTCAGAGCACCCAGTTACAGTTTGCAAATTGGTTATGGTAATCATGATGATGCCACTTGCAGAGGATTAGTTGTATTGTTTGGGAGCAGGCAGATACCTTATTTACCATTCCGCGCTTGAAATAAGAGCGGGTGAAGTGGAGCAAAAGATGCTTGTAGCGTAGACACATTTAGAGCTCAGAAGGCAGATGTTACAACTTTAATTAGTCCGCCTTTTGTCTACTTACTGTCTTAGTCACACAAGGAAATCATCCCTCTGTTGTAGATTAACTCATTACAGCCAGTTTACTGCATACTTAAACAGAAGGATTGGGAATTTCTGAGACAGATCTGGTCGGAAATGAATCTTGAGGAAACTGTTTTTTAGAAAAGAGCTGGCAGCTTTCCTCACTCAAGAATTCAATTTCTGTTCCTTTGTCAGCCACAGATATAGTTTTGAGGAATTTCACAGCACCACCTTGTCCTCAAGGTCCTGCTCCTTCAAGTGAATCTGTGGGCATTCCAGTCCGCACCTTTAGCAAAGGCTCAATGTCCTCAACTCCCTCGTATCTACGGCTCTCGCTGTGCCGGGTTCATTTTAGAGTGAGAGGTTTAATCAGATGGGTGAGAAAGGGGATGGAGAGTCATCTTTCTTGTCAGATTCAGCTCTGCGCTCCGCTGGCTTCCAAGAGAAGAGAGATTTTCCATTTTCCTCACTTAAACTTGGGTTTTTTTGTTTTTTTTGTTCTTCATCCCCCCTCTCCTCATGTTCATCCCATTCTCTCCTCCTTCCTGCTACTATCCCCCCCTTTTTTTTTTTTGTTCCCTGTGGGTGTGGTTGAAGGTCACTCTGCACACTGGCTCACTTTTAGAGTGGAGAGAGAGGGGGAGTGATGCAGGAAATAGGACAGGGGGAACAGTGACAATAGCAGAGGAGGGCGAGGGGCAGCCAGGCAGGCGGGCTGTCCACAGTACTGTGCAGTCATCACTTTTTGCTTCATACATGATTTGGGGAAGTTTGGAAGGACACACGGGGTTACAGACTGTCCAAGAATGCTAAAGGCGTCAACACTAAGCCGTGCTCCACATCAGACCCGAGGCTGACCTCCACAAACATGGCAAACATGGAAGACTCAATCCCTCCATCTTCCTCCCTTTGTTCCTTACTCTGTGTCATCTCAGAGTGTGAGACATGAATTAAAAGATTATTTCACTGATTTAGCATTGAACTATTATAACATTGTCTGACTCATGATGGACAACAAAAAAAAGGTCAAAATAAATGCAGCAGAACCAGAAATATCGTCTTTTTTATTCTATGCAGTTTTCTTTGTTGTCATAACCTGGGGCCTTCATTACCCACAATACAACTCAACCGCGGACAGCTGGGTCATAGATTTGGGTGTGTTATGCTAGTGGAGGCTAACGTAGGCTCGAGTCACTAGCCTCAAGCAGACATTAGGAGCAGACTACAGAGGTCTGGTAAGATCACTTCTTTCTAACTCCACCCCCCCAGGATTTTTTTTTTTTTCATTCACAAACTTGTCCTCAGACCCAACCGACGCCTGAGGTGACATCACACAAGGCAATTTATCAGATTTTGTGCAGCTCCCTCTTGAGCCATGAAAGGCTTTATACAATTTTATTTCACAGTAGTACTCTCTACCACCTGTACGCTGACTTTCATGTGTTGAGTCAGTGGAGTACCCCTCTAAATAGCACCTTTTAGTGTGCAAAATTCACTGCTATTTCTCTGAACGCTCCACAAACACAACACAAGCTTTGTTAAAACATTGCTACCAGTTGTTGGAGTCTGACTTTGTTCCAGCTCCTGATTCACTTTTGTTGTTTGTCTCTCCTCCACTTGTCAGTGTATCTTGTGATTTTTCAGTCATCGCCAGCGTGGAGCCTCGGCTGCCTGCAGTTCAGGCTCCTGTGTTTTTGTTGCAGCCTTCACACGTGATTAATCATGTGAAGTGGCAAAAAGCACAACACTGTCAAGACTGTGAGGGGGGCCTAATGGACTTGAAAATGGGATGTTTTGTCGCGATACTATCCATTTTGTTCCACCATTGCCTGCATGGTTGCTTGCTGCTCACCATGCCCTCAAATAGCAAATTCTTTTTTTGGTGCCAGGTACAAAAAATGAAGCCTATGTCTATTTTAGGCAAAGATCCAGTCAGCAGAAACACTGCAGAGAAGTTTTAGCTTGTTTTGGTTGTTCTAAAGATGAGCCCCTGAATTTGGTTCGCTCCGTCAGTTTTGCACTCATGCTCGTTTGAACAGGGCTCCTCAGTTCTTTTATGCAGGGCTATACATTGGCCTCAGCACACTTCACTGGAGACCGGGGGTGAAAATCGTTTTCATTTTCCACTTTTAAGACTAATTCACTGATTCCAGGGTGGAAAATCAAGTAAAATGCATGTCCAGCGTGAACTGAATTTATTTTACTGTGTTTGGCTGCATCTGTTAGACCTAAACTGACCTGCTGTTCAGCCTCTCGCTCTCAGTTACCCCCTCTACAGCCGAGGGGTTCAACATGAAACCTAATCAGCTGTATGACACTACAGTGGGGCTGAACGTGATAAAATGCCAACACCGGAGCAGATTAAATGAACAAGGTAATGAGGGTAATGAATGAGAGTGTTTCACAGTGAAGAGTTTAATTAACCTCGCCTCCTGCCAGCCTCTCTCCGCTGTAACACCTTTGTCACTGTATCGCAACCCTCCTCCGTGTCGGCCACCCGGGGCAATTCATCCAGTGGCCTTGTTTGCCAGGGGCAATTAATTCTGCCTTGTGCCCCAAGGCCTTCCTCGTGCGTCTGTGTCCTTTTATCTCCATGTTTGCCATGCTTCCGTAAGCACAGTACTTCTTTTGACCTATTCTCCCTCTCTTTCTCATCTCCTCCCTCCTCCTCCTCCTCCTCTCCCTTTCTCTTCCTCTCTCTCTCATTTGTTTTTTTTTTTCTTTTCTTGTTCTCTCAGATGCAAAAACACCTGCGACCACACATAGTGAACACTTCCTCACCGTCAGCAGTCCCTGGCAGCTTAATATGCACACACATCCACTCCTCATCTGATGGTCTTGTCAGATTGAAATGAGGCCAAAGTATTCATACGTAAACATACACACACGCTTACCCATATTCATGAGGACCTCCTGCGGCCCTCTCATTACTTGTCTCCTCTCCCGTTGATCAACTTTGTCAAACAAACCCACTCTCATTGTTCAGATATTGACCACAATCACTGGCTAAATTCTGACAACTTTAATACACCTCTTTCCCATCCTTGTCTCTCCTCCCCTCCTCACACACACACGCTAGCGCACGCACACACTTACGCACACACGCACGCACACACACACGCCATCCTGGCACACCAGTGCTACATCTTGTTAAAAAGAGTTAGTGAAGCTGAAAGGCCAATCACATTAGCACGGAGGGAGTGTCAAAAAAGACTACAGAGAATATGGTGGAAGGGTCAAATCAAATGGACATTTCTCAGATTTTAATTGCAAATGCCTAATTGCTCCCATAATTATGAGTAATAAGAATCTGCCACGCTGATCTAGAATGGATCATATAGCAATTACTCACTGCTGTCGCTGTTGGATTTGACGGCAAGAAATATCTTCTTAGATTAGCGTTTAATCCCGGTGCCCAGGATCTCAGAAGTCTTTGAAGATGTGCAGCTGAATGTCCTCGTCCACAGCCGGCGTGGAAGGCCCCGCCTTGGGTGATGGGCTGCAGCCATTTTATACTGGAGAGCACCCGGCTCTAATCAGTCATGGTGGAAGAGAGAGGATTTACCCAGCAGCTTGGACTCGAGGATGATTAGATGCTCAGATGCAGTGAGCGGCGTCAGTGATTTGGCCAAGGCATGAATGTTACTGTTGTAGTTCTCTCTCTCTCTCTGATAAATGTCATGAGAAGTTGGAAGGAGCAAACCTTGAACCTTGCTTTCATGGCACACCAGCCTTTTGCCACATTGAAAGGCTGCGATTGCAATTACCAACCCAGTCCAATCTCTGCAATCACTGCAGTTAAACAATTACATAGCCCAAGGCCAAAATAAAACTTGCTCACGTTGTCATCTTCAGAGGCTGAGATGCCAAGACTCTTGTGGAGCAGCTTAATTAAAATATTATTACCTGTCTGTGGTTCATATTTAATTGTTTGTGGAGCTCAGAGCAAATTGTCTGCTTTCCCCACATGGGGTATATCACTGGTTCTCAGGGCAGTCCATTCTCTGATTTGCTACTTTCTAGCCTTTTTTTCATGTTTGTTCAAGCCCTTTTAGCATTGAAGGACTGTCTGGTAAAGAAACGCCATGTGAAATCTTTTCCTCTGTCTATCTTTAGCACAGTTGCTCCTCTGTCTGCATAATGTTTCAATGTTTGTGCTTAAGCACATTTTAGAAGCATCAGGCATTATCTCTGGCTGGTCAGCGAGGCCCTTTCATAGCATTGTGTGCCATGAAAGGGTCGTCTGAGTCAGTGGGAGAGATCATTATCCGACATTGACTGAACAGAAGGACAAGAACAGGAGCTGAATGTGTGAGGCAGGGCCCAAGGGTTTGCTTTGACTCATACCCAACATCATAGCTTTTATATTAATCCATATTTAATTAGACTTTCCTTCAGTGCTCCTTCCCCACTTGTTTACCCTCACTATGTTGTTTTATGGGAGGCGGAGGGAGGGAAGGGCACTGGTAGAAGCTAGTGAAGCTAAACATGGCATTACTATTAATAAGCACGAGTGGGGAGGGAAGGTAGAGCCTATCGAGGGCTCTGGGGACGTAACTGCGTTTCATTCATTAGTGGGATATTTTAATTCAAATAACACCAATCAGCTCTGAAACAATAACCTTCCTCAACTCATGTGATGTGTTGAAATTTCAATCAGTTTGTTATTATTGTGTGACCGGATGCTCAGAAATACCAGTGAGTAATGAGCAGTGTTTTAAACACTAATGAAGTGATAGGGTTGTGTAGTTTGAGCGACTGATTGGCATTCATCAGGTGCTTTTGAAGCCTCTAGTGGAGAGGATGTTCAGAGAACTTTCTGCTCTATTTAGTTCAAATAAACGTCTCCCCCGTTGTGTCATTGGAAAATGTCTCGGGATGACTGACTTTTCATCAGATCCATTATTAGAATCTGAGGGCTCGGCAAGGCTCAGCTCTGTTGTGGAGCAATAGAGGTTCACGAGTCCATTAAGCTGTATAAAATCCTTTTTTTCTTCCCCTCATTTCTGAAATGAACATTTCAATCAGTGTGTTGCCTTTGGGAAGGATGGTGGGTGAAGGTCAGTTAAAATTTCAGCAGTAATAATTAGATTCTTTATTAGTTTGTGCCACTAAATTCAGCTCCAAAGAGGAATGGTGCAAAGGAGCAGCGTTGGCTGGGTGTTGACTTAATGTCACCCATCCATTTTGCTTTCGCTCTGGTTGGCCTCGCAGGAGCTGGAAAATGGGAGGCTCATTCATCACTGGGTTTCTCTGGCTCTGGGCACCAACATGTATTCAGTCATAGCTCGAATGACAGACACGCACACACGCGTGTACACACACGCGCGCACACACACACACACACACACACACAAACACAAAACAACTCTGTCTGGAACAACAGAGCGCTGCACACAAACATGCACACACAGGGATGCATTGCAGTGTGAATTTAAAAAGAATAACTAGTATGAAGTGTAAAAATGACTTCACCAAAATATAGCACATACCAGTCACATATACACAGTGGCATGAAAAAGTTTGGGCACCCCTGGTCAAATTTTCTGTTACTGTGAATAGTGAGTAAAAGAAGACCTGATTTCCCAATGGCATAAAGTTAAAGATGACACATTTGTTTAATATTTTAAGCAAAATTACTTTTTTATTTCCATCTTTTACAGTTTCAAAATAACAAAAAACGAAAAGGGCCCGAAACAAAAGTTTGGGCACCCTGAATGGTCAGTACTTACCAACACCCCCTTTGCCAAGTATTAGTAGCAGGAGGATTTTCAGTCATTCTTCCTTGCAAAAGGCTTCTAGTTCTGTGAGTTTCTTGGGTCTTCTTGCATGCACTGCTCTTTTGAGGACTATCCACAGATTTTCAATGATGACCATGGCAGAACCTTCAGTTTGTGCCTCTTGACGTAGTCCATTGTGGATTTTGAGGTGAGATCATTATCCTGTTGTAGAGGCCCTGTAGAATAATCTCCTCAATTATTTCTTCTTTCTGCCAGTGAAATGCTCATCATGCTACTGGCTGCAACACAAGCCCAAAGCACAATCAATCCAGCCCCCTGCTTAACAGTTGGAGAGGTGTTCTTTACATGAAATTCTGCACCTTTTTTTTCTCAAAACTTACCTTTTGTTCATTGTGGCCAAAGAGTATTTTTGCACTTCATCAGTCCACAGGACCTGTTTCCAAAATGCATCAGGCTTGTTTAGATGTTCCTTTGCAAACTTCTGACACTGAATTTTGTGGTGAGGATGCAGGAAAGGTTTTCTTCTTATGACTCTTCCATGAAACCGGTGTTTTGATTTACCTTTTCGAGCGATCCTAGGAGCAGTTCTTTCTGAAAGCTTTTCTTGGTCTCTCAGACCTCAACTTGACCTCCACTGTTCCTGCCTCAAATCAGGAGTTGTGTCCTTCTTAATTACATTACGAACTGAGGAATGATGCTTTGTGGGCATCACTTACTTTTGACTTTTTTTCAGAGTCCTAGGCAGCTGCTTAGAGGAGCTCATGGCTGCTGATTGTTGGGACAAGGTTTGAGGAGTCAGAGTATTTATAAAGTAGAAATTTGCATCATTTGCCTTTCCTAAAAATGACTGTGAACAAGCCATAGCTCTAAGTAGCTAATTAAGGACTTAGACAAAGTCTCAGATCTTAGAAGTTATCTGAGATGGGTTTTCAGATAAAAGTTCTTTTGGGTGCCCAAACTCTTGGATGGCACTGCTTTCCTTTTTTTCACTCTAAACTTGTACAAAACAAAAATAATACACTAATCTTGCTTAAAATGTTAAAAGACAATGTTTCACCTTTAACTTTATGCCTTTTGGAGATCAGTTCGTCTTCTACTCACTTTACTATTCACAGTAAAAGAAATTTTGAACAGGGGTGCCCAAATTTTTTCATGTCACTGATATACCACCACACACCAACTCCCTGAACCACTCGTGTGTGTGAATATAGTTAGACCTCTCAGAAGCTTAGATTGACTGACAGAAGCTCAGGCATCTGTATTCTGGCAGCACAGTGTGACACAAGTGACGTTTGAGTGAATGTTTTTGAGCTCATACTCCTCATACATTTTAAAGCAACCCTCCACCATTTTACCATGGTTATTTCTCTATTTTCGTCTTTTTTTCTCCTTTTTATATCCAGAGAGGAATCCCCATAGGGCAGTTCTGCAAGGACTTCAATGAGAAAACCAAGGAGCTGAAGGAGGGCATTCCTCTCCCAATCAAGATCAACGTGAAGGTGCGTCTGTGTGTCTCGTTGTGGGTCTCTTAGCCCAAAACTGACCCTTACACTTAGCACCCCTCCCTTCCACGATTATGGTTAATTCCACTAACTGCATTACATTATCAGAGCCCTTGTAATATTCATACTGTACCACCAGAGTAAGCCTTTCCATTTGCATTTAATGAAGCAATACCCAGAGGAATTTGGGGTCAAGAAGCATGCAAGAGATGTGAATTACTTAGGAAAAAGGTGTCATTAGCTTGCATTTTTTATTTTACACAACCGCATATCTTTGACCCCCCCCCGCACCACTTCTTTGCGCGTTGCCTCAAATCAGGAGTTGTGTCCATTTAGATTAATAAATATGTGTTGCAATGAGGTTTTTCGATGTAAGGAGGGGAAGCCTAATCCCTTTTAAAGGAGTGAATTTATTTTGACACGCAATACCCCGCAACAGCTCTGCCATCACATCTGGGGCCTCACTGCGTCCCATCAGTGCCATCTGCTGGTTGTTTTTAGTGTTTTGCTTGATTACACAATACTGTTTGTTTCACACAGTATTGTGTATATTCTATATGTAATGTTTAATGTTTGCATGCAACATGTGTCAGCCTCTGAGACGAATGGTTGTCAGCTGGCTTTCACCTCATGCTGGTTGGTAGCCTTGAGCACATCTCTCAGTGCCTTTCATCTTACTTTAGAGCAACACTTTGACATCTTGGGGAATCTACTTGATCACTTTCTTGCACAGAGTTAGATGAGAAGATAGATAGCACTCTCATGTCTGGGTGTTAAATAAGGAGCTGGAGCCGGGAGGTAATTAGATGAGCATAAAGACTGGAAACATGGGGAAACAGCTAGTCCAGCTCTGTCCAAAGTTTACAGATCAGCTTGCTAGCTCCTCACCAGTGAACATTATGATTCTCATCAGTTTAATCCATACATACATAGACATATAATAAGCGTAGAGTCTACAGTCATGCTAGCGGCTCTGTAAGGCTATACTCATTCACAGTGGCGCTCTCAGCTAAATGCTAACGTTAGATGTTTGATGTTTAACTAGCACCATACATAAAGCTGAGGTACAGCTGAGGTTGATGGGAATGTCATTCATTTTGCAGGTGTGTGATCATAAAGCACAATTAAACAATTAAAGATTATGATCTGATAATGGTGCTGGAGGAAAAGTTGGGGAGTCAGGGATAACTAAAGTTATTACAATTCATCTTAAAGGGAACAGGAAAGTTTGTTTTGAATTTCATGGCGTTAAAATAAGCTAAAGGCCCTCATCTAACTCTTGACAGCAGATAAGCATATGTCCCAAAATGTTTAACTAGTCTTTAAACATTTTGGGTGGCCAGGGGTTTCACTCCCTTTCTGTCTTTAGCTTTGTATATTTCGCTTTCTCATTTTGCCTGTGAGGAAAAAAACCGGGTGCAGTAAATGTTTTTGTTTCATCTTATAAAATGAGGGAGAAAACAACAGCATCTCATGGGACCTTTGCAACCAATAGCTTTTCCATAGATAGAGAAAAATTCAGTTCCCTCGGTCGAAAGGTCACTATGGTTAGATAAGACAACTCAGATGACAAATCATCTGCTCTGTGTTATCTTCTTAGCTCAGCCTACAGTGTATTGCCCCGTGTTTGTTATGTTTTGTTTTTCTTTTTTGTTTATTTGTTTGTTTTTATGTTACCGTTAACAGATGATCCAAAGTAAGTAAACTTTCCCCAGATGATTTATTGATTGGATCTGTATGTCAGTTTTTAGTTAATAAAGGTCTCCAGCTAGGGAATGATTCCGAATGACAAGAAAAGGGTCAGAATAACTTGGTGAGGCTGAAGAGATTATTTTTATTTTGGTCCTGAGGGCTGGATGGAAAGGGCGAGTGAATCAGGCTGGACAGCAGATGTGCAGCAGCACACAGTTGAACATGCTGGGGGTGGATAAAATAAACACTCATGCAAATGGCCAAGGTTACTTTAAAGGTTAAAATAATTTTTTATGAGTGTCAACACTATTTTTTCGAACATCTTTTAACAGATCAACTTTACTCTTCAATATTTTTACACATGTAATGTGGATGTAGTCATTTTTGGTGACAAACCCGCAGAGATTTATCAAGCGACTCTCCTGTTCCCCTCAGCTCATTGAAGAGTTTTAGCCTCTGTTTTAGCTCATTGTTTTGTGTTTAAAGTTCACAATTTTACTGTTGTGGTTCACTCTTAACACCCTTATTAGTTGGTTTGTTTTTTTCTGCTGCAACAGTTCAAAAACCTCACTGTAGGCTGTCTGCCCAGCATCAAACATCACACCGTGAAAATTAGTAACTAGCTGATGAACACAGTGGAGCATTTAGCTGCTGAAGAGCCAGAAATTTCATTCAGAAGTTGGTAGGGACTAAAACTGAGCTAAAAGGAGAGTGAATGTTGCACTTGCATTCGCAAGTAGGTGCTCAGAAACGTGACTGCAAGTGAATGAAAATGTTGCTTTGTATCTGCTGGATGTGTAAATGAGCAACTTTTTGTTCACCATATCAATTTATAAGGTGATGATATGCCGATGTGGATGCACTGCCCCCATGGGACCAAAATATCAATTAGTGTGGCTTAAATTGTTGTCTTATATTAATATAAACAAAAACTGCTCATAAGTAGTAACAGAAGAAGACAGTTTGGGACAGTAACTGACATAACTAATAGCCCTGAATAAAAATTCAGATTGTTATGTTATGGCTTTGGTTTCTATTACAGTCCCGAATGCGATAACTGACAATTAACGCAATGTATGAAACAGTGGAGGAATTGTTACTAGACTCTGACACTGATGAAAGAAAAAAGCAGGTTCTCATGATGCACCAGGGGGTCAGTTAATACTGTCCCACAAGAAAGGGAATAATTTCCGCGAAAAACTCAAGGCACCCTGCTTCATTAACGACTCTGAGGAAAACCAGTGAGCAGTCGGAATGCGTTCACCTTAGCTTTAATCATGTAGCCTCGATAATAAAGGCTTCTTAACTTTTTGCAGTTTAACGAAGCAACGTGTCTTGAATTTTCTGGGGGGTTATTTGTTCCCTGTCTTGTGAATAGTCGGTCCAAATGATAAGTCAGTTTTGAATTTCAATTAAAATTTGCAGAAAATGTGTTAAGAGTGTCAGCCAAAGGCAGCAACACAGGAAAACTTATGTGATTAAAAAAACATATGTCTGTCCCTTTACACGGTAAATTATGTTTTAACCATCTTTGAAAATCTTCATCTAATTTCAGTTATTATCAAGAGGCAGAAACTGAGGAAATAGAAATTTTATGGTGAGGGCCTTAGCTACTATTGCAGACACCATGGTCACATTTTCAGTTTTGTTTCTGTGTATAAGTTGGTTTATTCACTTCAGGAGGAGTTTACATCATACAGTTACACAGAAATAACACATTATCTTGAAGGCTGGTTCTGCTACTTTTTACATTCATTTTTTTAGGGTTCATGGGCAAAAAATAAATGAATCCATTCACTAAATTGAAACCAAATAGATGAATCTAGTATTTCTCCACCAGAGTTATATTCCTGGCAGTGTGGTGAGGGCTGCAAAGCAGCCTTTGAACCATCATGTTCGACGTAAAATTGTCCAATTATATCTTAATAACTGTTACCACGCACAACAGGCCTGTCAGTCTCTGGATTTCTCTGCATGATGAAGCCTTGTGCACAGGGCTGTAGCAGAATGATAATCTGTATTTAAAGAGTTTGGAAAGTTTTTTTTTTTTTTCTGTCTTTCCAAGACTAAAAAACATAAGTGCAAAAGTGTATGAAATTCATTAAACTCTGTGTTGATCTGCCCCTGTGTAAACTGCAGTCGTTAGCATTTCTGGCTAACTAGCCTTCTAGCTACAAACGTAACCTGAGTCAGCTTTACCCTCCAAGGCCAAGGATAATTAATTTCAGAGACAGAGCTAATGTTAGCAGCTATGTCCTTTTTTTTTTTATTGGTTTAATTAAGTTTTGTAACCCTATCCAACCCTACCCATTACGTTTGCCAAACACACTGGTTAGACCTCAAAGGCCTTTTCCTGATAGCCTGATGGTTAAAGCACATGCGATATAACTGCAACGTAACTGCAACATCCACAGTTTGATTGCGACTTGGGACCTTTGTTGCATGTTGAACCCCTCTCCTCTACTTCACTACTGTCTAATGAAGGAGAAAATGCCAAAAAGCAAACTGGAATTTTAGCCTTTGAAAAAACATTCTGTAAAATAAATTCTTTGTCATTCATGATATTGGATTAACAAGCTCTACACTGCAGTATAGGAGCATACTTCTTATTTGTTCAGTGTTATGTTCATGGATCATCAGCTGGTGAGGATGCTGGCTTTTTGCCTGGAAAATGCAGCTTTAGTCTCTGAACATGATATCATGTAGCCATCAAGTGGATATATTTATTTTTTACAAGATTCTCGTTTCAAAACGAGTCAGTTGGAACCATTGAAAAATCAGCCAGAGATGACATTTTCAAACTCATGAAGCTACGGCAACAACTGATGAAATCTGCTAGCGACAGTTGTCATTTCAGCCGGCAAAACCAGCAGTTGCCGGGTAGAAATTCTGAGCCTGTTTTTTTTGTTTACCTCTGTCTGAAATCAAGGACCCCCTTGTTCCAAAAATTACTATAAACTTCAATGATAAATCTGCCACCATTATCACTGTAAATTGCATATGTTCCGTGCAAGAACAAGCAGTGATAGGTGCAGCAACAGTAACTAATAAATGTGGAAAAAAAGATAATCTAATAGACTTCCTCTGTTGCCTAAGGATAATTTCTTAGGGATAGTGTTGCACAGTGGGTACCATGACCTTAGTATTTTTAAAAATACAATGAGATTATTATTCAATGAAAACCTCATATGTTCACATGCTCACTTTTGATCACAGGTTTTAATTGTATTTCCTCTCTGACTCCTCAGCCCGACAGAACTTATGACCTGAAGATCGGCCAGCCCACAGTGTCTTACTTCCTCAAGCAGGCAGCGGGCATTGCGAAAGGGGCCGGCAAGACAGGTGCGATGTGCTGCCGCACTCATGTACTGTATCTGCTCTCACTCAATTTTCACCTGCTGAGCCCATCCTGTAGCGGACTCACGACTCTCCACGGGCTCGGTTTTGAGCTTTGCTGTGATTGATGTTATATTCATAACTTGCGGGGGAACTGCAGCAGAAGAAGGAAGTGGCAAAGGTGGTGTGTTGGGAAAAGAGAATTATGGATTTCCACTTTTTATGCTCTGAGCTGTATCCAGACTCCAGCTGTTGACTCCTGATACCACCCCTACACCCTCTCCAACCACCACACCTGCACACACACATTCTCCTGCTTTGTCCTCTTTGGTGCTAAACATTTCTTTGTATGCTTATTAAAATTGTCACTTTTTTGTCCTTTTTTTTTTTTTTTTTTTAATTTTTAAAAAATTTTTACCACACTCACTCTTTGCTGTCTCTTGTGTGTGTGAAGGCCACGAGACAGCGGGGATGGTGTCGTTAAGGGCAGTGTATGAGATCGCCCAGGTCAAAGCTGAGGATGAGTGCTTCAAAATGAGGAACACCTCCCTCGAAACCATCGTCAAAAGCATCATTGGCTCTGCCCGTTCACTGGGCATCAAGGTTGTCAACAAGTAAGTTCTGACTCTGTGCTCCGTTTGCCTATAATTTCATTGTATTGACCTGAAATACCATAAACTTGACCTGTGGGCTCACTAGCACTGCTATCAGGTCCTGAGCTTGTTAGTTGGGCTCAGTAGATTGTTGCTGCATTTCTGTATAGAGTTCATTTAATGAATGAGGAGACGCAGTGTCGGAAACGTGAAGCTTCGCTCATGTCCCTGCAGAGCTGCAAAGAGGCAGCAAGGTAATGAGCCCTGTGTCCTCTATAGAGGGTGCTATACTTCCTAAGGGCCACTAGAGGTCAGGTAAGATTACCGTAAGGAGACCAGCCTGATCAGTAACATGAACACTTAACAGTGGCTACAGTATATAATCAAATGCAATTTGATAAAAACAAAGCCCTGCAGCAAAAACTGTCGGAAGGTCAAAGGGCTCAGAAGGGGTCAGGATCCCCATCATATTTTATCTGAGTCCTTCATAGGGGTCTATCACTTTTCATTTTTTCCCCTATGTAATACAGCTGTACTGTGCATATTTAGGTTACAATAAGCCATTAAATAAGAAAAGAAGAGGAATTCCTGTATCAGTCTTTGCAGTTTCAATTCGGGAACTTACAGTACTAATACTTAGCATCATTCTACAGTATCTACTTTTCTTCTACTACCAGGCATTATTGTCTAGTTTTATTGTTTGTGACTGATGTGATGTGAAGTGTTCATCTGTCTGTCTGTGGTTGAGGCTGTAGTTTATAGCGCTTCTCTGATATATACATCATGTTGTAGGTTATATTATTGGTTTGCAGCCACCAAATTACATGAATAATAACTTGAGCATCTGACAGTTCAGTACAGCGCCAGAAACTGTAGTCTCTAAAATTGCTGTAGAGTTGATTCAATAACAGCTCTCTGCTGGACTTTGTAGTTAATGTGTATACTGCACTAATCAACAACAGTGTCGCTGGTTTTATTCCAGCCTGTGACCTCTGTTGCACGTCAACCCTCCCCCCTCTCTGTCCGTGTTTACTGTCTGAACCCCTACAGTCATCAATCCAATAAAGGAAAAAAAAAACGTAGGGAAATCTTTAAAAAATGAAAGGCAGAACAGCTTTCTGACACAGCAGCAGTCTCCTGATTCACATGCACTAACTCTAAGCAGGTTTTGTTTATGTGGTGTGTTCACACAGGGAAACTAAAAACCCTTGATTTTTGAGTGTGTTGTTGATGGACACTATTCTCCCACAATGCATAGCACAATGGCAAAGGAGGAGCTGCTCACAGCTGCAAAAGTTTAAAACACATTGTGGATGGTGATCAGACAACTTTGAGAACACGCCAGAAAAAAACAGAAAGTAACTAAAAAATCCTTGGAAAATTATTTGTTGTCTTTTTGTGAGGTCGATATTCCAGAGTCGCAGTTTGATTGACGTGTATTGTTGCCGTGTGGCACAATTTCACGTTAGTATAAAACAGTTAAGTAGACTGATTTTTTTTTTTTTTGTATACTACCTGCAAAAAGAGTATACTAAGACACAGTATTAGAGATGAACTAATCAACGATTAGTTGATTAATCAGTCGATCATTGTTTGTCATTTTGGAGCAGGAATGCCAAATATTCTCCAGTGTGAGACCTCAATTCTCTTCTCATACTGTATATCACTGTATAGCATTTCACTGTTTTCGTTTCGGGACCGTTTTTTTTTGTTTTGTTTTTTGTACTATTTTGAGGATCAAACAATTAAGTGGCAAAATAATTGGCAGATTAATCAGTATTGAAAATAATCATTACTTGCTCCCCTATATAGTGTATACTGTATACAATCAGTATGTCGTATGGAACTGGGACACTTTTGTATTAGATTGCTAAATTTTACAGGGGTGACATCTCCTCACCCGCCCCTGCAAACTTATTTGCTCACCTGTGAAGAGCTTTGCAACTGAAGATCCACCTGTGTTTACGCTGAAACCAGATATTTATCATTTACGCCGTGCACAGTGTTTTAGCAGGGTCACACTCCCTCAACCTGCCGCTTCTGTTTCTACTTCAGTTAATGATTTTGTACTTCTCCTACAATCCCTTTCTCCTCCTTACTTAAAACTTAACTTGTCTTGTGGCTGGCGTGCAGTATGATTTATTGAGAGTGCTGTCAGTGGAGAAATTGGTATCTGCCTCCTTTACAATGGATTTCTCCCTGGATGTTTGTTGAACACGGCTGCACGGTGGTGAGACCAGAAAGAAGCCATTCCTCTTTGACTCTGGGGGACTAATGCCAAAAACTGATATTCAAGTTAGTGTTGCAGATAGCTGACAGATTGTCTGCTATAAGGTAGAGATTTCTGTCATGAAATATCACTATCTCCACTGTAAATATGTTGATATGTTGTTTTGTCGCCCACATTTGTCCAGTTTTGTTCAATTTTAAATCAACAAACTACTAAATGACGTAGGATTGGCATTGTTAACATTTTGTCTTTCGAGCTTTTTAACCGTTTTAATATTTTGCTGCGGTTTAGGTTCCTGTAAAAGTAAATCAGGCAGTTAGTGTGACTGAACATCATGTTTCTTTCATTCTCTCCCTCTTCAGTCTCTCAGCTGATGAGTACAAAGTCTTCTTGGAGCAGAGGGAGGAGAAGTTGAAAGCTGATGCTGCAGCAGCAGCAGCTGCTGCCGCCGAAGCTTTGACGAGTAAAAAGAAATGAAGACCCGGTACATCCAATACTCACCGCCCCATTCCTGTGTATGTTGACTTTACACATGTATCTCATTCATACAGAAACACTGTTAATGTTGTGAGTGTCAGATCTTAATAAACAGTAAATTCTTACGTGACCTTTTTTTTTTTTTTTTTTTTTTTTTCTGTGTCCTTATTCTCACCTGATATTAAATTATTTCTTTACTGCAAATTTTTTTGATTGAACATTAGATGATTTAGGAGAATTTCCATCACCTACGTTTTGGCAACAAAAACATCCACTCAGATTTTGTAAATATTTATGACCGTTTCATTTTCTCTGAGCTGAGCTAATTAAACTGTAACTGCTGTCGTGGAAGGGTTTGTACATTCAGTCTCTTTGATGTTATTATCTATTATTAAAACTTCTGGAAGCGAAATGGCTTTCTGTCAGGTTGTGCAGATGGTTTCCTGCACATTTCTCTCGTCTTATCAATCAGGGATCTAAAAGGTTCATCACATGAATTAATGCAGAAGTCACATGGACTTAGGATGGGGCAGTATTATTGTTTCTTGACTTTAAATGAAATTATAACATAATGACGATTACATTTGTTCAAGAGCATACATGGTCTTTTCATGTTATCGTTCGACACATTTCTATTGTCCAAATTCCGAGATGATCTGAGAAGTTTTTGTCTTTGGTCTCATGTAATGAATAAAAATTTAAACTAATGCTCAAACAATCAATTAGTCACTTAGTCAGTTGACAGAGAAGTAACTGTCAATGATTTCTAGGAGCAGTTAAGCCATTTATCAAGCAAAAATACCAACCACTAACTGTTACAGCTTCTCAAATGTGAGGATTTGCTGTTTTTCTGTTCCTTGTAAGTTCTGGGTTTTGGATTGTTGGTCTGACAAAACAAGCAATTTGGAGATGTCCCAAATCGGCTCTGGGATCTTTTGTTTGGCAGTTTTAGAGGTTTTGTGACATTTGTGACTATAATCGTTAGTAGCACCCCTAAATGAAGCACAGCTCACTACTGGGACATCAGTTTGACTATTTTATATTTGACTTTTCCTTCAATTACGGAATTATAATACACTGTACACACTGTCTCATCAAAGGATAGGTTCACATCTTTCAAACCTGTCTTAAAACAATAGTCACATGCCCATGTTTACTGTACTTACAAAGTTTTATTTGTCGCTGTAACTGTACCATGGTACAATTGTATCGTGGTAGCTCATTGACATCAGTGTATGAGCGTTTGTGCCTGTGTGAATGGGTGAATAAGCAGAAAATTGTAAAGCACTTTGAATAACAGTGCCTCATAAGTGCAGCCGTTTGTTTAGTACAAATTTCCATCTTTGTTGATACTGTCCCTCCACAGCTCAGCACGGCGACGCTGTCTGAAATACATAGAGGGAATGGGTGTCTCCAAGTCCACTCTGGACAGAAAAGAACAATTTCAGCGACCAGTAGTTCTTAACAATATACTGTACGTATGAGCATGCGAGTATTGTGTTAAGTCAGACATTGAAAAATGCAAATCTGCCCTTTAATATCCTAATAATGGTTTCAGCCATATCACTCCGCCTCACATGGACTTTGCCTTTATCTTTGAATAGTGTCACTTGGATCTTTATTACACCTATAACGTTATTTTTTTCAAACAAACCTGAAATATAAAATTGTGTCCTCGCACCTGCTCTCTTCACAACCTTTTCCCAACATGGCTTCCTACACAACACACAATATGCTCCTCTCTGGTGCAGTCCCTGTCTTTGCCAGAGGATAGCAGCAGTCAGCTGTGTAGCGCCTCTTCCAGCGCTCATCATCACTCCATCACAGACACTGCAGCAGCTAGTGGTGGAACAAAATGTTCGCTTGCAGAAAGAAAATATTATGTTCAGGGCTTTGCCTCATTACATATATTACATTCTGCATCATCTAGTCTGTGGCAGAGATGATGAGATCTGTCAGAAAGGATTTTATAGGCCTCCATCCAAAAAACCCATCTTCTATCTTTTTTCCGTCATGATTTACAGAAAATGGGTTACCTGTGTTTTTTTTTGTTTTTTTTTTTTCTATGATTTTGGATATGTTCACCTTTTCATCCTGTGGCGATGGAGCAGCAGTTTGTCCCACATCCCTCTTTACTGTACCTCTAATTTTAGCCTCCCCCTCACTCTTTCTTTGTCTCCCCTCTCTCTCCAGCCCTCCCCTCTCTGATCCTTCTGAATGGAGGCTGAGAATAGACGGGAGGCTGTTTCAGTCAGAGCTCTTGAGCAGGAATGCCTATATATGGAGTCTTACACCACGCCGAGCGCTGATAGAGTTGCAGGTACACTGAGTGAATGTGGGCTACGGTGATTTGGGGGGGGGGGGTCATGCCTGCTATTATGTGTGAGTGTGTGTGCATCATCATAAGTGGGAGGCCAGCTGTGTGTGCCTTTGTGCACGTCCTGGCACGCAAAAACCTCGATGCCAAGTGTGTGCGTCAGTCTGAGTCAGATAGTGCCTCATTCTGTCTCGTCATGTGTGTGCGTCAGTGCTGTTGCTGAGCGAAACTCGCTCCAGGGGAAGAAATGGAGGAGAGAGTATGGGAGGGAGGGAAAGAGGCAGGGATGGTAGGCTGATGATGGTGATGATGATGAGGCTGAGGGAAGAACAGGGGGCTTGGCTATGACAACACGCATGCATCAGCCGCATTAAGTGCACTTTAATATAAATGCATTTGTATGACAACCAAATACACTTATAAGCATCACAATAGAACACTGGTCCACAATGTCCATTCTGCAGTAAGTAAGATGTTTAGAATATATTCCATCGTAGGCAATAAAAATCTCTTTTTCTCATATGTACAGACCAATAATTGTTTCATACAAATGTACAAATGTGTACAACCTTTCTGAAAAGAACATATGCCTATATCCACAGACATAATGCATATGCATTAACAACTTTTTCAAATATCACACGTACAATAATATAATTTTACACATGTATATTAACTTAGCCTTTAATAGCTAGAACGTAGGAATCAATCCTTTACTTGACCGTAGACAACTCTACGTGAGCATGTCGACACCATGGGAATAGTACCATTCTCAACCCGTGTCGCTTGGTAACTGAATAGAAATAGCACCCCATCCCTATTTTCATTTTTTAAAACAAAACTTTTGTATTCTAACCCCTCTCAAAAAAGAAGAATCACTCATTCACATAGTCAATTGTGTCTCACTACACCGCGCTCCAGTGGAGCAACGATGTAACTGTCCATGTTGAATGGACATGATAAAGAGTTCAGCAGGTCAGGGCCGTTTCAGGCACACAGGAGCCGCTATAAGCTGCCAGCATTGCAAATATTGATGCTGCAAGAATATCCAGCCGACTGCCCTCAGGCCAGGAGGGACCTGAAGAGCCCACATTCAGAGTCTAATGTACAGTACAACGTAGCGGTGGATTTGTGGCATGATCAGAGCTCCGGCAAACTTCCAGACAATCTTTTGTTTGGTGGTACATCTCGTAATGCAATGGACACCTTTAACATTCTTGAGATCTTCACATGCCAGGATCTCTTCACGTTTTCTTTTTAGTTTGCACATCACATTGATACACAAGATTTTAGATGGAGAGATAAATATGAAATGTTAAAGGTTTGAAGCCGCAAACTCAAAGCTCAAAGTATATATTTAGTTTTAAGTTGAACATTATTATGAGTTTTGACGTAGCCTTGTAGTTTTGATGCAGGCTGTGAGGACTGAGTGCTATCAAACCAGAGCTGTAGCGGCTCGAAGACTGGACAGAAGATTTCAGAGTAAGAAATCTTTCCTCTTCTGATGTACTGATAGTGGTCATCCTAAGGATGTAAACAATTTGTAAACATTTGACTTCCAATACATTTGAGGTTTGGGTTTGCGTTGCTGCATGTCAGGCAAAAGTGCTATAATTCATCTCCCTATTGAAATAGCAAGAAATGTTTGGGTTTTTTTTTTTTTTTTTTTTTGTTCACAACAGAGTTTTCACTACGAGTGAATACAAATGCGCGTCTGGAAGTTAAACAGCGCGTACAAGTTCAGAGACGTTTCTCTGTCTGATCATATCTGAAGCTCGTGTTAGCAGAGAAGCTGAAAGACACCACATGGACTCAAAACCCAGTCAGTTATGGGTCCATGTGGTTGCACCATCATGTAAATGTTGCACCAGTTTTGGAGTAGTATACAGATTAATGACTGAACAAAAATATAAAGCCAATCTTTGTTCTGAGGAGAGACATGTAGGAGTTAAAGTCCTTAAGTTGTATATACATTATGTATATTTATACACTTAATTATTTTTTACTTTTCAGTAAAAGGGGCTCCACAAAATATGACAATATGCCATACTTAATGAAGTAAGTCACAGACTTATTTTAGAACGGAGGAACACTTCCACTCCCATCTGAAAGATGAAAAAGGAAAAGAAAGAAGTTGTTAGCGATGCACTTTCAGAGAATTTTTTTTTTCATCCCATTGAACAAGACTGAGCTCAAAATGAGAAAAACGAGACAAATTCTTACCTTTGTGGAAGCACTGAGGCGATGGATGACATTGGAGTTGATACAACTCAGGTTGTTGCCCTAAGCCAGGGGCGATCGAGGCACCTGCCCCAAACATGGGTTCCAGGACGGCCAGTTCCTCCAGGAGGGACTGAGTGCAAGACACGGCGGGCGTGGGCGAGCCGATGGGCATGGAGGTGGCGGGGCTGGGGGAGGCAGTGAGGATGAGGGGAGGGGAAGCCGGGATGGAGGAGCAAGAGGATACAGGAGATGACACCACCTCGATCTCCATTGCTTCCTCCGCTAGCCCCTCCCCTTCCACCTTTACCCCGGCCTCAGCAGCCACAGTCGCCCCGCACCCAGCCATAGAGTTACATTGCGCCGATTGGACGCTACAGAAGTGGCCCACTCCCTCAAACTGGGAGGGTTGGCGCCAGCACACTGGGGTTTGAGGAGAGGTTGGGCTGGAGGGATTGGGCAAAGGGGAGGTGCATGGGGAGGGGGAAGAGGGGCCGGGGGACTGAGGAGGAGCAAAGTCATCTTGGAGGAGGGTTTCTATGATGCCCTCTTCAAACAGAGAGTCATCATCATCTAGGAAGATGGGAATGTCTAAACCTCTCCATGCTTTGATGGGATAAAACTCCCTAAGAATGTGGACTGAATCAACATCAGCAGTTTCTATGGCGGGAGACAGGAAGGGGGAGGGAGGGGAGGATGAGGGTGACATGGAGGGAGGAGAGAGTTTGGACAAGAGTGGATCCAGGTAGAATCCCTCTGCCAAAGAGCTGATATGCTGAGCTAAGAGAGAGATTTCTGCCCTCTCCTTCTCCCTCTCTCTATCCAGAGAGAAGAAGGAGAGAGAGGGCTGTTTACCAGGTGATGCCTCGGGGGTGAGGAGGCCTTCGGGGGGACACTGGAGGGGCCCCAGTGGTACATCTACATACAGTGGACCCCGTACCTCGGGAAGGGTCATCACTGTACAGTTGCCGTCTCCGGGGCTGTCAGGTGTGGGGGGCAGTTTCTCATAAAGGGAGCCGCTGCAGGGCTCGACAGGGAAGAGGAGATCAGTGGATGGGGTGGGTAGAGCGAGGGGTAGCTTGGTGGAGAGCGTGGTGGGGGGAGCAGGGCTGGATGTGGTAGTTGGTGGGGCAGAGGAGGACGCCGAGGGGGCCGAGGAGGTGGTGGCCGTGGCTGTTGTAGCAGAGGGCGGAGGTGTGGTAGTGCCGGTGGGGTCGAAGCTGAAGAGGGGTTCACCGAACGGGAAGCTAGCCCCACTAACTTGGGGAGTATAGGGAGGTGTGCACACAAACTCTTTGGTCTGCTGAGCTTGTGAGGTGGGGACGGGTGGGAGAGGCAGGGGGAGAGCTGGCAGCGGAGGGTCGAGCTGGAAGGAAGGTGGCAGGAGAATGTTCTGGGTTAAAAAGTCTAAGTCTGCTACTGTCTCAACAGTGACTGGGGTGGGGGAGGAGGCAGCTGAGGGGCTTTCAGTGGGATGCTGCTGAAAGAAGCTTTCTTCCTCCAGAGAGGAGATACTGGAGCGAGGGTCACCCTCCAGCTGCATGGCCTCAGCAGCAGAGCTCCCTGGTTCGTCAGAGGAGCCCACGCTGCAGCCAGCGGTGCTGAAGTCAAAGGACTGGGCGGACAGGCCGCTGCTGCCTGGAGTGAAGACCTGGTCTGGGCTGGATAGTGTTTCTGGGGACTGGAGGCTGAGACTCTCTTGCTGAGATGTGCCAGCAGTCAGGACCAGGGTCAGCTGGGTCTGCTCTGAGCTGAGCTGCTGACGCACTGACCAAGCCTCAGACTCACTGAGAGAGAGAGAGAGAGAGAGAGAGGAAACAGGGAGTCAGGGTGGTGTTTGGAGCCGTATTTATCAGACCTCGGTCTCCAAACTGATGAGTGGTGTGTGGTTTTTAAGAAAGTCAGTAAATACCTGATGATATAGTTGTTGCTGCTGATGGGGATTTCTCCGGGCTGCAGCTGTAGTACCATGTAAAGCCAAACCCACGACTGGTCTTGAGCTTGCACACGCACCACCATTTCAGCTCTGCCCTCTCCTCCTTCTCTTACTGTTGAAAAACAGTCACGGAACAGGTTGGCATCGGTTCGTAATCCTATTAATCATCGTAGTGTTTTTCAAAGTGTGGATGTGCCAGTGGGCACAATGTGCGTAATTTGTGTGGGCATGGATGGTTGTAACTGGTGGGTATGTGTGAAGAGCGCACTCACATAGGCCGCGGTGCTGAGCGGAGGCATGTGACAGATCCTGTGGGTGGAGGAGGCTGTACCAGGAGCGAGAGCGTAAAGCTGTCACATCAAAGCCAAGATAGGCGCTCACACTGCAGGGGAGAGTGGGTGGTGATGTGTTAGGAGGGGAATGTTTTTAGTTGTCTCAGAAACTTTAATAATTAATAAACCATTTCATATTATAGCAACAGGTGGAGGGATAGGATATTATTCGTGTGCACTCACCTGTCCTGTGCTGTCTGTAGCCTCATGTCCCGGCCATGCTGGGAGTAGAAGCAGGCCAGGAATAAGTTGGCCTCAGCCAGGGGAGGGGCGGAGGTCAACTCCCTCTCTGCCCCGGGGCCGGAGCGGCTCGGGTGGGGCTCCAGAGGGGAGCAGAAACACACCCAGACCGGGTTGGAGGTCCAGTAGGACCCGGCGGCAGGAGCGGTGGAGGGGGGAGAGAGGCAGCGAGCCCGGATCAGAACCAGCTTGTTCCCAGCACTCTGCCTCCGCACGGACTTGGAGGTGTTGAAACGACAGCGGAAGAGGCGGTCTGTAGAGGAGAAGATGAGAGGGGAGAGGAGGTTTACTAAAAACTCCCGTATGGTATTCACAGGCTGGGGGGGGGGTCAAACTTGTGAATTTAATGTGCCCATTTTTTCCTCACCTATCTCAAGTGATGTGGAGGTTGACAGGTTGGTCCTCATGATAACGTGGTCCGAGGCGTCGATGATATCGTACACACTGTCCCCCTGTGCCACAAGATCCACCTGGAAAATTCCAAACAGAAACGTTATTATTGACGCCCAGAGTAAAGCTTGGACATCGCAGGAACCGGTTCTGTGTTGACTCACCATTGAGTGTCCGAGGTGCTCGGAGACGCTGTCCGACAGGTACAGGAGCTTCCCTTCCCCGGTCAGCAGCATCAGAAAGCCCGGCAGCGCCTGCATCAACTCCGACAGTTCGTGGAAAGACAGAAACCGCGCGCTCTCCTCGAGACCGGCAGCAGTTCCCGCTTCTAGAGGGAAGGGGGGAAAAAAAGTGGATTGGGGAGGGACAGAAGAGAAAGGTGTCAAATTGGGTAATAAATGTGAACCCAGTGAGAATGAAGCCAGCGCGTGTGATCTCCGCAGTAGAGGGAAAAAAACAGCGGCCGCAGTGTGTTTCAGCACCGCGGACAGCGGCGCGGCTGCACCTATGGTGCTGAGGCATCTCAGCACCACGGACAGCGACGAATTAACACCTAAAAACGCTCTCGTCAGCTTCGGGGTCGATTGTTAACGATCAGTCGATGGCCCGCAGCTCTGCGGTCGGTCCGGAAAATCGGATTCATAGCAAGACGCCTGCCTCCGGTGCCGCTAAAACACTTGTTGATCCCGCTCCTGCGAGAGATCGCGGTCTGTCTATGCAGCAGTGCTACACGAGATTCATCAACAGGTCGTTTTCTGTCCGGAGCAGATTCGTTCTTACCTTGGGTGAAGAAGACGGATTTCCTGGTGTACATGCAGGCGAGCGACATGATGTGCAGGTAGGAGAGCCGCGCTTTATCTGCATCGGATATGGGCAACAAGTCCTTGAGGTTCCGGATCTCGGCGTTGATCTGGTCCCGTCGAGCCTTGGATGCTCCTTTGGTCGAGCGGTACATTGTGGCCGGTTTTACTGCGGTGAACTATCGAAATTCCTCCAGATGCGAGTTGGAGAAGCTGGGAGCGGAGTGTATCTTTCACGTCGTGCCTCGGCTGAAGTGCCCTGTCTCCGAGATGTGTTAAGAGACAGGTGGTAAGAGTGGAAAAGCTCTGAGGTGTGTTATTGGACTTTCATCTCAGCTATTTTTTTTTTCCTTTTTCCAGAGCAAGGTTTGAAAACCTCCTCCCGTCCTGTCTCCGTCTGCTTTAGCTCCGCCACAGCGTCCAGCTCGGATGCTGGCCGGCTGCTGGATGTCGTCCGTCCCCCCTCTCGGCGTGCAGGTGAATAGGCGGCCGCGCTAGCCGTCTCTCGCGAAGAAGTCCGGAACCCGTAAATCTGGTTGAGGGACTCTGCTCGCCGGTCACTTATATAGCCTGGGACTCCGCCGGAGTAGGGGGGCTCCCAACGCACCAACACCGACGTAAAACGGAGGGAGGGGGGGGGTGGATATGTCTCAAAACAGCGTTAGCAATGGTGAGTCTCCCCCCTCCCCCTCCCGTGCCCTCTCCTCTCTGTGACTCTTCCTCGACGTCAGCTCTTCCCTCTACTCGGTGATGACGTCGGGCTGAAATCGGGAGCTCCGGCGACGCAAAAAGCCCGATTTGGACAAAACCGAATAAGGGGCGGAGCAAGCGTAAAAACGTAAACGGAGTCACCGGACTCCGGTGTATTGGAGAAGGGAGGGGGGGGGGTAGCGAAGACTGGGTTGCATACGAAAGCGGACTGTGTGTTTATAAGTCTGGCACCCGGGGTGGGCTACCCGTCACTGCCCGTTCGCCCCGCACCTGTCGGCAAAACGCGGCAGGTGCTCCTCTCCCTCGGGCGCGACTCCCCGGTTCATGTCGACCGCAGATATACCGTCAAAACGTTCTTAAAACACTGTGAGACCCACGACGCCTGCTGCTCAGATAATACCGCAGAAGCTGGACACGGCCTGCCCGGTCACCGCGCCGCGCCGCAGCCACAGGAGGCGGACAGACGATGCCGAGGCTGTTTCTCCTTCGCCTTTTATGAATGGAAATCCTTCCCGAGCAGCTTTGAAAGCATAAACCGACCCATCATGTGCCATTAGCCTCCTTTTGTGTGTTGCTTAGACATGAATGCTGCTCATGTCCCGCGGCTTCACAGCAATTTTCACATTCTCTTGTTGCTGAGAAGCAAGATTTGGCAACACAGGCTCCAGGAAATAGACTGACACGCAGTGCCTATCTTTTCGCTACATGTATGTTTTTATTCCATGTGTTCACTGTATGAGCCAAAACAATGTTGTTGTTTTTTCTGATTCTGATTCTGAGATAACAATGGACAGACAAGATATCATTAATAAACAAATTCTGAGTGGATTTGTTTTCGGACGTTTTGATTTTTATAGTATTGTAGAATAAATAAACAAACAACTAAAACCATTGACTAATAATCATAGAACACAATCAGAGCATGACCCATACTGACAGAAACAGCACAAACAGCTGGGCAGCAAAGACCAGCAACTATCATCACATACGTCGTTTACCAGTTTACCAGTTCCAGTGAGTTCTCTCTCTCTGTTTTAAAACCTACATTGACATCGAAAGCTTAATGAAAAGTCTTTTTTTTTTTTTTCGTGAATGAATTTCATTAATAATTTGACGCGCGCGCAAACAGCAGCCGGTCTTGCGCAGCCCGCGAACCGGCCGCCGGTTGCACGTGAGGTAAGCCGTTGCTGTTTCTAAACATAGATCTCACCGGCGACCGACAAAAGGGACTGCGAGGCGCACCCCCGCGCCCAGCCCCGATCGCCCTATTTATAGAGAGGAGAGATTTCACTCTTAGCCCCCGAAATAGATCTGTAGTATGTGCTTCACATCTGGAGCCGAGCATACACACACGACTGGATCTGTGCCGCTGTCCACACACTCGAACGCACAAACACACGCACACACGCGCACACACACACACACACACACACACACACACGTTTCACCCCGACAAACTGGATTCACATTTGTCACACCGTTTTTATTTCTTTAATTATTCCCCCTTTTTGTCTTTGCGTGTGTGTGTGTGTGTGTGTGTCTGCGCGCGTGTGTGTGTGTGTGTGTGAAGAGACGGGAGGGTCTCGGGATGGTGGCAAACGTGTTCCTTTGAAAACTGAATGGAGAGATTGTTCTGGCACATTTTCTCTGTTTCAGTACGAGGACTTGATTTTAAAGCCGCACTTGCAAGGTGATATACACTCAGTTGGCATTTTATTAGGAACACCCAGCTAAAACGAATGCATCTAATGCAGCGGTCCCGCATTAAACCCCACCTCCATGACGGCTGTAGTCCAGTTTTTGTTGAAACCGTTTCAGAGAGGCGCCGATTCAACTGTATCGTTTCGGAGGCTGCAGTTTGTGCCGAATCGTACTGCCCTGTACCGACAGGTGTTTCTATTATTTCGTCCACCCCATTCATATGAGTGAGGGAAGGCTAAATCTCAGAAAACACCCCTCTGCATAAGACAATACAGTTCAACAGCACACCGTCCTCCAAACTGACCGTACAGTTGAATCCACAGCTCTCTGAAACAGTTTCAATGAAAAAGTGAACATTAAAACCCCTCGTGAACGGAAGGCTTTTGTCGCAGGACTGGTGCATTGGACTGCATCAGTTTCCGTCTTTCTGGAGAGAGATTGTGTATTACTCATGTTGTAGGGACACAAATCTTTTGAAATAGTCACCCACCTCCCCTGTCGAGGTCAAAATGCAAGTCCCACAACATAAATCATTCAGTTTCAGGGTGAGGACCTGATTTAAGGTTAAGTTTCGGGGTTCAGGGGCTGGGGGTTCGGTGGTCGGCTGTGGTCAGGGTTAGTCCCCAGAAAGTTGATGTCAATCACTGCAGTGTCCCTGTTGGTGATGGAGACCATGTTTGTGGGCCCTTGTCTTAGTGTTTGAAGTTGACAAAACATTTCTAAAGCGATACAGAACCGGATCTATTGTGTATAGATTATATTATGTACAGACTAGTAAGTATTTATTATACTGTGGTCCACTGTTTACCTACTTTGACACTTTTCAGTATGCAGAGGATAGCTCATTGATGAATCATCCTGCTTCTTATTGGCGACCTTGTGCTGTACTTGTTTCAGTCCCTCCGTGCGTCTTCGTGCATCTGTTTTTTTTTTGGTTTTTTTTGGTTCAGAATTTGTGGCCCAGGTGCTTGTGGGTCTGCCCCTGTTTCTTCTTGTTTGAGGTCTGTTTTTGTCTCATATTTCTTTGGGTAATCTCATAGGATGACTCAGCCATCTCTGCTCTCTCTTCTATAGCTGTATTTCCATCACCGGTTCTTGTTTGGTAATGACCCAAAGGTAACAGATTGTTACCAGATGAGCAGAAAAAAAAATGTGTATTTGCACCTAAAGATATGGTTTAATTGACTCTCTCCCACCAAAAACGACCTCTAGCCCTCGTTTTCAGTGTGTACACTTTTAAATAGCTTTACCAGAGGTCATTGAGGCCGTAGAAATGAGAGATACGAGTTTGTCATCTGCGCTGCACATCACGTGGACGAGCAGCGACCCTAGAGCAGAGAGGAACACAACACACACCAGTCTGTTGCTAAAGTGGGGACCGTAATGTGTCGGGACAGTGACATCAGTTTTCCTTTTGGCTATTTTGGATGCAGCGTCACACTCATTCATTAGTGCAGTCCACTCAGAGAAGACATGATTGTGCAGAGATTGTGCAGATCTCCTCTTTTTTTTTTTTTTTTTTGTAAACCAACCCTGAGAGGATTAAAGTTGAGTCATGCTCTTTGTTTCAGGTGCATAAAATAACCTTTCGTTTGGCTTGATGTGTGAACCCTGTTGCTTCACTGTGGTGTCAAAGATCCTCCAGCCAATACCCCTGTCTCAGAGCACCGACGGACAACAGCAAAGTGCCACCGGTGGGTTTAACCGAGATGCCCAAGGGGCAAAATTGAAAACTGCAACACGTGTGGTAATTGTGAGATTTCATGAGTTTGGAGTTATGTTGTCCGTCTGTGGTCAGGGCCATTTTAGCAATGGTGAGATTCAAAGTATCTGTCGAGTTCAGCTAGAAATTTACAAACTCAAAATTGTTCTTTTTAGATTAATGACAACACACAGACGCCGATACACAGCCACGGAACAGGTTGTCTTTGTCTTATGTGATTGTAAACTTAACATCTTTGGGTTTTCAGACAAAATGAGCATTTTGAAGATGTCACCCTGGGCGCTGGGAAATCGGGACAGGAATATTTACTATTTTATGAAATTCTTAGACTAAATGATTCATTGACCAATCAAGAAAATAACTGTCAGATTAAACAATAATGAAAAGAGTCTTCAGTTGTAGCCCTCGTCTCCAAACACCCCGACTTTGACAGCCCGGTCCAAGTCTAGGTCTGGAATATTTTGGAACTGGTCGGTGGCGGCAATGTGTCCTCACTGTCTCTCCGGCGTCACTGCAAACCTCGGTGAATGTTTGTGTTGTCTCATTTCTAAAATATGATGTGTTCGGTTTGGCAGACGTAATCGTAACTGTATTATTAGCAGCGTCCAGTTGCTTTGGCGTTCTACCTGTTGGATGAACTGCGATCTGCAACAGGTAGAACAAGCTGCTGGAGCAGATTTCTCTGGTTGGTGAAGGGAAGGTTGCATTATTGTCCTGATTAGTTAAGTGGTTAAACACTGTTATTAAAGTATATACCTTAAACAATATCAATAACACTAAAGGCTCCCTGTCCAAGTGTTTTGATAGTTATTGGATGCAATAGTTTGCCTGTTATTTCACAGTTTACACTTGTTTCCTTTCATGTTTTTCGTTGTTTTTCATCACCGAGTGTGTCTCTCCTTGCCTTGTGGTAATTTTCCCAGATATGCTTTTGTTTTCAATTCATTTTCTTCCTGCACAGTTTTTTTTTTTTTCTTGCAAGTTCAGGAAACACGGCCACTTTTGCTACAGCTGTGAAAGTCTTAGTCCTTATTTATACGGTCTGATTTTATGTTTTATTGGTTTGTTGTTGCATTTGTGCATGGACAGGGCCGGTAATGATGTTGGATTCAATTTTACATTTGTCACAGAAATGGTTTAGATTACAGCCCACAACATACAGTGTAATTTGTTGTACCAGTACAGTATGTACTGATACATACACATAGAGTAGGTATAATGGAGCAAGATGTGAAGTTGGGGAATAAGGGGTACGAAAACCTGGGAACTAGAAAAATTTATACCGCAGGTATTTTTAACTAATAGGTGCCTTTTCTATTATTACAGGATACATTATGACCTACTAAGCAACAAAGCTGGAAGTTTGGGGGAAGGTGGGGCAGTGAGTAATGTAGCACCTGCTGATTTGTTTGAAAATGACCATATACTACTTCTTATAGGCAGACTAGCGCCATTTTTTTTTAGGTTTGGGGTACTTACTAAATAACTACAGGGTACATTTATGTTTTTACTTTGGGAGAAGCAGAGGTCTGGGGAAAAGAGCATCACCGGGAACATGGGGTACAGGAAGGCCTGCTCACGGGGTACAACACTGTACTTAGCAGGTTACTTCAGAAACCTGAGGTGGTACAGACTTTATGTGGAATGTGGAACATCAAACAATTTCAACTTGCATCCAAAACTGATAAGACCAAATGCCAAAACCACAGGTGACAGCGGTAGAAAATATCACCACCAGCAAGCATTGATGGTGGACACTCTTCAGTGACCTGCGTGTGACTCTCAATGATGGTCTTGCTCATACACCCGTAATAACAGAACAGGTGCCAGGTAGTTAAAAAACGGACCACCTGTATAAATGATTTTGTTACCCCCTCGGTCACTGACTTCAGATCCTGTTCCCTTGTACCTACATGTAGGCATTGGTACGTACTGTACTGGTACACTGTTAGTACAAACAATTGCACTGTAATTTGGGAAGAATTTACGCTATACGTTGCAGGTCATAATCTAGCCCGCTTCCCTTTGCTACTGTAAAAAGGTTCTTTATTATATCAGCTCACACCACCTCTGTCTCCTATCACGGAAGCACCAGACAGTCAGGTTCTTGACATTTTCCTCAGGAACAGCTTCATCCTGCTTTATGGCATTTCCTTCCTCCTGATTTCTCTTGTTTAAAAAAAAAAAAAAAAAAATCTTCCACCTTTCACTGGCAGTTTGGCTGAGATCGTAACTAGAGTGCTTGTACCCAAAATCCTCATGTTTCAGTTTCTTCAGCTGCCATGAGGTATCTTGATGCAGGGTAAATGGTAAAATGTTCAGATTCTTCAGCTTGACTACCCCAGCATTCTTGTTTCTTGTTTTAAAAAAAAAAAAAAAAAAAATGAACAGACAACACATTTGAGTCTGCTGCATCATTAACTAGCCTATAAACATGTCTGTGGCCTTGTCTCATATAGGCCATCATTAGAGTAATTAATGACAATCTTTAACCACTAAAAAGTCTTATTTTCCAAAGGATGACTGACTGCAAAATTACTTTAATCTCATGTTTGACCTTTTAGGCTGTTTCACTATCAAATTAATTTGATAGTAAATTTTTTAGATTCCAACTCACTTATACTTGAGGGATCATACAAGTGTCTGTATATGATTTGTTTCATTTACTAAACCACATATTAGATCCTGCTGACCATTTACTGAAACCATTTTTTTTTTTTTTTTAACTTTATGAATGTGTTGCCTTTCAGAATCTTTATCTTTTGGGCTGGGTCATGCTGTACTTGTTCACTGCCCACGTCGCTCTCAAATTATTTTTTAACTTTTAAATTATCATCCTGGAAAAGATGTATTTCCTTACGGGCATTAAAGCTGCCAATAATTGTTCATTTTATGAAGGAAATCTCTGCACACGATTACCAAAGCCCAGTATAAGACTTTCCTTCAGACAAATAGTTATGGAGCTTGAACACAAGGATGTGGCTCCAGGGAGGAAACAGTTGTTAGCCTGGCCATTTATTTCTTATAGTCATCCTCTCTATCTGTGCATCCTTTTTGCTTTGTTATTGAATTCTGTTTCATTTGGTGCTGCAGATTTTAACATGAGACATTGACATGACATTTTTCTGTCCCTTCTTTATTACAGAATGCAATATTTGAAATGAAAATACTTGATAGTCTCCACAATGGTCATGACCTATGAGTTACAGACTATTAAATAAGTACGTTAAAACATAAACAGAAAACAGAGAAAAAATAACCTTATATAGCACTTTTCAAAAATAGAATACAAAGTGCTCTACAACTACAAAAAAGATGCTCAGAAGTATTTTAATAAATACTTTAATCAAAGACAAGCAAAAATTGTGAAAGAATGAGAACAAATCAGGGCCAGGATGCATCTGAAAAATGCCTTTGAGAATAACTACTACCACGATTTTTAAGATTCCTTAGAGGGCTAGCAAACATGCATGGGATCAGCAACTCACCGATAAAGTAACTTACTCAGAAGGAGTTTAAATTTCAATTCTAATTTCGAGGGATATGGAAGATGGATGGAATTGGAAGGATTTTTCTAGAAATTAAGGATGACAAAGGTTATGTTTTTAGCTATGGTAGCAGCATGGCTCTAGGATGGCAATGCCATTCTGTTGGTCAGTCCCCCATTTTGGTCCAGACTATAATATCTCAACATGTACTTAATGAATTGGAACAAAAGTTTGTGAAGACATTCATGGTTCCCAGGGGATGAATCCTACTGACTTTGGTCTGACTTTTCCTCTAGCGCCAGCAGCAGGTTTAAATGGTTTTTATGGTTCTGAGTAAAATGTCTCGACAACTATTGGCTGGTTTGCCGTGAGATTTGGACCAGATAAGGCGTGGCTGTGGACATGGTTGAGCCTTGTTTTAATTAAATCTAACAGGACTGAATAACTGATTTAAGATGTTTCTCCAAGTCCAACTGGGAACTGGAAACCACCTGTGAGTTAGAAGCCAGGGAACCTAAAGTGCTGTTGTTAGGTTTCATAGAGTCTGATCTTGGGCAAAGACCTGAACTTTAGTTTTGTTGTGATTGAAGTGCAGGAAATTATGAGACATTAAGGCACTAAGCTCCTTAAAACAATTATGTAAAATGATTTTAAAGGTCCCCAGGTTTGCATAAAGCTATAAATCAAATGTTTTATACCTTATGAAACCCAGTGTATACACAGTGATTCATTGAATAACACAAAAACAGCAATCTTCTGTTCTACGCTCCCTAACCTAATAAATAATGTGAGTATTTTCAAGCTAATCGTTCATTAGCAGGGTAAAGTGGTAGTGACTGATTCCCTGTTGTTTGAACAGAGCACAACTCTTAGTCTTCTGCGCCACATGTGAATGTCATTTTCACTGAATTTGTGACTAAGCACACATCACTGTCTTCAAGATGTAGTGTTTTTCAGAGATTGCCTTTAAAAAAAACTGCACTGCCAGACTTTCTCTGGGCAAAAATAGCACACATCTTTATGCAGGAGCTCCCAGAACAAAAACACTCAAAGTTGTTTGTTGTTTTTTTGTTTTATATTTTTTTCCATCCAGCAGTCTCGTAGGTACTTAAGCTGTCCCGGTGTCCCACACACTCTGTTGTCTCAAGCGCTGCCATTGTTGCGGTTGTCATGATCATCCCTGCCATTATGAGACACGGTTGTGTTGGTGCCATAGGTGGGTGGCGGAGAAGAACATGGCTGTGGAGAGGCGGATGGGTGAAGAGCGAGGGGTCGGAGGGATGAGTGCCTCGTCTCCCTGACAGCAAATGGACTCAAATGAATCCAATTAGTGGGTCGTCTTTGTGCCAGAAACTCCTGTTTGTGTCAGTATACACTTGGAGGCTCATTTAGTCTTATAACCCTCTTAAGCACAATCACTCATGCAGGCACATTAACTCGGGCGCTCACTCATTCACTCACTTATTCTCCCACTCATTGATCTGTTTTTTCGGGCATTAACTCCCTCATTCAATTGCTCACTCATTAATTTGTTCACTCAGTCACCCTTTTACTCAGCCGCTCATTCACTGGGGCATGTCTGTTACATTTTGAATGGTATGACCTTTCCGGTTTGGTTATTTTCAAGTGTAGTTTATTAATAAATTTCTCTTTTTCTCTCTCGTACTGTCCAAATTATCTCTTCTTGTGTGTCATGTTTTAAGTAGACACATGATACCCTGCGAGAAGAGGCCAAGAGATAGTGTTGTTGCATTAGTATGGGGAACTGACGGACAGTAATGTATTCCTGGGTCAGGTTCTGGTCTTAAATTTGGCAGTAGTGATGTAGTCGAGACTTATACTTGCTTTGACTGATTGATCATTGATTTATTGATTGATGGAAACAAGCTGTAAAGAGAACACAGGCATATTATTACTTTTTTTTTTTGGCATAATTTACTGAGTCTTGATAACTGTTTACCTTTGAAATTGGCAAACATGTTAGCAAACAGTGGCTGATTTACTCACCCTGCAGATACAGAGCAACATTATCATTCATTTGGTGTCGTGTTTCTGTTCCCCTGAATGTAAAGTCCGTTATTCGCTCTCTTTTAGCTCTGTTTTGGTCTCTACCAACTGTTTATAAAAAGGTTTACAGGTGCAACCCTTCAGCTATCACTTCTCAAAAGACACTTACACCAAAGAGGGAAAAACTGAGTATTTCAAAGGTACCGCAGTTACTGGACACGGAGCAGGCAGGGATCATAGAGGGCAAGCATACAGAGTAAGATGTAAAAGTAGCATAAATGTGTCAATTTGGTCAGAGGAAGAGGTGGACACAGATGAGGAGACAGAAGGAGGACAGAGGCAACATGCTTCTGTGAGAACATCATGGCAAAGACATGTAGGAACAGGTTGTACCACGCAAAAAGATTTTTTAGTGTGTTATAAGGCCAAATATCGGATAAAATACTGTGACTAGATAGACAGTAGTGTTTGGATTGCCAAAAGACGCTGGAGCAGATTTACATTTTGTTTTTCATTTCTAAGTAGTTCCTGATTTACACTGTTTTTTTGTTTTTTTCATTTTTCTATTTTCTGTTTTTCATTTCTGTCATACAAGGGCCTTCTGTGAACAGGGACCATACCCGAAAGGTGAAGACTAACAGTGTGACACCTGTGAACAGTCTGTTGAAACTGCTGTTTCTATGACAGGAGTTTATTCAGTTGGCTCTGGAGAATGTTTGACTTCATAATTCTGTTATTATATGTAAGTCTCAATGAGAAATGACATAAAAGAAATTGTTTTATTGTCTATATATACATACATATATATATATATATATATATATATATATATATATTAAAAAAGCTCTAAAAACCCACTGTACACCACCTGCTCAGTACCAAACAGCAGACAGACATAGTTAGCACAAGCTGGTAAACACAGTGGAGCATTTAGCAGCTAAAGAGCCAGAGATTTCCCTCAGGAGTTGGTAGAGACCAAAAACAGAGCTAAAGGAAGAGTGAATTTTGGAATAAAAAAATTCATCAGGTGGAAAGAAACACAACACAAGGTGATGATATGTCGGTGTTGTGTTCAAAACTTGTTCCCGCTCTCCCCAAGTGGCCAAAAAAAAAAAACAACAACAACAGTTTAAGCCATTACTAAGAGAACATTTCATTTTGGCTGCAGTGATGAACTTACTTGCAAAGTTATTTGCTTTTGACAGAGGAGTTAAATGTTCTGCGTGAGTGACAGCGTTTTGCAGGACAAACAGGGAGTCGTGCTGCTCAGTGTAAAGTGATATGGTGATTGCTCTTAGTTTTTTTAGTATCCCAGCAGTGTTTGTGAAAATGTGCTTACGCATTGAGAAACAACTATAATCTGCTCATGCATTCATTCTCATTCACATTCACTCATTCACTCCCCCTCATATTACTTACTTACTTGCCCTCTGTCTCTATCCTCCTCACACACGCACTTAGCAGATGTACAAAGGGCAGGAGAGTTCTGGCTCTTCCTGCGCACGCACGCGCGCTCACACACACACACACACACACAAATGCACACAGAAGTCGCCAACAGGTGTGACTTTCACAGCTTCGGCTGTTGGCAGCCATTGAAATTGCGGATGAGGGACGAGCAGCATGTTCCTCCACAACCTTAGTCATCACATCACAGGGAACAGAGAGGATAGATCATAGATCAGTCTCTGCGACAGCTCCATCATACTGTTAAAATGTCAACGATTTTACTGATGATGAGAGATAGATTGTGTTTATCTCAAATGTAAATCTGGCCATAAGTAATTGTGTTATTTTTGGACCACTTCAGGGTGAAGAGTGCACTAGATGAGGAGGTAAAAGAGGCTGAGGAGGCGTGGGGTTATGTAGAAAATAATTTCAGGGTAAACAAACAGTGTGGCTCTCAGCGCAGAGGTGAAATATACTTCTCCTAAGACTAAGACTGCCTTTTCTTTTTCAGTTTATTTTTACACCCAGAGAGTCAAGGTCTGCGCTCTGCTTCTTGAAAGGAAGGAGCTAATCTGTCGCCTAGCAACACCTCCCACTCCTGCATCGAGGCGGGAGCGAGACAGAGAGAAAGGATGTGGACGGAGTAAAGAGGAGAGATGAGGCAAAAAAGATAGACATTTAGGGACACAGAGAGGTAGAGAGGGACGACCGGGAACATGGTGAACTGACTGGGGAACTGGAAGATGGACATTAGTTTGTAAGATCTGAATAATTATGTCCTAAAAGCTGGAAGTAGGAGATTGATTATCACATGCATGTACAGCTTCATATTTTATAAATATACTTATACTTACATACACACACTCTTGTATCTATATGTGAATGCATACACAGTCATGTATAATACATACGCACATAAACACATGAATATACACAGTCTTTGTTGTGCGATCTGTTGCTTTTATCTTGAATCTGTTGTAGAAATTCGTTTGTTTAATGGTTTTAACCTGAATTTCAGAATCCAGTCAGGAACAGGGGCTGCAAATTAGCTTCAGCGAGACACCCTAAACACAGTACATTACATCTGTTGCATAGCTTCTCCCTGTGTAACAGTGTTTATCTGCACTGTTCCTGTTAAACAATCTAACAAATACTTAAATAAAAAATTAGATTTCAATAGACAATTCAAGCATCCATATGTTGTCAAAATTAGGATTTGTTTTCATAAAATTGGCCTCAGAAATGTAACAGCTAAATCTTGATAAAGATTAATTCATATCATCTCAAAGTCTGCTGAAGTAATAGTGAATCGAAAAGATTCTATACTTTTTGGATTTATAGAATTTTTTTTTGTAGGGCATTTTGCCTATAATAATATTATTATTATTATTATAGCAATTGTGCAGATACGGTCAGTTAAAAAAAAAAAAAAAAAAAAAGAAAAAGGAGTATGACATGCAACAAAGGTGATCGGTCGATGTTGTTATATGGTACCTATCTTACCCACCAGGTCAATAGTAGACTCATCTAGACTGATTGTTATGTATTAACTGTATCTGCTGCTTTATTGCATTTTTACATAATTAAATCTGTCTACCAAATGGCTACAAAGCTCAATAGGACAAAGACAATAACCAGGACAAATCAAATCAAATAAAAGTATTAATAAGAAAAAATCAAGTACAATGTGTGACGGAGTCCATGTAGGTACAGACTGACCGACAGGGAGCCAGTTGTCTGCATGTACTTTTATATCATAATGAGTCTGTCACATTTCCCAAAATGTTTCAAGGGTGCCCTGGTGGACTCAGTGTTGACATGCTGACTATGAACGACCAGTCTCCCCGGTTTGAGTCTGGGATGGAACTTACAGTATGTTGCATGTCATTTTTCCTCTCCTCACCTCCTGTAGCATTACTCAGGAGGTGTTAGTCAGCTTTTCTATCTCCTCGCAAGCATTTTAACCAAAAAATGTATTTTTTTCCCTTATTTTATTTGCATAATTTTTAGAGTCCTGAGGACGTAAATGTATCCAGTGATTTACAAGAAAAAAAAAAGCAAAACTCAAAAAAATAAACGTGAAGAAAAAAAAAAGCATGACTCTGTATATCGTGAGTTTGTTTTTCCTTGTAATCCTCTCGTAACCCCTAAAATTTATCACCTGACCCTCCAGGTCGGGAAGCAATACTCTAGCTGACTCCTACCTCTTACTCATTGCATGGTCCAGCCCCCTCATGGCCCTCAGAAGGATAAGCAGTATAAGAAATGTAAGACTCGTTAGTTCAGGCCTCAAATTGTGTCTCTAAATGTATCAGCAGTACCACAAACACCCAGAAAATAAAAGCAATGGCAGTTGCCATTGAACAAGACTGAAAACACCAGACGAAATAAGTACAATTCAGTCATTTTCACATTTATATAGTGGGAAAATGTGTAATAATAATACCTCAGTTCACACAGCGACACCTTGTAACTTCACCGCATGTCACTCTGTCTGATTTAAGCTTGTCGGATGCATCGACAGACAGACGCAACTTGTGAATACAAACCATACAAACACCCACGCACACAACTCCACCCACACTCCTGCTCCTCACCTCCTGCCTTTATCCATCACTCCCTGCCTCCTTCTCTCGGTTTGGCTTTGTGAGCCAGTAGCCTTGTACATTTTCTCTTCACTTTTCAATATCCAGTTTATTTTTAGCAGCCGGGGCACAGAGCAGGGGGCAGAAGTTTTTCACTAGTGCTTTTCAGTTGTGTTCGAGCTCTCTGTCTCCCCATGGTCCCCTGGATTATACTTAGACTCACAGGAGAACATGGGGACAATAACTCGGTAAATAGCCTAGATATTTCTATTGAGGATGGAGTCCGCCATGAGAGGCTTTATTATACTGTGTAAGATTGAACGTGTGTGTGTGTGTGTGTGTGTGTGTGTGTGTGTGTGTGTGTGTGTGTGTGTGTGTGCTCAAGGATAAGATCTGAATCAGAGTACATTTCAGATGCAGTTTTTAAGGTAAAACATGCATCACACTACCATTTGAATACAAGAAAAGCTTGCAGATGCTTCATTCGAAAATTGTCACTGCAAAGTATTTATTTAACTTACTATTACTATACTTACTATAAAATTTCCTAATATTTATATTTATATATTTGTATTTAACATTTGTATTGTTATTATCTAGATATTTGCACCCATATGGCTTTTTGTTTTTGTGATGGACACATGCAGTTTTTGTCTCCCAGAGTACTGTACTGTAACATACCAGCACAGACACTGACTCTTTCTCCCCACAGTAAGTTGGTGCTGATGCGGGGTTGCCATGGTGACGTGATGTAGATGTGTTACATCACGAGAGACCTCCTAGCAGCAGATCTTTCATTGACACTCCCTCTCTACCTTTTCTCTCCCTGCTTCTCGCTCTATGTGTCTCGCTCCCCTCGATTAACTCTCGTTTTCAGACAAGAGGTCAAGCACAGAAATCAAATCTGGCAAAAGACAAAGACATAACACGTGGAAAATTTTGCATTTGGGGTCAACTTAAGTCTTCATTTTAATGTATATCATGAGGACATTAGTTCAGTATGAGCAGAGAGTAAGAGGTGTTGCATAACAAAAGCAGAGAGTGGGTTGATGAGAGTGAGGGAGGAACAGATGTGCTGAATGGGCTTCATATCAGCCAATAAACCACACTTGTACTTTGTTCTTTTCTCTGACTTGGTCAATTTGTCCTCTTTTTCCGTCGTTATCCTTGCGCCATCTATCCTTGTGGCTCAAAATACATCTCTATTGACATGACGTCTTGATACCGGTCACGTGACTCCGCTCACATAACCATTACAGTTTACTCCACTTTGTTCTCCCCCTCTGCGTTGTCTACTGTCCTGAGCAATTTACTGATTCATTCATTCTGGGCTGATTCATGAATGGATGGGGGTCAATTACTTGTCAGCTGTGGCTAGTTCATTTCCTCCCATTGAGGTCTGATTTCTATCTGGAACGCTCCAAAAATACATTAACACACAAACAAGACGTGTATGGTGTCAACAAGCTGGAAAACAGGTAACAGGCTATGGACAAGCCTTTTTCCAGGAAAGCAGCCTTTTATTGGATATTATTATTGTATTGGCTCATTAATTGAGCCGAAATTAGAAACAACTATAAAAAGCCCTGCCTAATTGTAATATTGTGATGTCTGAATTGCCTGTTGAGAAGCGTGATCGTTGTGGATATTAGAGGTTTTTAGTGGGCAGGAGATTTCAACTATTTTAGGAGAGGTTTTACAGAGTGCTGCACTTAGGTACATTTTGAGGTACTTGTAATTTACTTGGGTATTTCCATTTAATGCCACCTATACTTCCAGTCTACTGCATAAAATACAGCACATTTTTAAAGTTTAAACCAGCCTTTTGGGCTTGTGACCACTCACAAATAGCCGTGTCTAGAAGTCCGGATCTCAGAGTTTTGAGCAGCTCAACCACAGAACTTCTCAGACGGTTTATTCTAAATAAGTTTTTGAGGCCCAAAAAGGGAAACTTATCCTAAATTTCATGTCAAAAAAAAAGAAAGAAAAGAAAACAGATTTGCATATCAGAACTTCATTTTTCCTTCTTTTTCTCTGCCACATGTCGTCACTCCACAGAACCCAGATTTATCTTTTGACCCTTTGAGGAGGCTGGACCCCGAGGTTGGCAACCACTGGAATAAACTATTGCACTTCTTCTAGTGACTAAAACTAGCTCCACCCCAACCAGCTACAAAGGTAAAATTCTACCTACACATTGATGCATCAGGATTAACTAGCTAATAAAGTCATTTCTAATGATATATCAGTCATAGGGGCAATTTTTTCTGTGGAAGTACTTTTACTTTTGATACTTCAACTACATTTTAATGATAATACTTCTGTACATAATTAGGATTTTAAATGTAGGACTTTTACTGGTAACAGAGTATTTTTACAGTGGTGTATTGGTATTTTTACTTAAGGAAAAGATGTGAGTGCTTCTTCCAGCACTACTTCCAGCACTACTGCCAGAGTCCAGCATTCAAAATTTATATATATATATATATATATATATATATATATATATATGATTATAATTAGTGATGCATAAATATACATCACTGTAATGTTGCAGCTGGTAAAGTTGGGGTTAATTTTTACTACTTCATATACTGCTGGTTAGCTTAATATATAATTATAAATCAGTTATTTGTTGATTACATTTTGTATAAATAATCTGAATCTGCAAAGTAACCGGTAACTAAAGTAGTCAAATAAATGTAGTAGAAGTATAAAGTGGAAATACTTGAGTAAAGTACCTCCAAACTGTGTTTAAGTACAGTACTTGAGTAAATGTACTTAGTTGCATTCCACCACTGGTTAATCCACAATGAGCTGTTCTTAATCTGGATCCTACAAAAATACAATAGCAACTAAAAGTCACAGCCCAAATAGCTGTTTCACAGTCAGTTTCTCTTCTCCAATTCACAAAATTCCTCTCCAGCTCCTGCTCCCTGGCATTCACATACCTCTCAGTTTTTTCATTTCTATTATTTTTCTCAGGGCTGAATGTCTTTTCAGCATAGGTCCCTTTTGCCGCCACCCACACCCACACACCCATAGCAACACGTTGTCGTTTCTTGGTAACCACATTTACGCAATGAGTAAAGAAATTGAAGGTAGAGCAGGCATCTAGCTTCGAGCCTTACATAAATCTAACCAAGGCTCCTGAGAGAGGGGAGAGGTGCCAGGAGGGGGGCTGTCTCAACATCTGGACCTGAAGTCTCAATAGCTCTCATGTAATTCAACAACTCAGTTTAAGTTTTGTTGGTGTGAATGACAAAGGTCAATAAATGTGTTATTCAAGTGGTTTGGGGGGCCTCTGTGTTTTTATTTGCTCTTGTATCTCTACATAGGCTTCAGTCAGAGTGCATGCTGTATATGCAGTCATGTTTTTAATTACACTGCTGTTAATCAATATCCTGCTCGCTGCCATACCCTGCACCAAATTCCCAGGGTGTTCGTAGAGGATTATACTGACCCGAGGTAATGAACATACCCAGCAATTGAACATGTAATTGGACCAGACTGATAATGTAATTATTTACAGAGCTAACAAGAAATGACTGCTGTTGTATTACAGGGGGGGCAGTTTAGACAACATTTTACATGTGAGCTCCTGGGTGATATGTGGAGGTCACCTCTGGTCTGACAAATGTTTGTATTAAGAAGAAGAAGAAGAAAGTCCCAGATGATTAAATTATAAAGAACAGAAAAATACGAGCAAAACTTGTTATGTTTGCAAATATATTAAGCCTTTATTCAGCCTTGTTTAAATAGTTCTTGGTAGTTTACTGGTTAACCCTGCTAAAACTGCCGCAGTCTAATGCAACACCCCTGCAATAAAACCTATCTACATGATATTTATAATGTCCAGTTTCTGTTAAAACTTTTTGAGAGAGTTGCTGATTGAACTTCAAAATCATTTTGGAGGCTGCGTATTGTGGGACACAGACCTGTGTTTCTATTGTTTCGTCCACCCCATTTATATCAATGAGGGTCGGAAACACCTCTCTATATAATGCAATACGGACAGTTCCACAGCAGCACAAACGACATCCTCCAAAATGATCATAAAGTAAATTCAAAAATTATTTATTGGTTATTTTGACAGTGAATGGACTAATGATCAACCTCACAACAATTTCCAGTCCTATTTGTGTTTACTTTTCTTCCTAGACACAAACATTTGGACAAATTTATATTCAAATTAGCTGATCTAATCTACAATCTTTTCAATTACCCGCCACAATTGGACACACAAGTTAGGAAACAATAATTTTAATAATGACTTCCATACAGAGAATAGTTTACTTTGAAACACAAATTGTACGTAATAATTGGTCTTTAAAAGTTGTATCAGTGTTGGTTGTGTTGTTTTTTAAACTGGACACTGATGTGACTGTTTATGTAGTTTTGTGTAACCCCCCCCCACCATATATCTACATGTTATATATCTATATCCTTACTAATTTACACTCCCTAATCACTGGGCTCTCTTTGTATTGTGCAGCCTGTTTTTGATGTCCCATGGATTCCACGGCCCGCTCTCTTCCTTAATGAACTAATCCCAGTGCTCGGGGGGTTCAGGTGAAGGGGAAGGACACTCCACCTCGCTCTTTCATTCATAAATATAATAGCTGCATTGTGGTGTAGTGGAGGGGTGAGGCATTGAGAGCTTTTTGCAATGCAATAGGAAGAGATCAAAGGGGAACAGACTGCTCCTCTATCATGGCAGCATGTGTCAAACTGAGGGACAGAACAGGACTGTATAACGTGGAAAGGTGTCTTTTCCTTCCACCATGTTTGTTCCGTCGCACTGGAGTTGTTGGTGAGATCTGCCCCGCAAGAGCCTTCGTTTCTCCGCTTCCGGTCCCACGCCATCCCCCACTGCGGCCTACAGGGCACGGCTTGCCCAGAAATGAGATCATACTCGGGCGAAGGTGCCAAAAAAATGAGGCCCAGGCGTTTCAGCACTCCCCTCTGCCACCCCAAACACTCCTCCCACTCGTCTGTGTGGGCACTGCGGCTCTCAAACACATGCTCCCCTATGTAAACACCCACTCCCTGCAAACACAGACACACCAACCCAAAGACACACAAACGCAGAGAAACAAACAAACACATTAACACAGATACAAGCAGAAGCATGCAGATACAGAGACACTGATCTACAGCACGAATGCACACATTTTGAATGCTTCATCTGATTTCTCCAATTACATTAGTACATTCACACACTCTCCTCTGTGACCGCTGTGCTACTACAGTAGTTGTTTTGCATCTCATTTTGGTTGTTTTGTGTCTATTTTTAGTCATTTTGCATCTATTTTTAGTCATTTTGCATCTCTTTGTGGTCACTTTATGTCCCTTTGTAGTCATTTTATGTCTATTTTTAGTTGTTTTGTGTATTTTTTCGTCATTTTGCATCTATCTTGAGTCATTTTTCATCTCTTTTTGGTTATTTTACATCTCTTTGTGGTCGTTTTGTGTCTCTTTTTGGTCATTTTTATGTCTCTTTGTAGTCATTTTATGTCTATTTTTTTACTTGTTTTGCATTTATTTTAAGTCATTTTTCATCTCTCTGTTGTTGTCTCTTTGTGTTTGTTTTGTCTCTGTGGTCGTCGTGCATATTTTTTAGCTGATTTTTATCTCACCCTGGTTGTTTAGCATCTATTTTTAGTCATTTTGCATCTTTTTGTGATCTTTTTACATTTCCCTTTGCAGATGTTTTACATTTATTTGTCATATTTTTTATGTGTATTTTTAGTTGTTGTGCGTCTCATTCTGGTGCTTCGGCATCAATTTCAGTAATTTTGCGTCTCTTTGTGGTCTTGTTCTTTTTTTTTTTTGTCTCATTTTGGTTGTTTTGCGTCTATTTTGAGTCAGTATCGCTTCTCATTGTGGTAATTTTTTTGTTTGTTTCAGTGACATTTCGCAGGTGAAGCCCAGGGGCCCCCTGACTGCTTGGGCCCCTGTGTCCAGTAGGCCAGTTCAGTAATCCATCGATGACAGTGTCATCCTGTTTCAGTCAGGTTTTTATTTCTGTCTGAATGCCAACAGGAATTGCCAGGGGACCTGTAACACTACTCTCCACTAATGTGGACACACACACCTCGTATCCGACTGCACTCTTTAACACTATCACCAGGATCTGTCATCTTCGTTTTCCATCATCTCAAGATGCCAAGTTATGCAAGTTATGTAAGAAAAAAAAAAATCTGTTCTACAACATATTTTCAGAGCTGGAAAAGTATTTGTACATTGTAGCCGCTGTAATGTACATTACTTGTGAGAAGTAGACAAAGTTGCCATCACTTTTTCCTCCCACAGGTGCACGACTTCATGGAAAACGGGCGAAAAAGTAGGCTCACTAGTCAATTAGGTTATAAAACCGACACTCTCTCCTCAGGTTGTTGCTACTCGTCGCTACTGCTGTGAGCGGCGATCTGTGTGATCTGCTGCCTCCTGGTGGCTGAACGCTGTCTGCTCCGATTACATAAAACGGGGCTGTGTGTGTGAGTCATCACCCCCCAGTGAGGACAGATGGGAGGTGTGTTTGTGTGTGTGTTTGTGCGTGTTTGTGTGTAGGACTGGGCGGAGCAAACAGCAGTGGACTGTGAAATAAGGGCTTTCCCCTCTCTCTTTTTTACCCCCCCTCTCTCTCTCTTTCCATAGTTTTTTTTTTTCTTTGTGGGTCAGGAGAATCAGTTAGCACGCAAGTAAAGTGCTGTGACAGTAAAATTAGAAAAGACGGCTGCAGAGCTTCAGTCTTTCTTTAATTTAAACTGCAGCCCTTCCTAATGAATCAAGGGATGTTTGGAAGTGGATACAAGACTTCATCCGCCTCGTCCATACGCAGAAATGCAACGTTTTTAGGTCATTAGTGAAGATGACAGAAATCCAAATGGGGCAGTGATATATATATATTTTTTGTATATCTGTAAAATATTTTAGCATGGAGCTTGTTTTGGACAGGACAGAAATCATGACGATGTAGACGTGAATATAGGGTTTTAAATGTAGGAAGTGAATATACCCTGCTTCCAACGGGTCTGCTGAGTGTGTGGGTGCAGGTGAAGTGCAGGGAGGTGGTTCTGGGATATTTGAACACACTAGTGACCCTTCTCTGTGTCATGGGCCCCACTCAGTGAGCTACTGATAGGGGGCCCACCTGATGACCCTGTGGACTCGCCTGCACTCTTACGCTCATACTCAGCTGCATATTGAAACCATACCAGCGGAGCTATCGGCAATACTAGTGAAACTAGCTGAACAGTGATGGTGGTTAGACTACAGCTCTCTGCTTGGATGAGAGTAGGTTTCGAAATTCAGTTTAGAGGGGCATTATGTCAGAGACTGGTTTTCGAAATGTTTCTAATACAACTGATGGCTATGTGTAGGACTAGTGGGGCTGGACAAGCGGGGATGATGGTTGGACTGCTGAGTGACCCGTGGCTGCCTGTCAAGCCAGTGGGGCCGGCTTTTGGCCCAAATAGATATGTAGATTTAAGGCCAGGTCACACCACAGAGTATGTACTCTATGTTTGGGTGAAAGTACAATCTAGAGGGAGCTTAAAGGTACATTAGAAATTGGTGTTGCCTGTCAGAGGGTTCAGTAGGACGGCATAGTTAGCAGCGTTCGGGACGTCTCATCCCCTGCGTGGAAATCAGTCCTGGATGATCCCCTGGAAGGCATCAGGGAAGCAGCTGTGCGCTGACCTTTAGCGGACATGGGGCGGTTAACCGGACACATGTCCGCAAAACCAACCAGTTAAGCCTTCAACTTTGAATTCTTTACTCATGTTAAGCTAAAATATACCGTTTGAAAAACACTTCTGATAAAGCAGAAATCTCACCTCTGTTTCACTTTTCCAAGTACGTTTTCTAATGCGGAGTCTTCTTCACCTCATCGTGGAGGGTCAAGTCATAATGGGCTTGTTACTGCCCCCTGAGGCTGAGGGTGGAAAACACCCACTGGTACTTGACAGTTGGTGAGTGGCTGTTTTTTTCCCCCAATGGCCACAAGGGGCAGCACTGAGCCCATCCTACACTTGAACGTACCGTGCTAACAACCCACTGCAAGGCCTAATGATAAAACATCATATAACATTACTGAGCTTCAAACAACAGTACTCACCCAACTTTCAAAGAATTATCAATAAAGATTATTAGGGCTATAATTAATTACTATTTCCATTATTGATTAAACTGAAAATAAATTATTTTTTGATTAATTAATTGATCATTTGGTCTATAACATGTTAAAAAAAATTAAATGTTTCAATATCTTTTACCCACAGCCAGAGGTGATGTAGTCAAAGACATTTCTTAATGCAATCAACAGTCTTAAATCAAATTGATATAAAACAGAGAAAAAGCAGCAAATCCTGACTCTGGAGAAGCTCGAGTTAGAAAATGTTAAATAATTGCCAATTAGTATTCTGTTGATTGACTAATCAACAAGATGTAAAGGTATATTGTTTTATTTGGGTTCAAATCTTAGACCAAAAAAAAAAAAAAAAAAAAAAACAACAACAAAGTACAACAACCGATCAGCAACGTGACAATCCGAAACATGGCAGTTACGGAGAGCTTGAACATAGGAATGACCAGTGGAGGGTGAAGGAGGAACGTGGATGCTGAGGTCTTATCCGAGTGGTTACTGAATCACGTCTGTCAACAGGAAACAGGGGGCTGACAAGAATAAAGTGACAAACAGAGTGGAACTGAAGATAAGGATGTAAACGGGTGAAAACAAATTAATCTAATGACGCTGGGCGTGACTCACTCCACCTGTCGGCAAATGGCACAGATTTGCTATCACCCTGATACAGGTGTGAAGAAAAGAAATCCCTTTTTATACACACTAACCACAGAATGAGGCTGTCAGAGAGGTGTAAAGTAAAAAATAACTTTAAAAATGATATCCTAGAAAACAAAAAAAACTGACACATACAACTCGAGGGAACAATTTGACTGGACTAACTATTTTAAGGCTGCTTTTTATCTGTGAGACATTACTGCTACAGTACAGTATTTCCATACTGTACTGTCTGTATATTTCTTGCAGGTAATATGGTGGGCTGACAGAATTGTGTGGCTTTCTTTGGAACAACTAAGTACAAAAAGCTAAGAGTGTAACATCACAGTGACTGGTTGAACTGCATTGACCACTTCTTTTTACAGCTTCTTTTTCCCTTTATGCATCCGTGTTTCTCCCCAGCTCTTTCTCTCCATCTTTTCTTTCTGTCCCTCCAGTCTTCTTCTCCTTCCTCTTTAAAAGGTGTACGGCCCGACGTAGATGGAGAGTCTGAGGGCAGAGCTGCCATGGTAGCTGAGCAGAGGGTTAACCGACACCATCTCCAGGTCCAACGTGTACTCTCTGGGCCCCGACACAGCGCGGGCCAGCACCAGCATGGCACTGATATTATTGATTTGCTGGAGAAAGAAGAAACAAATATTACTAGGTACGTTTCTGCAGCAGAGGGAACTGTCATCATTGTTCGGGTGAGTTTTTGAACTTCTATACCCAAAAGCACATGTAAAGAAAGCGTTTTCGACCATCTAGAAAAATGCTTTATGAATAAAATGTATTATTATTGACAATATTGTTTTAAAATAAAGCACAGGTTCACTGTTTTTCAGCCACGACATATTCATGTTATTCACCATTACTTACACTGAGTTGCCAGTTTACGAGGTACACCTGTCTAAAAGTGATGTAGTCAAATACAAAAGTTGTGCAATAAATCTTATTTTAAAGAGGTGTTCATTCAACTGGATGATCATGTTAGAGACAGTGTAGCCCAATCATCGGAAAAGTAGCCCAGTTTTTAATTTTCATTTTGGCCTTCCTACATTATACTCTATATATGTAACTACATATATTGAATGTGAGATTAAATATCAGTATAATCAAATGATTTTTTTTTTTTAGAGTTTTTTGTATAATGTTATATTTAACATTAAAGACTTTTAAAAGTCTTCACTTATATGAACAGAACTTTTACATGAAAAAGTAAGTATAATGATGCCATGGATTGAGTTACTCTGTGGACTACAACTTCAGCCCCATTTTTTCTATAGCCTCTATTTGTTTACATTTTGGAAAATTAAGTACGCCGAATTCACTTTTAACAGCATCTGTTTGCTACGTACCACTGGATGTACTGACAATTATCAGTGAATTACTTTGATACTGAAGAAAACTTAAAAACCTAATGATTCTCAGACATGTTCTGGAGTGATTAGGAGAGTGCTGTGTCTATGATTTCTAAGCGGGTTCGTGGAAGTTTATATTTGATGGACATCAGAGAAAATTGTATCCCCGGAAAGCGTGAGACACACTGAATCTAAAATAAGTGTATCTGCTAGTGCTGCAGCTGTTGATAAGTGGGCCAAACTACGATAACTAGCTTCCTGTTGTTTTGCATGCACCTGTCCCTCTCACCGTGTGCAGCATCTTTGCCTCACCTCTCTACCTTGGCGCCTCCCTTACACATTAAACGTCTGGAGTATTGCCAAACTTTTCATTGGTGGAAACTGCCCTAATGGTACCAAAAAAAAGTTGCCGAAATTTGAATGAGGCAGAGATATAGGAATTCAAGAACTATGACAAATCGTGTTTTCAAAAATACATAACTCACAGTACAGTTAGCCTCGCTCTCTACGACCAATTAAAAAAGTTCACAACCTATGCTTCCTGTGATGTTTAATCTACTTTATTTTTCACAAAATCCTGCTTCTGGCACAGAATTAGGTAAGAGAATTTAATGATACTATATATAAAATTCATAAACCCTTTTTATTAATGACACTGGTGGCCATTAAGTGAATTTCGGACAGCATCCTGTTGCTCGCACTTGCCTGCCCACAACCTCGCACTCCTACACGAGACCGAAGGTGATGGACTGTCATCATGTTGATAGATGACGTAACTAAAGCTTATCATAGTTTGACTATAAACAACATTTGAGACAATAGACCAGATCTGAATCTCCAGCACTGGCACAGTACTAAAACAAAGTGTGGAGATAGGTCTGGCTATACAAGACTATAGTTTGACTAACATTATTTTTTGTTAAATAGAATTTATAAAGCATAATGTCGTTATCAGTTTGCTAGCTAGCAATATATAGGCTAGTCACGTTGAACTAATCCATTCTTGTTGCATGATACGCTGACTGCATTTATTTGATACGTCAGCGTTGGCTAGCTAGCCAGCTATATCAATCGCTGCTCGTCTAGCTTTCACAGAGAGGCTCAGCTATGTCAGCACAGCTAAATTTGCGAGATGATGAACGGTTCTACACTTGATTATTGACATGATAGTTTCCATCACATCACTCTCATTTCGCTAAATCAACGCACTCAATGTTTCAGCAATATAGAATAGACCTTTTATATTGTCGAGTATCATTACTGTACTGAATGGGTCTGGCAGTGGATTGAGACAACAATAATCCCGAACTAACGTCAGTTATAAACACAGTATAGAGTAGGATGAGTAATGTTAGATTGGAGATAATGCACATAAAATATACAAAGTAATAGTTTGTACAGAACAGACATTTTGTATTGTGCTGGGAGCCAGTTGTTTATTGATGTTAGCGAGCTCCATTGCTAAGCTAACGTTAGCTAGTGTGGTACACTGTTGGTGCTGTAGGGGAGCAGAGGAGAGGCATTTAGGCAAGGCCTGGAAAAATCGTCCCGAGTCTTTTACATATCAGTTTACAGGCTGTTATACGCAACTGAGAAAAGTGGAGGAGGTCTCATTTTTTACGTTACGTTACAAATCGTTCACACATTAGCCATAAAAGAGTGATTAATAAATGTAAATTTCTTTACATTGTCACATATAGTACCTTTAAATTAAAGAAAGCTGATTTTTTTTTTTTATCAATAAAGCATATAAACATGTCAGACTACTGTATCCTGTGAGCTTCCTGTGTATACAAAAGAACATGTGTTCTTAAAGGAGTAAAGGATTGCTCAATTACACAATGTTTATGCCAAATCTTGAGCTGCAACAGTGGGTTTAGTTTCTCAATAGCAAAACTATCAGGAAGGTTAACCAATGTATGCTAGTAAATAATGGGAAAAAAACATTTTTATAAGGTCTGTGTTGAAAAACGGTGAACCATGAACACCAAAAATCTATATCTATATCGATAGTTACACCATAATGTGACACTAAAGCTCAATTTAATGTCAATCGATTTTTTAGGTAGTTCAGTAGCACTTCAATGCAGTCCGACTCCCCAAATCCATTTAATACGCTTTTCACACCTATGCTTTTTCACTTTCTGGACTGTGACAAGTCAAAATGTCTGTTGTGAAAAGGGCCTGGTGGTAGAAGAAACTCTCAATACGTTTGACCAGTAAACGCAGAATTATTTGTAAAGGTGGACTGGTATGACTCAAGGTGGTGGGTAACTTGTAGCTGATGTAGCTTAAGTTGAGAGGGAACCCCCATCATATGTAGTGTACACTACCGACTGACCAGGGTTCAGTTAATAAAAAGTTTGTCCTGTTCCAATATATCCACCTAACCCCCACGAAGAACCGTTTCTTATGGTCATTGCAATTAAACATCACAAGTTTTTCAGTCTGAACACAGGTTCTGTCAACCGTTGCATAGGTAAGCTGAGCCAATCAGCATCAAGTCAGTGCGACATCGCGCTCCCCATCGTGCTCTGCCCTGTAACAGTTCTCACCCTGATGTAGAAGTCTCCGTTCTCGTCACCGGAGCGGATGCGGAAGGTGTTGTAAGCCCCCGGAGAGACGCTGGTGGCCTGAATCTGGAAGATGTCGGAGGGGACGGAGCGCTCCGAGGTGATGGTCATGTAGCGGTGGACGATGGAGAAAGGCAGATCTCGACAGGCGGGCTTGCTGACAGGACACACACAGCGGCTGGACACACACAATGGTAAAAAAAAAGAAAAAGTCAGAGTGATTTGCATCTCTTTGTAGTCATTTGTGCGTCTTTGTGATCGTTTTGCATCTCAATGTAGTTGTTTTGCGTCTTTTTGCAGTAATTGTGTAACATCGTTTAGACTTTACAACAAGAAATGTTAACAGACCCATGGGCCCCTGAGCCCTTTGGGCCCCTTCAGTAATCCATTCACGATAGTAGGAGCAGAAACGCATCAACAGTAGTTCATAAATAAGCCAGCAGAGGGAGTAATATGACCAAGAGGAAAGTTCTCCTAAAATCTAAACAAATATTGAACAGTAGCCATTTTTTCCCTCATGTTTTTGTAAAACACAATTTATACCACCAAGTCATCTGGGATATATTAATACTGAACCACACCTGTTACCAATCCAACACTTGTTCACAACTGTAATAGTTTTCCTATTGCACAGGACCATGTTCAAAAGAAAAGGTTGCAAAGTTGGACTCATATGTGGAAAAAAAAATTGGGGTAATCTTGCAGTATGAGCCATACTCCATACAGGGGCTGATTATATTCCGAGTTGAGGACCCAGCACATATTTGAGTAATTGGGAAAAAGTGTGTGAAAGTGTGTGTTTGTCTATGAACACACTCGAGCTTTCATGAGGTGTCACTCACTTCTCAGACACTTGGATGTATGGGTCTTGGCATCGGTTGGTGTCCACACACTGGTATCGTCCGTGGATATTCACACATGTCTGTGTCTCAGTACACTGGTGTTCACCTGTTTCACATTCATTTATATCTGCCGAGGGAAAAAAGCTCATGATGTTTAACTGCACAGGAACAAGACAAGACAGGCGTGTACAACAATAGAGCCGCTGTCAACGAATGAATAAGTACTGACTCAGCGGAGCATTTGCGACTCTGAGAGCAGAGAGGTGTTAGTTTTGGGAGGAAATGGAAGCAGGTGTGCTTACCCTGGCACAGTCTGGTTCCAAGCAGCTGGTATCCTTCCGGGCACACACAGGAGAACTTCCCTGGCTCATTGACACACTGGTACTGGCACAGGTAACTGGAGTAGCTGCACTCATCGATGTCTGTCATGTTGCAAGTTCAGATTTTTATTAACTGTCCACCATCAAAGACAGAAGGGGTCAGACAGAGAGTGTCTCTTACCGTTACAAGCAAAGCCGTCAGGCCCCAGCTCGTAGCCCTGGTCACAGCGACAGAGGAAGGTCCCATATGTGTTGTAACACCTCTGAGAGCAAGGGGCACCCATGTCACATTCGTTCACATCTGAAAGGAGGTAAGGTAGATTTTATAGTACACTGTAGATGTAAACTTTAAATGCCGCATAAGGTTTTCGTTATTTTTGTGGTAATCCAGACTGGAAAGCAAACACATCCCCAAATCTTTTATAGGTTCTGGATCCAAAACTCAAACTCATGAAGGCAGAAATCTGAATGAAAGCTCCAAATACATTTAAAGTCCCTAAAAACATATTTTCTAAATCAGCTTATTACTTTGAGTGATGGGATCCAACATGTACTATTTAACTACCAGTTGAAACACTTTTGGTTTCTTCACCATGAGAGATTTATATCTGTGCTGTTTTTCTCACTGGTTTAAACTGAGGTGACTTCACATCCTGTACGTCCTTGCATCAGTTAGAGTTTACCGATAATAAATCAAGAAGTAATGACAATTGTGGGTTTGTTGTTAATGTTGCCAAACCACTGTAAATCAAATGTGATCAAACCACAACAGATGAAGAATATTAACAGAGGTTTTGAGCATTAAAACCTGAATAAATAATTAGATTTTACACACAAAATTTACTGTATGATTGGCTTGGGAGCTGAAATGATTTATGAAAAAAAAACTTGCTCACGAAAACAATTGGTAGTTGCAGCCCTAATTAGTTTATAGGAAATAATGTATTAGTACAGATTAAACTGCTGAACAGTATATAAAATAGTTAAAATTAACTCCACTTTGACTAACTACTACATTAATTGCTTCGGACATGATTATACATCAGTAATAATACTCCTATTCTATACCATATAATAATATTACTCTGACAGGGACCATTCTGCTGCATAACAAGTACTTTTACTTTTGATACTTTATATTTTGCTGTTATTAATTTTATACTTTTACGAGTGAGATTATGAAAGCAGGACTTTTACTTGTGTGGAGTAGTTTTACAGTGATGTACTGCTACTTTTAGCTAAGTGGCCTAAATGATCTTAATACTTCTTCCATTACCGGTTGCATCACTCACCAATGCAAGATCGGTTGTTTCCTGCCAGCTGGAAACCAGGTTCACACTGGCAAGAGAAGGAACCGGGGACGTTGACACAACGATGTTGGCAGTATCTGTACCTGCACTCATCGATGTCTGAGAGAGAGAAATAAGAGTCAGAAGAGGTTATTAATCTCACCCCTGCCACTACAACTAACTTCACCACAGGCCATGTAGTAAAACCTTTTTTCTGAGTTGCCATATTCAAACCTACATAGCTACACTAGTTAAAGGATAATTCAGATAATCTCACCGATACACTCTGTGCCAACCTTGCGGTAACCATCCGGACACTGGCAGGTGAAGGCACCCAGTGTGTTGATACACTGCTGGCTGGGCTGGCAGTCATGTTCGTCTCGCTCACACTCATCGACATCTGTGTTTGTGGGTGAAGTGAAACAGAGACACGAATGTCAAAAATGTGGTTGCTGTGAGCAAACGCAGCATCATTCAGCCTGACTGAGCGATACGCTTGTTAAGAGGGGAGACTGTGGCGATTCTGCTCCCCTCATTTACACCCAACAGCTGATATTATCACATCATGTTGAATCATGTTTGCTGTCTCATGCAGACCAAGATGAACACCTCACTGTCCTCTGAGCGCAAGTAGGTTTCTCGGCCCTTAAAACACAGCAGCTGTCCTGGTGTGAAATCTTCCACATTCCTACACTGTCTGTCTGCCCCATGTGGACTCATACTCATTCACACCCACACAGATTGAGCCAACACGCTGCCTCCAGTCCCGACACCTGCTACGGCCACCTGTCCCTCACAATCTGTGGCCACTAACAATAAATTTACACAATCACACACACACACACACAAAGGTGCTTTATAATCATTCATCCTGTTGCCACCTGTCCACCAGACACCCACCGACACAGCTCTCTCCCTGCGGCTCATAGCCCAGAGGGCAGGGGTTAAAGGGCTCGGTGGGCGTGATGGGAGGCTCCGGAGCTGGGATGACTGACGCAGAGCGAGGGAGGCACAGGTACCCTCCGTAGTGGTTGAAACACTTCATTTCCCCCTTGCAGGCATCTGGAATGGTCTCACACTCGTTTATATCTGACGGGAGATGCAGAGAGGGAATATTTAATTACTGAGCGTGAAGTACAGACAGTGGGCAGAGACAAATCAAGACAGGACAGGGCTTGGAGAGCAAGAGGACAATCAAAGCTGTTACTGTACATGAGAACTTGGCGTTGAGGGGGAATAACTATAGGTGAAAGAGAGCTTTACCTTTACAGTGCTCAGTCTGAGGGTCCCAGTGATACCCATCTGTGCATTCCTAAAAGCAGCAGAGAGAAAAAGAGAGTGTGAGAAAACGATGGAAAGAAAGATGTGAACAGTACCTCTGAGCCATAAAGTTGCATAATAAATTCATAATACATAATAAATTCCCCAGTAGTGGGACATAAAAAAAGAAGCAGCGATAGAAAAACTTGTTTCCATGTAGGAGTGCTGGGCCAAAAAGACAAGAAGTCTGCTGCTGTTAAAGGAAGTATGACAGTTTAAACTGCTTTCCTTAAGCCAAATGTCATTTCAAAAACAAAGAGTGTAAGATCAGTGTTTGGAAAAAGGGTGAATATCATTCTGGGAGAAAATATATTGATGTGAGCTGCATGGAAAGAAAAAGTGAGGTCTAAAGAAACATGGAATTAAAACTAAAATTACCCCCAGCTAGGATTACTATAAAATGTTGGACGTGGAAAACTGCTGTGGACTATTAAAGCAGAAGAAGAAGAGCTAGTAAAAAAGGAGAGCTAAGAGAGGGGAATTGAGGCCAACATTTCAACACAAAAATATCAACCGACAGTTGTAATATACAGAAAAAGAAAGGAATAAGAGAGAAGAGAAGAGAAGGAGGGAGAGAGATTCATCCATCCTTACCGTGTAGGTGTCACTTTCTGTAGGTGGCTGTGAAATAGCAGTGCGGAGGAGCACTGACACACATATGCACACGCACAGGTTTGACACACAAGCACCCTGCATACTAATGCATTAATTGGCGGGAGATGGGACAGGAACACACGTACAACATGCACACGAACACACACACACGCACACACACAACTATCGGACAGGTAGCAGTGCCTTGAAGATGAGACTTTGGGATGTACAGAGCAGCCAAGAAGTGGTATCTGTATTTCAGAGACACATAGAGGGAAAGAGAGGTGGAAAAAAGACATAAAAGAAACTATGTTAGAACCCAGAAATCACAAAATGGTTCGATTCAGTCTCAAAAGGCACTGGTGCTGTAAGCTGTTCCCACAGCTGAAATGGATAAATCAACTCAAGTTCAGTGTTTGTCAACCAAACAGTTCTCCCTTGATTGGAGCAAGAATAAATGGAATAAATCAGTCTGCCAGGTAAAAACATAAACATTGTGACGTACTCCATCCTTCAGCTGAAAATAACAAAGTCAACATCACAGAAATACTCTCATATTAGCTGCTCACAGAAAGCCCTCTGTGTCTGCAGACTGGCAGACTACAACTCGCTGGAATGATAGTCTCGCTGAGCGCTGCCTCCAGAGGTTCAGTTTACTGTGAATCAGGGCAGCGTCGGTGGGAGCACATAAATGCTGGCTATTACTTGCATATTTTACAACAGCATCTCCTGCTTAGCTGCCCCAGTTCCCGAGCTAAACTTCAAGTTAATTTGTCTCTGTGACAAGGACTCTCCTTCTCTTCAGATGCTGTGTTGTGTGGAAAGTAGCTAAGTACATTTACTCAAGTTACTTAAGTACAAGATTATATAAGTACAATTTTAGGAACTTTACTTCCATTTTATGGTACTTTACACATCTAGAGTCATTATTTACTTTGATTTTACATACAGAACATATGATTAACTTATAAAATATGATGTATCATTATAGATTAAAGGCCCTGGGCACCCACTCGACTGGGTGTACTCATAAGATGTTGGAGTTTGATCAAAGCTCTGCAGGTATTTATGTGAGCTCACCAATAAGAACGACAAAGCTGCAACTTGTCCTGCAACAAAACTAACAGAAGAAAAATTAGTAAATTGGAACTTGTTTTACAAGATCATAACTGCACCCAAAATGATATCTTGTGCGAATAAGATGAATTAAAATCATAATCTTTCAGGACCTTGGGATCTGCATAATTTTACACTTAAGGATAGGACATAAAGGATACTTTTAGTTTTTGTTTTTTTCAGGACTTTTGATTATCATATATTATTATATTTATAGTAGAGTATTTTGACATTGAGACATTGCTACTTTTACTTAAGGGTCTGAGTACATCTGCCACCAGAGGTCTTTTCTGCAGTGTTCTGTAGAGTGTTGTGTATTTTTGAGGTAGATTTATAGTGTATTATGCTTGCCGAGTGCTCTGATGGACTTGGCTTTTCTCCCAGCAGGGACACAACCATCCCTCAGTTAATGTTCCTGGAGAGGAGGTATAAGTGTTTCAGCTGACTCTTAACATAAACAAATCACCTATTCCAGTTGCCATAGACAAAAAAAAAAAAAAAATGCAGAGAAAATCAGGCTGGTTGAAGGAATAAAAACATTCTAAGCAAGTGTTGTTTTCAAAGTCAGTGAGCTCCAGTTAAAATGCATGACAGGAAAGTTATAATCACCGCCTGTCTACGTGCATAGACACACGCTCTGATATAAAACTCCAGACGCCACATTTACAGGCATTGCTTATTGTTTTTTGTGTTGAGACAAACAGAAATCCGCAGGGTGACGTGGACACCATCAGATATTCAGTGGATGACATCACAGGCCATTTGTGACCTTTGTGCGGTGAACAGCAGCAAAACACGACAGTAACACATACCACCATGCAGTCAGACTACCGCAGGACGTGACCTCTTTGAACTGGCCGAGCAGCCACTTACATCCAGCAAGACGTTGACCCAAAACCACCCAAAAACAAACTGACCATCGGTCCGGGGTCCAGCCACTCACTGGCTACTGAGTGTGGGCAGCAGGGATGCATGGGTGTTGCCCTGCTGCCGCTGGAGATCAAGTGGCGGTGGACCTCTGGAATGCCCGTGGCAAGGATGTGGGCGCCAGTTCTCAGCTGGGATGCCCTGCCACGGCAGTGTTTCCCAGAGTATCAGGTTCTGGGAAACCCCCCGTGGTTCACAAAAGAGGACAGCTGGTGCCAAACCTCCGGCCATCGCTCCCCCAACCTCTCATCTCTCCTCATTGTGTATCAGAGAATGTGGACCTAGTGCAGAAGTTCTTGGTCTGGGTTTGGACGACCACAGAGAGTCACAGGTTCACTGTAACATCGCCTTACTAATGCTGCTGCTCTAACACCTGCTGTGTGTCATGTCCACATTACCTGCATTGATAAAATGATTACAATCTAATCTAATTACTAGGGTAAAGTGATAAGTTGATTAATCGATTATGTGATCGACAGAAAATTAATCAGCGTTAATTTTTTATAATTGTTTAATTGGTTAAGTAGTTTTTTTTAAGCAAAAATGGATAAAATTCATTGGTTCCGGCTTCAAAAATGTGAATAACTGATAGTTTTCTAAATCTTCTAAGAAAGTAAACTTTATTTATTTGGATTTTGGACTCTTGGAAGGACAAAACAATCAACGTCACCTTGGATTTTAAGATTCTGTGTAGGGCACTTTTCACTGTTTCCTTACATTTTATAGACATTTTATAGATTTTATAGATATCAAGAAATATTAGATGAATAAATAATGAAAATAATTTTTATTTGAAAGGAGATGCAGTTCATACCTCAAAAAACATCTGTCGTGCATTTTGTTTACGTTACATCTCATGATAAAATAATTATAATCTAATATAATTACCATTTGGAGCTTGGCCTCAGTAACAGCAGGCTGACCCATTTTTGAATTCACAAAGTCAGAACAATTTAACAAGCAAAATGTCAGGCGGCTTATAAAAGTGACCACATGGGGACCAGGAAAAACACACAGTTGGACCACACACACACACACACACACACACACACACACACACACACACACAGACACAGACAGACACAGACACACAGACACAGACAGACACAGACACACAAAGTGTTAACTGCAGGATGGTCATGTCTTGAAGTGTATACATAGCCAGCTTTGTGTTGTTCTGCTCTGTTGTGCGTGGAGCAGCCTGAGAACATGGTGGCCCAGCGCTCCAGCTGCGCTCTGTTACCATTGTGGCAGTGAACCTGCAAATCCACAATCAGGGGGTCTCTACCTCACACACACCCTAACCCCTGTTGTGAGAAACTCCTCAGTCAGTGATGTGTAGTGGCCTGCAGGGGAAATTCACACACTATAACTGTAACAAATCCTTCCTGAGGTGCTCTGTCTCGCTCTGTGAAGACCATTAAAGGGCTGTGATGTATTAGCATATGCAGACAATGTGGCAAAAGATTGATGGGCTGTTCTCAGGGGAACAGCACTCCTTCCTGTTGCCTTTATAATCCCACGTGAGTCAATAGAGTGATGGTGGAGCTGTCACGTGTTAGCTATTAGGAGTGTACTGTATAAACTGTGATAAAATACACTGTCAAATAGAATAGTGAGGCAGCATCTGTCTGAGATGTCATCCAGGTTTCAAGATTGTTTCTGTGTGTGTTTAATGCTGCCACCTGTTCCTCCTGTTCGATAGAAGCTGCTGCTTTCTCTCAGAAATTTGACTTAAAACTTAACCCAAATTGTCTTACTGTAGTTTTCCCTGAGTGACTAGAGAAACTAAGACTGTGACACTGACTCGAAATGTTATACAAGAGGGATGAGCTGGAAGAATTTTGCAACATACTGTACAATAATACATGCCCTGTGACTCATTGCCTCTCTTCCTGTCTACCCCCCTATTACAGTCTCTGAAACACCGAGCCAAGAAGCGAACTACACAGACTGTGGGACACATTATCTTGGCTCTCGTCAGGAGCCAAGTGTAGCTGGGAGAGCAGAGCAGACAGCAGAGCAGTGGTGCAACTGTGACGTGTATGGCCTGTACCAGAAAAGTGGATAAGAGGTACATCTCACCTCCATTACGTCTCCCCAAACCTCTCGCAAACATGATAAGTCATCCACCAGTCCTCTGTATGACACAAATCTCTTTTTACTTTCGCATAAGACATTGAAGAAACACGGGAAAACTCACGGATTAATCTTTTCCAGACGATCTTCTGTCTCTCAGTCTCCCTCTGACCAGTGTGTCCTTCTGCTGGCTGCGGTCGTCCCGGCTGAGTTGGCGTACAGAAGTGGTCCCTTAAACTCCTGCCTGTATGACCCTGAGAGAGTGAGTGGAGAGACCGACAGCTGGAGCAGCTGAACACATGCAAAGGGAGGGAGAGAGAGAGCGAGAGCGAGAGCCGGAGAGGAGAGAGAGAGAGCGAGGGACAGCCCATTCTTACCCCCCCCCCCCCGGCCCCCTGCACTGCCATCCTCCACTCTCCAAACCCCCTCTCCCTGACCCCCCAGGATGCAAATTCCTGGTCTGCAGCCCAAATTCCAAAATTCCAAATCCGTCCGAATCGCAGGCGGAACAACAACTCACAGATTCACACATCCCCCCCCCCATTCTGTAAAACCAATGCCCCTCTTTCTGGTCCCACAACACACCTGGTTTCATTTAAACTAAAACCCCGCAAAAGCCCCAAGCTCTCCCACCCTTTCCTCCCTCCCTTTCCCCATTTACCCCCCATCTATCTATACTTACCTCCCCCATCTTGTCCTCTTTTTTTTCCATAAAGCAACCAAAGCCCTTGCTTTCGTCCAATATGACATCCAGGATATTTATAGCCAAGAAGAGAGAAGTTAATGGAATGTGTACAAAAATTAGAGAGTGGAGAAGAGAGTGTGTGTGGAGAGCTACTTGGAAAATTTGTCAGCTTATTTCACAGAGTAAACTGGTGGCGCTTTTGGGATAAAATACTGAAAATAAACGTTCTAACTTCGCTGCTTTGTGTTTGTACATGACTAATCCGCTACTGCACTTGGAATCCTTTAAAAAAAAAATTTTTCTTGCAAAATTTGCAGCCTGTTATGTTACAAACTGGTTAAGATATTGCTTAACCCACGTTAGTCCTACAAGTTTAAGCCGGACTCAACTTAAAGCCAAACTTTAAGGTCACCCTTTTGCTTTCCACAAAATAAAAGCCTCTTCGAAATTAAATGAGCAGCATCCACATTAGTATAATTGCAGACTTCTTTCCAAGACACTTAAGAAATGTAACACCCATTACAAAATGATTGCCTGTATTAAAGTTTGCAATTGAACTTTTTTTATTTTTTATAGAAATACTAGTCATTATATTTTTAGAAAGCACAATCTTGCTATTTTTAAAATTATGGGCAAAATTACTGTATTTTTATGCTGCTTTTTCAAAGTAAACCTCCAGTGTGCAGGTTTAAAAAACCTTTACTTAACCTCTGAATGCCTATCTGTCCTGTGTTCCTGGGTGGTGGCAGAGATGGCAGCTGTCATTACAAGGGATGTTGTTGAAAGTCACACTGACAACCCCCTAGCTGGACCAACTGTGCCCCCCTGGTTGGTCCCTTATTCCCATGGCCACACACAGACATCCCCACACACTGCAGAGCTCCTAATTCACGACACATGTAATCTGCTGGGTATATTTAAAATCTAAAACACTTGTAATCTGCTGGTCATATTTAAAATCTAAAACACATAGTTTCCTCTGCACAGTGGTTGAAGACTGCTGACAATCTGCCATCTTCACTTTAGCAGTTTGATTTATCTCTCCCTCTTGCTCTGTTTCCAATCTTCATCCACCACTCACAAGATCAGTAAATCTTGCCTCTGGAATGGCTTAATCATGACATCTCTCCTATATAACATGGCAGATAAAATTATAACAAAAAACACAATGGCATTTTGATGTAAATATGTTCATTTTATTTACAAACCAAATTTACAGACGTTACAGGGGATACTGGGGGGGTAATGAAGCTTGAGAAGAAAAATTCATCAGCAAACACAGACAGCACAATCCAAGGGCCTATGAGAACGGCTCCAGCATGGGGGAAAACAAACCAGAAGATGACTGGGGAGAAGAGAGGGGCGAGCTGCAACAACAACGCTTCAGTCATGATACATTTTGAAGATACAGCTTTTGATGACGCCCATGTATCTGTCCCACACACCCTGGTGTCTGAGGGGCAGAAAACAGAGACAGAAAGAGAGTAAACTGTAAGTAAATGGAGCAAAGAGGTACTGTAAGTCTCATGACAAACTGTAATTGTGAAATCTGGGTGAAGAAAGTAAATGAGGCAATCTTTGTCCACTCTGTGTAATGGGGGGGGGTTACATTTCTTTTTATGAATATCTCTTTGTTAAGCATGTCGTGGTGCAGGGCTGTGTAAACCCTTAACTACATTCCTCAGTGTTTGCATGAGAAACAAGGTAACTACAGTTTAAGGAATCGGGGCGAGATAGGGTGACACCCACTGGTAGAACAGGGACGTCAATATTAGAGAGGATTTTAACATACCAACTTTATGCTTGAGCAGTATTAAATGACTGCCAAAGCTTACTGTATATCCTTATTTGGTTACTGGTTAGTTTTCCCAAAGCTCTCCACGAAATCATGACTGTATTTTTAGCTTTGGTCACCCGCTTGGGAATTGATTACCCTGGCATGGTTGGTGCCATGCTCTGCCTGATAAGTTTTGCAGAATAAAAGCACATTAACTCACTTGAATGTGTCAAGTATGTGTGCAGAGTTGGTGTAGTGAGTGAGGTAGAGTCTCATGTCCGCAGCTGTCCATCGGTCTGAACGGCACGGCTCAATAAACTGGAGGAGGAAAGGAGGGGAGGAGACGTTACATCACACCGTCTCAAAGGCAGACTTTGAAGTTGGCACAGGCCTCAGAAAATCTGGGCCGGAAGATCTGTCTTTGCTTACGTTTGAAAAAAGAAACCTTTTTAAAAAAGCACAAACCTTCTCCACAAGATCAATGAAGAAATCTCTGACATCTTTTGTGTGGGTTAACTTTGCGGCAATGTTGACAAGGCCCCTGGAAAGATTCTACAAAAAGAATTACATTCAAAAAGTATTAGCTTGTTTGACCGTGGCAGGTCCTGACCGATTATATTTAGGCTATGACGGCGGTATAATGTTTCTAACCTTGAAATTAGCCTCCATCTCATTAAAAGCTTTAGTCTTTCCTCTGAGAGCTGTACAGACCAGACTGGACCGAGCGGAGAGAACATAAACAGATGAATTAGAGATAAAAGAGAATGTTTGGATAAAATTATGTTAGGAAACCAGTACATTTTTCGGTAATCAGCAAAAATGTGTAGATCTGTCTGTGTGTTCCTGTTACCTTTTGTGTTGATCCAGCAGATCTTTGTCCGTTATTAAAATCTTCAGCTCCTTCAGCTCTTGTAAAAACTCTTTATCAAGATCGACGTCCATGTCTTCCACCATGTTATCTGCAAAGAATATTCAAGTCAGCCACTGTCAAATCAGCTTAAAGGATGATTTTTCTTGATACTATTATCACTACTTAGTCTTTTTTCTTAAAATTATTCAATTATTATGCCATTACTCAGATTCTGCCTAATCCGGTTAACCTTTTCACCTTCTTATTCGGTAACTTAAAAATTTAAAATTCACCCCTATTCTAAAGAGGACCAGGAAAACCTCTTCCTTATTCATAAAACATAACCAACATCAGCGTACATTTTGTTCTCAAGTGAGCCATTTATTTTTACTATTTTCGCATAGTTTCAAATGTTTCTTTTTTACATTTTGTTGTTTTTGGATTTACCATTAATGTTTTATCGCTCTGCAACCATCAAACTAAGACAAATTAAGTTCAATTTGATTAGCGGGTTATATAACTGTTAAAAAATGGTATACGTGCCCCTCACATCGTCTGTCAGCAAAATGGCCAAAGGAAACAACAGAAATCGCTCACCAACGGCCCCAACGGTCCAGTTGTTGATAAGCTGCCCAGCACAGAAAGCAAAGTCCTGGAAAGTGAGATATTGTAGCTTTCTTTTCCCTGTCTCAAAGCGATTGTTGGCAAAGAAAACAATGGCGGCATAATCCCTGAAACAAGCAGAGGAAGAATTATAGGAGATAACAAAATAGAACAAGACAATCAGGTTGAACTTTGTTGTTTTCCTTGGTTTGGATATCCTGAACACCTGCCTTTCATGCGGTATTTTAACAGAATTAGTAAACACTAGAAAAACCATGTAGTAATTCAGGATAAAAACTACAACAAAACACGACTGAAGCAATACCAGTTTTTGAGGAATAAGCCCGAGGAAGGACAGCTTGTACTCTTTTCTTCTCACTGATTACCTTGCAAGCTTGTCAGAGAGAAGAAAATGCTGACGTATGTTCTCCACCAGGGGTCCCTTCAGCTCTTCCACAACTTTGAAAACACGTTTGAAGTTGTCAAACTGAAATTAAACACACGAAGCAAGAGATTTACTGACAAAACGTGACTTTTGTAAAACCTGTACGAATATTTATTCTGCAGGCATTCAGCTGCCCCTTTGTAACTGATATACCGTACACAGCGCTAGAAAAATTTTAGAAAAATTTTAGAAAATAAGCTTGTTGAAATGTTGAAACTTGCTATTCACAGATAACAAATATAGAGCAATGCATGAGGTAACAACAAAAAAATGACAGTTCCAGAACTGCTATGTATCAAAACTGCTGCAGACTTCTCTGGTAAAAAATGTGCACTTCCAATTTTAAAACTGATAATGCAGATGAACAGTCATTGTGGAGCTCAGAATGTATTTACCTGCCGTCTGCAGCTTTTCAGTGTGACACCTGTCTTGGCACTGATATCGTCTAAGTCTTTCTTGGTTCCTTTAGACAGTTTCTTTCCCAGGACCTCACGAACAAATGCATCATCAAAAGCATAGTATCTAAACAAAGAAACACACGTAACACGTTTAAGAATATATTCTCATCTACAATGTCAGGAAACAAGAATAAAGTACTGGGTTTAATAACAAATACATGTCATGGTAGCATCTGCCTTGAGAGGAGGATAACCTAGTTCAAGGAAGATGCATATCCCAGAGATGGAAAAGAGAAAAAAACACAAATCCTTTTGTTTAAATGATGACAGCCAGATACTAGAAACACATCAAATAATTTGATGCACATACATGAGAGCATCATTACTGTACCTGTCTATGAGGATGGCTTGTCGATGAGGTGGAATCTGGAACAGGAGCTGGTTGGCTAGTTTGGCTGGACTGTACAGCAGACGCTCACACATCTGGAAAGTCCTGTACTGGTCCATGGTGTCGCTCAGTAGGACATCTGCGCTCGCCTCACACTCCTCCAGCACCCCTCCCTCCATTCGTGCCTTCACCGCATCATTCACTATTGGACAAGCATAGTTCAAAGGTTATATGTAATAACCTGAACTAACATAGCTACTGGTGTGCGGTGAACAAAGAGCAGGACTAAACCTACTACTGCTACTTCACAATTCACATTGGTTGCTACTGGTGTGCAGGATGTGGAGGCATATGCTGTAGTATTTGTGCAGGTAATTATAGGTTTCATTATGTGTTTACCAATTTGTTTCCCACATTTGATCACTGGTTACCTAACTTTTTTGATACCTATATTTTAATTCACAAATTCATATGTTGCCACCCGTTCAACCAATGAGGAGTGTTTCATTTTAACCGTTTTTAGACGCCCAAAGAGGTGAAACTACAAACTATTTCACAATAGGCCCCTAAGATTTACCATGCAACCACTTGGGATTGTAAAACCCAGATAGTTCTCAACTTTGTAAAAAAAAAAAAAATACCTTGAATACATCCTGACTCTGTAGAAGTACCTGCATATTCATCATTATGTCCACAGTCACCTGGAGCACACTGTGACCAAGAGACCCCTTAAATCTATGGTGTGCCCCATACCTGTGTATCCATCCAACCAGAGCCGATAAACCTTCTCGTCCATGATGGTGGTGTTACCCACGAACACATCCAGCTCCACTGCCATCTGCGTGCAGACAAAGGAGCAAAAGCAAGGGGGTCAGAAGGTGAATAACAACTAAGTGTTTAGCTTAAGTAACCATCAACAATCACCTGCCAAACACAGACGCCAGGGTGACATTTACCTTGTGTGGAGCGTTGCCCCAACCAGTTTTAAGCAGCAAGCTCAAATAAAACGCGCAAAGTAAATCGTTAACTTGTATTATCTGAATTTAAACTGACTTTCCATGGCTCACTAATTAGCTAACTTCCTCCATTGAAACTTAGCTTCTTGCGCTAGCTGCGTCGCAAAGTTATCCGCCGAGACTACACTGACAGCCGGACAACGAAACGGTTAAAACCAAATTAATATGACGGCATAATCGGGGGAATGGCGCAGGTTTTAAAGTTCGTATTCAAAGCACGAACATCTGCTAAATGGTGATATCACGGTATTGTCGTGGGCCCGCGGTGTCAACAACAGCAGTCGTCCAACACGAACTTCCGCTTTAGTGGCGTCACAGGAAAGGCTCTACGTCTTTACGCAGTGGTAGAAAATAACTGAGTAGCCTGCATTTGATCAAGCACTGTGCTTACGCACAGGTTTGAGGTACTTGTACTTTACTTGAACATTTCTATTTTCTGCTGCTTTACACCTCTATTTAACTACAGTTCAGGGGCAAATATTGAACTTTTTACTCCGCTGTAGTTACTTTGCAGGTGTAGACTGCAAACACAAAATGTGATCAACAAATGAATTTGGATGTATTTTATAAGTTAAGATAAGAGTCCATTAGTCCCTGTGGGCAGATTCACAGGGTACTCAGAGGTATATGACGTAATTAAAAGGATCGCCACCTTTACCAGCTGCAACATTAAAGTGATGACATCAATGACGTACACATTAATGCATCAATAATTTTAATCCAATAATAAAATATATATTATTTGTAAATGTGCCATTCTGCATAACCATTAACTTTTGATTTTTGGTACTCTAAGTACATTTTAATGCTAAAACATTTGTACTTTTACTTAAGTAAAACTTTGGATGTATGACTTTTACTTGTAACAGAGGATTTCTACACTGTGGTATTGCTAATTTCACTTAAGTAAGATATCTGAGTACTTCTTCCACCACTGCTCCTACATCGTTTCCTGATCACACAACAAAAAAAGGTGTGAAAATATATGAATTATTTCCTTTTAATATTTTATATATTTACTTTTTTCAATACATTTTTGATAATGTGTCTACAGGCAATATACTTTATTATGATGAAAATTATTTCATTTTCATATTTGATTTATTTACTTTGTTTATTCAGTTTTTCATAATGTGTGTGCATGTGTGTGTTTGAACTTTTGTTATTTAATGTTTATTGTGTTTGTGTCCCTGAATGTTTAACAGTAAAGAACATTTTTTTAATGCACAACAGGGTTATCATAAGTTTTATATTCAATTCTTATATATCGTTTAAGTGTGGATCAGAAGCAGTGAGTGTAGTAAACCAAAAACCTGTACTCGTGTACACATTTTTTTTTTAATTATTACAAATTGCTCAGAATCCATAAAGATTTTTTTTTTTTTTGTATTATGTGTGTTTTGTTTGTTTGTCGATTAACCAATTTGCGGAGATGATACTTTTATTCTGAAACAACCACACCGGAAATGTCATTTGTGTTCCTGCAAGTACTTTCCCTCAGTGTTCCCGTTTATCTACAGTTGCCTTTTAATACCTGCGTTCCTTTCCCGCCTCTCATTCGCTACATTGTAACACTGAACGTTCCAGTGCAGCGTTCTAACGTTGCGACAATGTTACCCGTGATTCTGCGCGAGACTGAAGCGTGTTCGCTGTTGCTATAGTTGCCGTTGAGCCAAAAAAAAAGCTGACGTCACCTCCATCAATTTTTGGGAACAGCCTGGCACAATTTCAAGACGAGTAGCGATCTATAGTGACATCTAATCATAATGTGCATTCATATATGTCATCCTTCCGGTTTTGGGTCCTGGTTGTATAAACTGGACGTAACTTGCCTAAAAAAAAGGGGGTGACTTTGATGATTGGTGAATAATATGGATGCAGACAATATTACCACCAATCTCAGAGAAAGCGAAGGACACTGTTGTTGTTTTTTTGTGACATTCATGAGTGTTAGTGCATTGATAAGACAGCAGTTGGTTACATTATTACGGAGAGCAAGATTCACCATATGGTACCTAGCTTGATTGTTTCAGGTAGTTCTCATGGTTGTACGGGGTTGGGGTTTTTTTGTTTTTGTTTTTGTTTTTATATGTTTGAATTGAAAAACCCCCCAGTCGTCATTGTGTCCCCCCACCCCTGAAACCAAACCTCTGTGGTGACTTACAGGAAGCTGGCGGTGGCAGCGTGTAATAAACCTACCAGACTCCATAACTGAGACCTATCTCTTTACAGTGGACCCAAGTCCCATCATTCCACTCCAGCGTCCCATTAATTTGAAGCAAGACACTCATTACTAGACACACACACACACACACACACACACACACACACACACACACACAAATCAAACGACAACGGACGATTATGTGAGGACTCGAATTACAACAGTGCGCTTGGCAGCCAGGCAGCAGCCTATTGTTGATCTCTGCCCTTTCATTTGTGCTGTTAGTCATTTTAAAATGTGTCAGATCAGAGATGGGCTTCTGTGTGCGCACCGGGCCTCTACAGCATGCGCTTCGCTCGCTGCCTGCGTGTACACAATCTGCTCTCTTTTCCTCCAGCGATTAATCTAAATAAATCCCCGTAAATCCCTCTCCTCGCCCTCCCTTTCTGTTTTTTTCCGAAATGTGTCCTTCAAAATCACAACATGGGAGAAAACGACTCAGTCAACATGTCTTTTTGTCGGATCTCTCGCTGCGCATCGACACTCATTTCTAACCTCACATGACACCCTGATTCCGTCCCCGGCTCCCCCTTGCACGGTTAACACCCTACATTGTTTTGGCCTCAGTGAAACAATGGAGGTGGGACAGAGGGCGGAAGGATGTGGCTGAATGCCTCAGCATAAACCCATGGAAAAAAGCCTGCAGTCACACTTTCCGCCAGTGTTCTTTGAAAAGAAACGATTACAACCAGGAGTCACTCATGATACAACTGCACTGCACTGTGGCCCACATCTTTCGCCGCGGTGAGCGCCACGGGCATGTAGGACGCTGATGTATCGCTCATGTTTCGTAAAGATGTGGAGGGCGAAGGTCTGGTTATATGTCCTCAGTCTTCTGAGGGCGAGATCGGTCCAATGAACAGAAAATCCCAGAGGAAGTGGCTTCACACAGGCCTTTCCTACTCACTTCCTCTGTATCTCGTGCCTATCCATGTTGTTTTGTTTTCACAGTGTGATAGGGGTAAAAAAAAACAAACACATTTTTGAATCCAAATGGGGGCGCGCAAATTCTTCACTGAGAAAGTGCATGGAAGCAGATCCTCATCCCCACATCTTGCTGTTTTTTTGTTTTTTTTGTTTTTTTTTCGTAATTTAAACGAGATGACCAGGGTCAGTCCAGAGTGGGATCGGGGAGCTGGTCGATTCTATTCTGCCACATACGATCATGCCATAACATGGTGGGTCGAGGAGTCACTGGAAACCTTAGAGGAAACCATAAATATTTCGGATTACAATCTAACCGACGTGTCAAGTGAGCGGCCACCGTAAAAAGTACAATTTCCGGAACAAGCGCGCAAAGTAAAACGCGCGTTGTTGAGGGACAGGAAACGAGAGTAACGCGCAATCGATGAAAGTAAACGCTGCGATAAGCAAGAAATATATTTTGTAGTTAAATACATTCCCAAAGTATATTTCGCAACGATTCCTCGCTTCTTTCACGAAAGGGTCACGAGTCGCGGCTTTTATCTTGAAGGCCGCAGAGATCGTTTTCCGGCAGTGCTTCAGCTTGCTGCCTAGCGGAGTCACAGCCGTGAAAGTGGTGGAGGCGGACATTGTTGTGGTAACAGTCCAGCTCCAGAGGATGAGCAGAGAAGGTGCGCGTATTTTGAGGTGATGAAGGGTGAGATTGGATTGTGATTTATTATATTTTTCGTTTTTTTTTAATCCAGAAAACGAATCGTTTGTTAAAAAAAAAAAAAAAAAACAAAATTAATGAAATAAATAAATAGATAAATAAATAAAGCTGCTACACGGACCCTTCCAACGGCCACCAGGGAAGTGAGTTCATTGAGCCGAGGCGAGCGGAGCACAGCCTGATGAGACGATGCCAGCGACGTAAAAATCACAACATCTGCAGGGTGTGCGTCCGAGGCTGCTGGATTAAGCCTCCGTGGATCGACGGGGCCTTTGTACGTACAGTGCAGAAAAGCCCACGGGGGCGACTGTTGCCTTCAAAATACTGCGAGAGGAGGTAAAATAAGAGCGGTTGTGTTCCCGGAGGCCTTTGGAGAACACAGCCTGCCGTCGGCGAGGAGGACAGATTGACATTAATGAGGGTTTGCTGTGCATTTTCATACTCGGCCTCATTAAGGCATTGTCCACAGAGAGACAGACATTGGGTTCGGCATAAAACGGGACTGAAGTCGCAGCGCCTTGCAGAAAGCCATCTAAATAAAGATATCACATGTTTCTGCCTTGATTTGGCCTCTGGTGCTTTAGTGATCGCATACATGATATCTGGCAAACACTGAATGAGGATGAAGACGGGGATGTGATGCCTCCGTGTTGAGCACCGAAGTATCGTCATCTCGGCGCTTTTAATAGATTCTCAGGTACCCTCTGGGTGTGGGTTTTTAATAGAAAATGGGCAGCGAGGGGGAGATAATAAATAGAGAACTGTCAAAGATGTCTGACGAGGATCTGCTGGCGTGCTCCAAAGAGGAGCTGGTGAGCCGGCTGCGTAAAGAGGAGTCCGAGAAAATAGCAGCGCTCATCCAGCGAGGACGTCTGATCAAGGAGGTAAATAAACAGCTGCAGGGACACCTCCTCGAAATCAGGGAACTGAAAGTCATCAATCAGCGCCTGCAGGAGGAAAACGTGGAGCTGCGGGACCTTTGCTGCTTCCTGGACGACGACCGGCTCAAAGTGAAGAAGCTGGCCAGGGAATGGCAGCTGTTCGGGCACCACGCAGCCAAAGTGATGCGGGAGGACCTGGGCGGGTACTTGAAAAAGCTCGCCGACCTGGAGCGCATGCAGGACGGGCTGGTGAAGGAGAATTTGGACCTGAAGGAGCTCTGCCTGGTCCTGGAGGAGGAGTGCGTCAGCAGGAGTGACTCCAGCCCCGGCGGGTCCACCGAGCTCAACCTGCCCTGCATGGTGGCCCGGGACCTCGGGGACGGAAGCTCAAGCACAGGCAGCGTGGGAAGTCCAGACCAGCTTCACCTGGTGTGCTCACCTGATGACTGATGACAGGTTTATGTGAGCAGTCAGGGCTTCTCCGACCTGAATAACGAGTCTGTAGACTATATGGGTGATGTGATTGACAGAATGGAGACACAGAAGCTTTCTCAGACAATACAAATTAAATTGGTGCAAAAGCATTAGGGCCTTCTGAATGCTGCAAAGATTTGTGTGCCACTAGGTTTTGACTTGACAAAGATTCTTCACTAAGGACATTGTCAGGACTTTACAAAGACATTTACTAGATGTTTGCCAGATGATTATGTATCTAAATTTTACAGTGTTTTTCTAAAGACTCGTCAGTTTTTGGGGAAATTCTCTTTTTTCAGTGGTCTGTTGTTGAAAAAAAAAAATGGGACCAAAAAAGTGGGTCACATCTATAAATTTATCTCATGCACTGGACTAGCCTACACTGGTAGAAGCCTTTCTTTCTATTGCACTGGACAGCGTTATCGTGGATCTTTAAATCACAGATCTAAAGATTCATTTCAATCCAGTTTTGAGCCATATTTAGTCCACTGAATTCCACTAGCACTGAAATAGATGAGTTCTGATAAAAGGAAAATAGAAAACTATTTGATATTTGCTTTTGCTAGATACCCAATAATGTATAATGTTTTATGCACTCTCTTCCTCAGGACAGGATTGGAGTGCCATATGTGCATGATGATGATTGTCACAATTTGTACAGGCCTGTGAACCAGTCTGATGTGAAGGCCCCTCAGGTTTACTGCGGGTGGGGCTGCTGCGCTAATTGTAACATGTGCTAGAGCCTGGGCAGAGCCAGCACACTTGTTAGGGTTTCGGATCAGACACGATAATTGTCCTTGGACCTTACTCAGAGCTGAACTGAATAAGTTCTGTCACTTTTTTAAAATCCAACTGGAAACTCTTTATATCAAACTGGAAGGTCTAAAAGTTTTAATGATTTCTGTTCTATCCTATTCAAGCAAAGCTGTTGGATTTTTCAATTGTAGGACATTTTTTTTATCACCTTGTTGTTGATGTTAAATTAGCGTATCACAGAGTTTGTTTCAGTTGGACGATAGTCAGCTTTCTCCTCTGTAACTCATGCTTTGTAATTACCCTGTAACATTAGGGATCTGAACATTCTTCACTTTGACCCTTCTTTCTCTTGATTTATCTGTATTAACTAGCATTACTTAATGATTTCAGTTTAAAATCATAGATAATGCCCATGGATTAGAAAAGCTTTCTTTTGTTGTTAGCTGTTTATTGGTGGGCTATGCTCGTAGTGCATTGAAGAGCTTTAAATACAGTGGGTATGACACCTTATGTCACTGTTCTGACCTTTCTTCATGTGTTTGACTTTGCAGAAACAAGCATTTACATTTACATGACACAGAATGAAGGATTGATTTCTGCATTTGTTGTTTTGACCTTCATGTCTGAACCAACTGCACTTGATTGATGTTCTCTTTATGTCATACAGACTGACTTTATGGATGTTCATCAGTTTTATTTTTGGATCCCTATTTGCACAGTCTGGAGAGCTGAAGAGGACAGTGATGCTTTTACCCCCCTAGTGATGCACAGGCATCCTTTGACAGTAGCATACACACAGATTTGTTTTTCTCCCCCATGCTCACTAGCGCTCAATCTGACTCTTTCCATCTCTATCTCTCTCACTAACCCCATTTTAGCAGAGTGATCCAACGCCCTCTCAGCCATGTATGTATTAGCAAGAGATTCGCTTCGTTTTTGGGAAATGGAGCAACAGAGAACACAGTGTTCACAGTTGAGGGGCATAAAGCAGTCATTAGAGTTTTGTCAGTATATATATTGCAGCCATCAAACCCTTTTAATGAGAGTCAGTAAAAAAGGCTTCAATTTATGAGTGTTTTCATTATCGATTATTCTTCTGATTATTTTCTCGATTGGGTGTTTAATCTGTAAAATGTCACAAAATAATGAAATAAGACAATTGTAACTTCCCAGAGTTAAAGGTCATGTTTCAAATTGTTTTGTTTTTTGTTTTGTTTTTTTTTCTGACCCAAGGTCCAAAACTCAAAGATATTCACTTTACATTGAGTCAAAACACAGAAGAGCAGCAAATCCTCACTTTGGAGAAGCTGCAACCACAGAATATTTCATATTTTTTCTTGATTAAATGCATGAAACAATTGAAGCACTAATCAAAACTAATCATTTTATTGACTATGTGTTTCATTCCTACTGTATTTAATTCCAGTTTGGGTTAATCTGGTGTCTCAGTGTTCACCATACAAAATTTTAAAATCTTTTTTTTCACACTTTAAGTGATCCATTCTCAACTGAATCTATTGAATCTGTTGTTTTTAAGTTGCGTTTCATTCTACTCATCCTGTTGTTTGTTTGTTTTTATCAATAACTTTACATCATTACAATTTCCACACAGTTATGAAAGTTTTTTTTGTTTTTTTTTTTTATTATCTGTGAAGCAATTCAGCTTTGACAAAAGATAAAAGTAAGGCACTGCCCACCAAAACAGTTTCTCTGTCAACAATTTGACAGAGAGAATAAAAAACAATACCAAAAATATATTACACTTTAAAAAATAAATACATGACTATGTAATCTATATTAACTCCTATGGTCCAGCCTTAGTGGTCAATAATTTGCATCGACTACATTAGAATTCTTAAAAGATTCATACAAAAATAAGGACCATTTATTGTAAGTACTCTACTTCCCTTGATGAGGACATTTATAAAGTGTTACATTACATGGCATAACAATGTAACAAGTCATTACATTCAATATTATATGAATGTATAATTATTATATAGGAATTATTACCATTATTTATCATTAGATGGTATTATCACAGTTCTTTCTAGAAGGCTTGTAAAATCTTTTAGAGAATATATTTTGCATGCAATTCTTAGTAAACCTCAAACATACTAGTTTCAACTCACAGCTTTTAAAATTAGAAATATAAAGTCTGTATATTAATATCAAATGTAAAAAAAAGTGTAACATTCATATCTGATAATGCCACTAATTTGCACGTTATCTAAGTACAGAATCAACTTTCTAAAGAAATTAAATGAAGCAGAGGCACGTAGTTCATTTTGAAAGGGTTATTACAATCATCATTTTCATTTCCGCCAGGTTTCCCAGAGATCCTTTTTGTCATACACACAATGACTGCGTCGAAATGAACATTAGTGTTTTGCCAGGATCACGGGGCCGCCAATCACAGTGTGAGGATGGTCGGGGAGTGCAGGGAGTGATCCGATTGGTCACCACTGCTGCTGCTGCGGCGGTAAGCTATGCCACAGGGCTGTGGGGCTTGAGACTGTTGGACATTTCCCTGATGTGATGTAGTATGGGGCATGGTGGAGGCGCTGGTGTCTGAAGAGGCAGAGGGATAGGTGAAAACCATACCGGCTGCGAATGGCATTAGCGAGGGGGTAGATGTGAGAACCGGGGTGTGGAGCGACTCTGATTCAATGGCAACAGCAGAGGCAGACGATGTCACAGGCTTGGTGGGGATAGTTATCTTTGGCTTGGCTTTCTCAATCTTTGTTGGGAGTTTGGTTGAAGGTCCAGGTCTGCTGGAGTCCTCTGGCTCTTTTTTGATGCCTCCGAAAGAGGAAATTGAAGGATTTGGGTCAGAATCCGAATCGGAGTCGTCTATTTTACAGATGGGACGGTGAGCTTCCAGGACCAGCTCAAGCTTTTCTTTCTCCTTTTGTAATTCAGCTATTTCCTTCTGTAAGCGGGACTTTTCATCCTCCAGCTGGTCGGTCTCCTACAACAGAGGAAAGCAGAGAGAGACAGACACAGACGTTAATTCTCTCATGCCTGACTGAGATCAATACACTGCCTTTCTAGTACTAATGTTATGACATTTTGTACAATGTTCACTCACATTTTGCAGTGAGTCAGTGAGCTCCCGTCGGCGATTGCGACATTTTGCTGCTGCCAATTTGTTCCGCTCCCTTCTTATTCTGCGTCTTTCCAACTCTTCCTGGGATAACTTTGATGAGAAAGAGAAGAAAAAAAAAAAATTAAAATACATAAAACAGGTTGACCCGATGGAATGAATCGTGTAGCCTTCTTGCTTTGGGCAGACAAGTAATTTCAAAATATCAGACATACAGGGAGACATGTTGAGAGTCCACCTTAGGCAGCACGACACAGGAGAAATACTACCACCATGTGTGTGCTCTGAGTCATCACAGTCAGGGCGGTTGAAAGATTTTGAAATATCTGAGCTTTTGTGCCTTTGTAACACCCTAACTCTGACTTCACCCGGGGCCTTAATGAACAATTACTGTTTCATCCCATATTTCCCGCTCTTTCGAGATGATGAGTCACACTCAGACCCCAACGGTGACTCGGGTGTGAGTCACAGAAAATGACTTGCCCCTGTGAGTCACATGACAGTCCACTTCCTGTACCATGAAATTTTCTCCCACAACCAAAACTGTCACAGGGATTTGTGCCAATGTGTGCCTGATAAACCCAAAAAACGATTTACGGAGGTGACAAAAATGATGACGGTTCCTGAGGTTAAAGCTGTGCTGAACTGGGTCATTTTAACGTCTGTGCTATCTTGTTTTGACACGTAATATTGCTCTGCTAACAAAAACCAGATAATTGCAAACACTGTGTCCCAAGTGATAATTTTACTGAGTCAACATTGACTCAAAGTAAACACAGAAAAAGAACACAAATACTGTGCATTTGCCTCCAGAGATCCATATATTCAATGAGCCTTCTTTAAATGATCTGCCAAGAATAATTTAAATAACATCTATATTAAATAACATTTCAAAATAATCTTCCTATCCCTAAATGGGTTCATCTGATGTGCAAGTCTAAAGGAAATGAAACAGTTGTCCCACAGAGTATAACAGGATATTACACACCATTTACGCAGAAATGACTGAGCCACTCTCCACACCTCAGTATCTGCATCTCCTCTGGGGAAAATATGAATCCCAAGAGGGCTCCTTTCATTTTCTCTCATCGACAACTCTCATTTTTCAAACAATAGAAAGGCAACACATCCACAATCACCGGTTTCTCTTCAAAAGATGTTTTTTGGCACTACATATCTCAGTACTATTTTCTTACAAGTTCATCATTCCTGCGTCTTGGCGAAGCAGTAGTGTTTGTGGCGGCTCTTATTACCCCCGGTCTGAGAAGATGGGACTGGGAAGGAGGTGGACCCAGCGGCCGTGCCCCTGAGAAGGTTGCGTAAGGAGGTACCGGTGACCTTGAAGGGCCCGGTGGATGCATGAGGGAGGGTTGTACCAGCCACTGGAGGTCCTGGCTGGTCGTGATGGCATTGAGGCTCGGTACGAACTGACTGGTGCCTGCCATGGCATATTTCTATAAAAACAGATTAAAAAAAAAAAAAAAAAAAAAATTAGGGATAAAGTTAGTGGACAAGATAAAAGTATTGAAACAGAAGGCCTAAATTCAACATGTAACCAATACTAAAACACATTGTGTCTGAGGTATAAATCAAAAGTTATTACAGTAAACGATGACTGATGATGAAGATTATCATTATTATGTTCATAAACAACGAGTTTAACGTTTTATTACATACACAAACAGTATAATAACATGCATAACTACACTAAAATACATATAAGTGAACAGTGTTAACAGCATTACAGGTTTTCTACAATATTATAACTTGAAATTCACTTTTTAAAACAGAAAAAAAGTTTTACAGTTTAATTCTTATTCTATCGTACTGATTTTACTCCCAGCTGTCAGGGGTAACCTGTAGCCTGGTCTAACGAAAGGGACACCTACCTGCTCCTGTTGTGTCGCTCCAGAGGTGCTAGTGCTCCCCAGGGATCCAGTGTTGGACCCAGAGACGCTGCCTGTGTACGCCGGGCTGCCTCGTCCTTGACTCCCAAAGTTTCGATACATCCTTTCCTTTTCAAACGAAGAGAAAATCGGACTCAGCTGGGGCTGATATAGCATTCAGGCCTCACGACAATACTGTCGGGTTGAGTCTCGTGTGTCAATTCAAACTCGGGGTAAACCCACCTTATTGCGGTAAATCGGTAGAGTCCAAACGGGTAGGTCTTCAAGGGGGGGACAAGGAAGAAAATATCGCCTCGCCTTTTTTTTCAAGCCGCGCGAAAACGTCCGGAAACCACCTTCAGTACATCTTCGGCGTTAGTCACACACCTAGAATCCAGAGTCTGGCAATGATCGTGAGGTTGTAAAGTCTTAAAGCGGGACTATAGGTTTACCACGCCCCTCCGTAATTACGGGAAATAGTGTTGTCTGGAATCTCTCACGAATCTTACCACGTGTCGTGACGTCGTTGACCATATTTGGTGAGAGTTTCCTCCAGAGAGCAACACCCGGGATTCCTCAGACGGCTTCACCTCATGGTCTGATACTAGTAGATTTCTGTTCCGTGTTTTCTGGTTTCTTTTGTAGTGGGGGGAATAGCCTGCTACTACTATTTCCTACTCCGGGGGAAGCACTAATATTTTGTTTACTCAAAGGCTAAATTTGTTGTGTAAAAACTGAACTTGGGCACATAAAATTTTTTTTTAAAAAGGATGTTGTTTTTTTTAAATTGCACTTTACTGCTATTTTTGTATTTACTGAACTTTTTGGAGACAAGAAAACTATTGGATGTGATCATGACCATTTCAACCAGCTAAGAAGATCAGATCACACCAGACTAGTTTCAGAAAACTGAACGGACAGGGTTTATTACTGTTAAAAACGTAATTTTATGAAACTACAAAATAAAGAAGGATTAGTCTTCTCTTTATGGCTTTATATAGACACAGTTATGTTGTGTTTCTTTTCCATTTCCAATGCTTACGGAGAGCTAACAACATTTGCACTTAGTAATAAATCTAATTTTAACTGCAGTACACCATTTAGTAAAGCCATGTATCAAAGTGAAATTACTGACTTCACACTGTAAAGCATCATACAGGAATTTAATGAAATGGACTAATCTTTAATCTTTTTTTAAACTAATACATTTGATTAATTTTAAATTAAGTCAACAGAAAATTTCCACTTTTCATTTTCACATCAATTTCAGATCTTATCTTAAAATTATGAATACATTTGTATTCAGTGATGGATGTCATTTTAACTGCAGTAACGAGTACTAATAACTTATGTTAACATGAAATTGCGGACTTTAAATTGCTCTCCAAAATGTACAAACACTTTCTACATAACAAGAGGAAATTCCACCATTTCTTTCATCATGTACACGCAGCTGTCAGGTTTAATGACAATACTCTTATCATGAGAAAAACAGCAGGAAGACAAAAAAAATGCTCCTCTGTGAATGATCATGAATCAATATCAAGGTTGCATATATACTACATTTATGAAATAGATTATAAAGTGTTGGCAAAGTTGGGTGCATGTGCCTAATTGTGTTGGGGTTTTTCGCAGCCACTCTTACTTTACAAACCACATCAATGTGCACGCATGCCTGTGGAAATGAGTCAGTTGATTTTCACAAAGCTGCTCATTTATTTCACCATCCATTTCAATGACTATTTTCTACTTGCAAGCACAATATAGCACGTAGTAAAGATTCAAAAAATGCATGCTGTAGATTCGGTAAGCTTAGTCTGTCACAACAGCTGCTGACCTTGCAGTCCCTGAGGACAGAGTTCCCGGCAAAGGCTGGTCTCTCCTGGCTGCTGACTGTTGCACCAGTGTCTCACATTACTGCTAATACTACTCCTGGGAATAAGGATTGTCGTTTAAAAAAAACAAAAAAAACCCTAAATTAATGGAAAAGACTGTTTCTAGTCCACTCGAAAAAAAGTCTCCTGTTGGGAGTTAAATGAGAAAAAAAATACTGAGGATTAATGATCTCATCTGTGTAGGAATTGAGACATTGCACTTCTGGTTTCTTCATAATGTACGAGTGACATAAAAACCTTAAGCAACCAGGAGCATGTCATTTCACAAGGCCTATACCTGCTGCTCACTGACCCATTCAACTGCTTAGTCTAATATTTCAGATTTCAACAATATCACTCTCTGAGAATGAGGATGTTTTTTTTCCTGTGTGGTTAATGGTATCACAAGAAGGGAATATGGGGTAAAGATGAGTGTCAGATGACTAAGGCTTCAGGAATGCAATGATGACACACTTGCTGCTTCTTTAACAGTAACATGCCACTACATGTTGCCCCCCCATCACCCCCCCAAATTACACCTATATTCATCCGCCTGTTGTTTCTTTTGTCTTTTATTTGACCAGGAAAAGTCTGCTCAACACATATTCCCATTTTGCCATTTAAACATGTTTTTTTCATTTATGTTTACTCATATTCACATCTGAGAGTGTGAGTAAGTTGTTGTTTTCTGTTTTACTCCATGTTTTCCCTCCAAAAGTTAACACTTTCTGTGGGGGGGGGGTGAAGGCGAAGGCAGTGTAGATTCCATTACATTTTACTCACCCTAAAAATCTCCGCATGTACTCACATAACTGTACTCACACTCATCCACACCCACACACTCATCCCACACACAAGTGCTTATAACAGCATCCTCATGCCACATACACTTGAATTTATTTGTTTTAGTGGGTTTTGCAGTACCATCCTTGTCAAGTCAGGCTTAATGGATAGATATTCTTAGTGTGACTGTACAGTGCAGTTTTGAATATCACTGTACCGAGACTATGCTGATTGTCTCAATCATGGTTTATTGAGGTAATATTGACATACTGTATGTATGTATAATATAATATAATATAATATAATATAATATAATATAATATAATATAATATAATATAATATAATATAATATATCTTATTGTATAGATTTATTAGCAGTACAATGTACTCAGGTACTCATTCTGAAGCATTGTCCGGCCTGTAAAGTAAAACTGTGTTTGAGGAATTAGCAACCAAATGTTGTCAAGGAGTGAAAGTTTAAGTAGCCCCAGGGCCCCCTAGAAGGTTAATCTGGTCATGTGCTTTTGCCTTTAAGTTATGATTCAATCAGTGCAAAACCATATTTTATAAAGTGGAAAATAATCAGAGTGAAAGTAAATATAAAATGAGCAATGTAGTTTTCCCCTAAGCCTATCACCCAGTGTGACAGTGTACCTTATTTATTGTAAAATAAACCCTTTACATTTTTTTTCAATAATTCGGTCAACATTTTTTCTTATGCTCTTATGCTGCTGTCATAGTACGTTTGGTGTTCTGTCAGTGTAGCACATATTTACTCACGTAATGCCCTGAAGTACAATTTTGAGGTACTTGTGCTTTACTCATTTTCTGCTACTTTGTGATGCTACTTCTCTGAGTACTTCTTCCACCACTGGTAAGGAGTGTCATAAAAAATGTAGTATCACAAGTTGTCATTAGGCAGCATAATGATCCATGTCATTGTTATATATTACACAACTGTAGTGTCATTAATGCTGCACAGGAATCTATGCAGCATTTTCATTTTATAACAGGCTGAGGTGAGGCCAGTTCTAACTTTTTGTGTACTTTCAAACGAGCTATTCCTTACAGGCTAATCCTTTGTGTGTAAAATCTGAATCTGAAAAGTAACAAGTGACTGTAATGTTTAAACAAAAGAAGTGAATTAAGTAACTTAAAATAATGGAAAGTAAAGTAATTGAGTTAGTATACTATAGGTAAATTTCACCACAGCAAATAGCCTACTGAGGACTAATTTCAGTTCTAGCAATGCATCATGTTTTATGAGCCTACTATAACGTGTTGCCTGTAACGCCGTCTACTGCATCCATATACTGCAATGACTTGTTTTATTTACTGAAGTAGAAGATCTCGGTACTTGTCGCGCCGCTGTACTGCGCGGCTGTGTAAAGTTTGAGGCTCCTCGAAGTTGAGCGCAACCCGCCCGGCTGTCCCCCACAAAACAGAGCAGTAACACGTAGAAGTACTGGTTATTATCCCCTGGCTGCGTGCATCGGCGTAGCTGTGTACTCTGTTTAGTACTGACTTGTTCCTGCCACGCAGGCACAGGGAAGCCGGCCAATCGCAGTGGATGGGTGGGATCAGCCCGAGCAGTCTGATAGCCACGTAGCTAGCTACCAACGTTAGCTGTGTAGGTAAGAGCTCTTATCCTCGGCATTTTCTTCATAATCGTAATATTACTCCCCAGACAAGCTCTGTGGACATTTACAAAGCTACTCGTGAAAAGCATTTACATCGTCTGTCCCGATCCGCAGAGAACGAGCTGAAAATATGATGTTATTAACTTCGCTTGTCTGGCTAGGTAGCTAGCATTAGATGGCAGTAACAGTGGCTCCGTTAAATAAGTTTATACGAATGGGAGCTGGGGAGCTAGCAAGTGTTGGCATAAAGGTGTTGCGAGCTAGACTCTTACTGGTATCAAGTCCGTGTTAGCTGTGCCATAACGTCCCAGAGCGTCATTTATTTAGATGACCAAGATGAAGAGAGCGTTCAATAAGCCGAAATGTTGCTAATGTGTCATTGTTTTTATTTTAAGCTAACGTCAGCGAACGTTACAATGGACTTGCCACAACATGGGTACCGAGCAAGTAAGTGTTAAGATGAATCACCTTGTTACCAACATTCATCGTTTTGGGGGAAAAATTTGCGTAATATCTACCAAGAGTAGCTACTTCCCATTTTTTACTAAAACATACGCACGCAGCTCAACTAATTCAACTCGTGCTGTAACCCGGCTGGTGATGCGCACTAAAAGATGCCAGTTTATTAGGTACAGCTAACCAGAACCGGTGCAGTCTAATATACCAGTTTTTCAATAGATCCTACCTTCATGAGGGTGAATGTTTGCCCCCCCTCGCCCCCCACCAGTGATATACAGTACTGTGCAAAAGGTTGAGGCACTAAAAGTAAAGTGAGGAGGCTTTTTCGAAAATAATGCAGTAAAGTAAAGCTAAAGTAAAGAGCAGTTAACGGAATAAAAACTAATTAAAATCTGTGTTTGGTGTGATCACACTTTGCCTTTAAAACAGCACAACTTCTCCTCTTGAACACAGTTTTTCAATGTACTTGGCAGGTAGGTTGTTCCATGCATCTTGGATGCAATAAGCAAGCAAGCAAGCAAGCTCTTCTGTCAGAGTGTCTTCTGTCTCTTCCTGTAATCCCAGACTGACTCCATGATGTTGAGATCAGGGCTCTGTGGGGGCCAGACCATCTGTTGCAGGCATCCTTGTTTTTGCACCGAAGACAGTTCTTTATGAATCTGGGTTTATGTTTTGGGTCGTTGTCATACTGCAGAATGAATCTAGGACCAGTCAGACGCCTCCTTGATGGTATTATTTGATGGATAGGAATCTAAACATCTGGAGTGCCTAAAACTTTTGCACAGCACTTGACGTGGGACAACAGCAGCAAAAAACTGAATCTTCCAAAATGTCTGTGAACACCTCCTCTATAAAATTTTGACCAAAAACTGAAAATTGTAATTTTTGTGAAGGCAGAGCGGCATTATTTCTTTTTTTTAAACTACATTAGTCTTAGCTAAAGGTACCTATCAAACTGGCAACTGAGTGTAAGCCTTGGATGACTTTAAGTGAAACATTCAATATGTTTGGAATATCTAAAATGATGGGATTAACATATTAGCCAATTAGGGTGGGTTTCAGTAAATGTGTGTATTTGATCATGGGGATAATAAGTTAGCAACTCCATAAAATATCATCCTGCATATTCTCTGTTGTGTCCATCTTTTCCACAGCTAAGCCAAGAGCACGCGCAGCTCCCCCCACAGCAGATTCTGTCCTGTTTGAAGACACCAGCTCTGCAGCACCGGCAGTGAACAGTCAGGGATACTACACCCCTGGGTACAATATGGGAGGACCCTCAAATGACATGCAAGGAGGTGCTGGTGTGAATAACATGTTTACTGACCCAATGGCCAATGCTGCAATGATGTATGGCTCCTCCTTAGCCAACCAAGGAAAGGATATGGTAAACAAAGAGGTGAGGAAAAGCTGGATATTCATAGGATTCCTTCAAATATGTTATACAGTGCTTAATGTATTTGGATGGAGGATAGGGCTGCTAACCCATAAATCTATAAATAAGGTCAAGGCCTGGATTGGGTTAATTGGCACCACTTTACACTGAATGTGCCTTGGGCGATTCAAATCACAAGTTAACAGTACAAAATACAGGTTTAAATGTACCCAAAACACTTTTCTCTGTTTTCAAAAGGTTTTGAAGTTTCTCTGTAGTATGACCAAGAGTAGAGATCTAGACCCGGCCTGATTCTTAAAACTGTTATATGTCATAAGATATTAGGACTAAACAGGAGTTTAGAGTCATCTGGAATGCAGCTGTGAAAAAAAACGTTTTCTTCAATGCAGGTGGTTATTTTTGTGCCATTTTATTTAATTTTTGTCCGATAAACTGACTCTTGCTTTCACAAGTTGAGTTTTTTCAGCATAAAGAACCACGCAGATGTGTTCTTCCACTGACATAGTCTCTCTCCAGGAGCGGCCTGATACTTTCTGCTGTTCAGCTTCTCTCTAATGATCCATTGCTTGATCTTAGTCACATCTACAGCCTTTTCACAGTTGAAACTTCAATGCCAAGGGATGTCATTTTTTAGTGGACAGGTTTTCAATCAAGCAGACCCTCTTCTGATCTGCTGTCTAATGTAAAATAAACACACTTTCCTCACCCTGGATTAAGGAAGAACCATTTAAGTAAATGCATTTCCCGTGGATGGCAGCCAAATAATACTGATGTTTTTCTACTGGTTTGGCAGCTTTGATATGCAGGTGGTTCAGAATACATAGACTTGGTGTCAGGCCAAAGTGATGTACAATCTTCAGGGCAGGCACAGCCTTCTTTAAAAGTGACAGACTCAACAGTATTTATTAACTTTGGCAGACTGCTGCACCTCATTTGTTAACTTAATGTTTGCACTTCCTCTGCATTTCAGATCAGCAGATTCATGTCTGTGAACAAGCTGAAATACTTCTTTGCCGTCGATACCAGATATGTACTGAAGAAACTTATGATCCTCATGTTCCCTTATACACATCAGGTAATCAAAACCTTTTCGTCCTGTCAGACTTCGTCCCACATCAATGTACGTTATGACACAAAACATTTAATAGTTGAGGACTGGGTGATAATGTTCTCTCATACCATATTTTTAATCACTCATCACTTTTAAACCACACAAACAAGATAATCAGCCACTATTCCAGCTTTATTTATAAACAACACAATGCTGTGATTGCCTGTAAGGATATAAAAGCATACTGAGCTCCCACAAATTCCCACAAACTTTAACTTATGCAGATTGTAAATTAAATCACCACTCCAGACATTCTGTGCCCTGATAATGTACAATTACACAGAGTTCAAACTCTCCTTACAAGAACAGGGTCACATAGATTTTACAGATTAACCCTAAAAACTATTTACTACTACATAGTATTTACAATTATTAAAGTTTGGTTGTAATGTTTGTTAGTTCTGTCTGCATAGAGTACCTCATAGCTGGGGTTTACTTAAAAGAGTAAGTCTGGTGATATTCTGTATTTTTCTTGTTGTCAACAAATCTTATGAAACGACCAAATCCGACAATGAGTTGATCTTAATAACAAGTATCATCCGTGAAGCCAAAGGCTGATATATCTTATTCCTTTCTGCCATAGAGGTCTTCTGTTCTAATAAAGCTATTGAAAGCACATCATTGAGCCACCCCCTTGCAGCAGGTGGCATGTTCCTTCAAAACCATGAACATGGACATTTTAGTTACTTTGATTCAATCCCACATACACATGCCTGCTGCTGTAAATACCCAGTAGTGCACCAAGCTCCTCAGCTAACCTTCTTATAAACTAATTTACCACAGACAGGGTCAGAAGGAGTATTAGTAGGAGAGTATTGAGAGTCAGACTAATACAATGTTGGTTTTGTCTTTTCATGGAATTTCATGATTGTAACAAAAATGATAGAATATTGCTAGGCTCATCCTTCAGTGAGGGCATTCTTCTAAACACAAGACACAAATTAATCCAGTTTAATATCTTATATCGTACTTATTATTCTCCTTTTGAATTACATCAACTCGAGCCATCCGTATCTTTTAAATGTCCGAGATGCCAAAAAAATGGTGCAGATTTGTTTCATGTGCTATGGAACTGTGAGATATTGGAAAGCTAGTAAAAATCAATACATCAACAGTTCAGTAACACACTACAGAGAGAAATTAAACTGGACTCAATTGTGGCTCTTTTTGGGGGATTTTGATATTGTTGTCCCACAGTGGTTTAGATCTGTTGCAGAGTAAAATGTACTTACTTGTACAGCGTCAGGAAACTGTTAAAAAGTACTAAAGACTAAACACCTGTTTTGTTGTACTTGTTCACAACATGTTATTTTGCTGTTATGTAATATCTTATACTGTATTTACCCCATTCTTACTTTTGCAAGATTTGATCAGCTACCACTGTTGTTACCCCTAATTTATCATTGAGCTTTTGTTTTAATCAATTAATTCACATTTCTCACCAAGTGTAAGGTAACTTCCACATCGCGGGTGTCTAAACCATTTTATTGTTTGACGTAAGCTAAGTTTTTCCACCTAGTAGACTCTTAAGCTGGGAAAAAAAGCACAGAGAATCATTTGTATGGAGCTCTGTTTGACTCTGCAGGGTGATTCATATTATATTTGTGTATTCTTGGTAGGACTGGGAGGTTCGTTATCATCGGGACACTCCACTGACTCCAAGACAGGATGTGAACGCGCCTGATCTTTATATACCAAGTAAGTTTTCTATAAATACAAAAGTATTAATAGGGAGTATTTTGAGATGCTTGTATAATGTATGAACTGTCCTTTTTGTGTTTTAGCAATGGCTTTCATTACCTACATTTTACTTGCTGGAATGGCCCTCGGCATTCAGAAAAGGTGAGTAACTCCTCTTCATCAAATTTATTTTATGACTCACAATACATAGGCATGTATCAGATAAAGTTAAATAGAATTCTGCGTTGTCCTTGTGTGAAGGTTCAGTCCAGAGGTTCTTGGACTGTGTGCCAGCACTGCCCTGGTGTGGATCATCATCGAGGTATTGGTGATGCTGTTGAGTTTGTACCTGCTGACTGTACACAGCGACCTCTCAACCTTTGATCTCATCGCCTACAGTGGATACAAATATGTTGGGTAAATAGACCTTAGATGCAAATATTTTAAAATTAATTAATGATTCATTATTGACAAAGCAAAAGAGTTTGATGATTAGTTTCAGGCCAAAGCTGCTCCTCATTTTTGTAAGCGAACAAATCAAGTGCTAAATAAAAGATTTGACAACTTGATTATGATTTAACTCAGTGGTTGAAATGTAATTTTGTAAATAAGGAAATTTTGAAATGTACTTTGGTCCATGTGAATGGTGTTAATGTTTTTGTTTATTTCTTTCCTCCAGGATGATCTTCACAGTGTTGAGCGGCTTACTCTTTGGCAGTGACGGATATTTTGTGGCCCTTGCCTGGTCCTCTTGTGCCCTTATGTTCTTCATTGTAAGTTTTTTCAGTCTTTATTGACATCAACCACTACATTTATAAACTGAACTGAATAATAGAGGAAATGTTTTCTTAAACACAAACCAAATCACTTCACTGACTAATTTCTGCTCAATCTGACTCAGAAAATGTGATTACACATGTGTATTACGCTACTACAAACTTATTTAACTCCACACAAGCAAATTTCTAAGCTTAAAACTTTGTAATTCTCTCTCCAGTGCAGTATTATGTTTGTTTACTGTGGCATAATTTTAGTTTAGAAAAGGTGCTGATTGTCTCTGTAATAATAATTACTTATATTCCATAAGTAGGTCAGATATTTACATATTTAGATGCAGTTTTCCATTTCTATTGTTCTTTCCTGGGGTGTTTAAAAAGAGAATTCTAAAGAAGCAAACGTGCAGAACACAAACAAAAGAGGAAAGCTAATACAAACAAAACTTAAATCAATATCTGTATGTAAAATATAATGAGGTGTGTAAACCCTTATCAGGTTCAGGCTTTACGGCGCAGCCACCAAGTGTTATAAATACACTTTGTAATGTTTAGTGCAACATCAAAATATATCAGCCTTTAGCATTATTCAGTTTTGTAGGATGGTTAGCTTAGCTTAGCACTAAGACTTGGGGAAACGGCTAGTATGAAGTATTGATTTAAAGGTGAATTTTCCAGGCGTCGAACGTAGACTCTAGGAAGTTACTGGGTGGTCAAGAAATAGCCCGCCACAAAAACCTCCATTAAACTGCAACATGTTGTTCTTCCTCTTTAGTTTTTGCGCAGATTAAATAGGAGATGTAACGTGAAAAAGTGAACTTTCGAGGTGGTGGCAGATAGATTTTGGTACTTTTAGGCAGAACCAGGCTACCTTTTCCCTCCTGTTTTCAATCTTTATGCTAAACTAAGCTAACCAGCTGCTGGTTGTAGCTTCATATTTACTGCACAGACATGAGAGTTGTATGAGTCTTCTCATGTAACTCTCGACAAGAAAGTGAATAAATGTATTTCCCAAAATCCTGAGCTTTTCTTTATCTAAATCCGCTTTGTAACTTCCATATTATTTATGTTAGTCTGAATTGTGGGTTTAAATATGTTCCTATCTCTGCAGGTTCGATCTCTGAAAATGAAAATCCTTCCCTCGCTCACCTCGGATTCCATGGGAACAGGATCAAGTGCCAAACCTCAATTCCGCCTTTATATCACAGTGGCCACTGCAGTCTTTCAGCCAATCATTATATATTGGTTAACCTCTCACTTGGTCAGGTGACCTTGAGGTATTTAATAACCTGAAGTCCATGTTTATGGAGCCAAAAAAATGTGGTTGTTGAGTGTTTGTACACCTACCTTTATACGCTCTTTTGTCAGTAAACTCAAAACATATGTAGACAGTGTTGAGCTGCAGCTTGTCAGATGGACATGTTCATAATGCAGTCGCTTCATTGATTTAACGAAATTGTGACACAGAAAATGTCTCACTGGAAGACTGTTGTTTTCTGTTGTTGTGTACAGTAACACTGACAAATGCTTATTTTTGGCCACCTAACTTTGAACACAAGGGCTTTCATTGAGATTTCTTTGATCATAACTTGGATTCAGTTTAAGTTCGGTTTTTATGTAATGTCAATGGACACGCTTTCCAGCATTTCAACCCCAGAGCCAGACAGTACACACCACACAGACAGAAACGCACATTCCACGCGTGATTCTAGTACCGTGGTTCTGGTATGGTAGTGTTGCTGCATTACTTCCCCACTCTTGTGAGTCTTTCATTTTATTTATCTACATTTGAAAAGCATGATGGTGTTTGGATTTTTTGTAGAAAAAAAAATAAATTTATTGAGCCTTGTGTATTCAATTTTAATAGTTTCTGAGACTTTTTTTGTTCAATGCCAAAAAGCTACATACGTACGGAACAAATTCTTGTATTTGCTGTATCTGATTCATTTATTTCTGAAAAACATTGATTTATTTCAGTTACTAAGATTTAATTTGTAAAGACGGTGTCAGAATTGTGTAAAAATTTTACATTTCAGAGGCAATTTTTACTCTACTGTATTAAGAGCAAGTGCCATCTTTAGTTATATGTCAGTATAAAGTCATTATAGTATATAAGTGCAGTATACAGTGTTTCATGCAACGCATTATAGTAAGCTCATAAAACATGATGCATTACTACAGCTGAAATTAGTTTGCTGTGGTGAAATTTACTTAGCACATTACAAGTACATTAACTCAAGTACTTTACTTTGTATTGTTTTAAGTTAATTGTACTTTTTCCTGACTATTTCCATTTTATGCTAATTTATACTTCTACTTCACTACCTTTCAGAGAAAAATATTCTTTTAAATTCATTTCATTTGTTTGACAAAGTCACTAGTTACTTTGCAGATTCAGATTTTACACACAAATGATTAGCTTGTAAAATATATATTGATAAAACCACTTGAAAGTATACCTCAACCTGCTATTAAAATGCTGCATAGATTCCTGTGCAGCATTAATGAAACTACAGTTGTATAATGTATAACAATGACATGGATCATTATGCTGCATAATGACAACTTGTGATACTATATTTTTCTGACACTCCTTTCCAGTGGTGGAAAAAGTACATCTTTTACTTAGGTAAAAGTAGCAGTGCCAGCAGTGTAGAAATACTCTGGTACAAGTAAAAGTCCTGTATTCAAAATTATTACTTAAGTAAAAGTACATAAGTCTTAGCATCAAAATCAAAAGTACCAAAATTAAAAGTACTCACTATGCATAACTGCCAGTTTCAGAATAATATATGTTATGTGACTGGATTGTAAGTTTTGATTAATTAATGTGTCCATCACTTTAATGCTGCAGCGGACAAAGGTGTAGCTAATTTTAACTACTTTATGAACTTTTGGGTAGTTTAAATGATGATCATGCATAATAATTTATTTTATATTAATAATCAGAATCTGCAGAGTAACCTGTCAAATAAATGTAGGGGCATTAAAAGTATAAAGTACTAAAAATTAAATACATTGAATTAAAGTACAAGTACTTCAAATTTGTACTTAAGTACAATATAGTAGTTGAGTACATGTATTCGGTTACTCTCCACCGCTGCCGCTTACAAACCTCAGGACTTCTTGCATTTTTTACCTGAGTTAAAACTGGCACTGCCCACCCTTTTACCACCGTTGCCACTCGTTCACTTATTACTTGACGAGCTGTCTTACGTTGAGCGCTGTTTCACCGCTGGTTGGTCGGGAGGCTGCGGACTTGGAGCGGGAGCGCGCACGGGAGCGCGGAACAGTGGAGAGCGTCGTTTTTGCGTTGCCACGGAAACCGCGGACGGCAGCGGAGCTCGGAGGGAGCGCGGTCTCCGACTCCGACTCTGGTTGTTTCCACCACCACGGTCTCACCTTTGACTTTTCAGCGACGGGTTCCGGACATTTAAGGGAGCTCCGGATTCGGCCGGAATTACCGTTTTGGTATTTTGGTGAGTAACTAGTCAATATTTTGAGGTGAAACACCAGCTAATATCACCGAGCGGGTTACCTGTGGAAGGGGGCGGCTTTCTTGACTAAATGAAACTTTATATTGTTCCGCCATTTGCCTACTGAACTGCTCCGTAAAGCCATGTGGCATCGCATTGGCGTGATAAATTCAATTCCACGCGGAGGTCAGTCAGTTTAGTTTATTAAAAAGCATTTAATCGATGCCAGCGCACCTCCTGTACAGCTACGAGCGACAACACCTGGGCACGTTTTGCGTTTGATAAGACGGGAGGTGGTACTGTAAGGGTGTACACACAGTGGACTTTGAAAGTCTTGCGGATGCTCATCTGAGGGGAACGCATAGCTAACATTTAACTGAATCGAGCCGTTTAGCTTTTTGCTTTTTCTCAACCTCTTTTTTGGTCTAAAACTTTGGAGTTTCAACGAACCTGGATTGGTTTACCCCATGTGTTTGAATTGGTGTTTTTGTTTTGAAAGGTAGGCTACTTTTGAAAATTTGGTTTACCATTCCTTAAAAAAAATGTAACTGGAAAAAAAAACAATAAAAATTCAAGTTTAATTTCACTGTTTTTTGTTCCGTTTACTCTGCACAAAAGACGTGTTTTGAATGCATGGACGTGGGTTCTTTGGGGGTTTTTCCTTAGGTTGTTGTAGACTATATTTTTAAGCTCTTTGAGGCAAATTTATGATTTTAGGCTATCTAAATAAAATAATATTTGACTTCAGTTCATTGTGCAAAGTTGCTCACTTTTAATTCTGATTTACACGAATCACTCCTTGCAGCAGTAACTTTGGTTAATTTCTGTCATATATTTCAGCAGTGGTACAGCTGAATGACCCTGGAAGTTTCCTCCTGGGAGAGAGATGGAGAATAGCTCTCAAACACTGCCACCCTCGTCCCCATGTCCCACCACTTTTGGAGGGTCCGTGCCTTTCTCCTCCTCACCACAGCGGACCTGCTCCAACGGCCATGTTTCACTCCCACTTTCACCCATTTCATTCCCCCCGTCCCCTACCTCACTTTCTCCAGCAACAGCAGAGTCCATTCACTCTTCCTCCCCTCTTTCACACTGCGCAGCATCTCAGTGCCTTGAAGGACAAAACATACAATGCCTCAGCCCGGCAAACATATCTGACCAGGACGACCTGACGTGCCTCAGCTGGCTGCATCAGAGAGGCGACCTGCTACCACTGCAGCCCCTTCCCAAAATGACACCACTGCCTCAGCTAGAGTCCTCCGCACCTACACGGCCTCTTCCTCCGGCCTTGTCCAAGCCGCCGTACTCCTTCAGTAGTCTGATTTTCATGGCAATAGAAGATTCACCAGACAAGAGGCTTCCAGTGAAGGACATCTACGAATGGATTGTGAACAATTTCCCCTACTACAGGACAGCCTCTGCTGGCTGGAGGAACTCTGTTAGACACAACCTGTCCCTGAGCAAGAGCTTCTGTCGCATTCAGAGGGACAAGAGCCAGGTGGGGACATGGCTCCCAGTTTCCACATTAAGAGTAACAGGGTCATGTAGCAAGTAAAGCGACTGTGATTTAAATTATAGGGGAGAAGTGAGAGAAGTGAGAGAAATGTTCTCCAGCATCACACTGAATCCAGATGTGCTGCTCTGTAGTGAAGTCATTAATCAAACTGCCCTCCAGGGAAACTATTATAATCTCCTCCACACGTGTTCAGTTTGTAGTATGGTCTAATGTGTCACTGTTGCTTAAGACGAACATCTTTGCATGGGTTGTTGCTGTTTCAGTGTTCTAAGAAGTTTTGTGTTACTGTTTCAGTCAGTGGGGAAGGGATCCCTGTGGTGTGTTTGTCCAGAGTATCAGCCGGCGCTGCTCGAGGTGCTGAGGAAGACCCACAGTTATCACAGCACCAACAGCAATCTGATAAACAAGCCTGCACTGTGAGTATAGTCACACAGTTTAAATATGTGCAACAGGGCTGCACGATTTTCATGATCAGTTTATCCTTTTTTGATTAATGTTCAACTCCATAAATTCAAAGTTAAAAAATGCTTATTATGCTTATGCTACATTTTTCTGTATTTATTTAATGACTAAAATATGTGATTACTAAAGGTGGAGTAGATAAAATGTTCTGTTCATTGAATCCTTGTTAGATCATTGATTAGACGTCAATACTAAATGTTAGCGGTGATACAACAGTTTTGATAATCAGTTAATCAGACACAAACATTTCTTGGCCCCAGCTAAAACAATGTGAGAATTTGCTGCTTTTCATTGTTTTTTAATACATTTAAATTGAATATATTTGGATTTTGGGCCATTGATCACACCAAAGATGCAATTTGAATATTTTTCCTTGGGTTCTGGCAGATTGCAATGGGCATCTTTAAGAATTTTCTGGTTTTTATAGATAACTGATCTGATCTAACTGATAAGAAAGACAAATAATCATTAGTTGCATTCCAACAAAATGGTTGGTTTCTTTCTAAATTTGCTGCATTTTTTTCTTGATAACATTCTAACCAGAGCAGTTGAATGTGATTTCCCTGTAGTGGGTGAGGTGTTTCTGCATAATTTTACATTTGAATGACACTGTTTCTGAGGGGTATTTCAAACACACAAACAAACAAACCGTATTTATTTAGTTGTCTAACCATCTTGCCATGTTGTATGCAGGTTGGAAGGAGCTGACTATGGGTCGCCTGCAGTGTGTGACTCTATGGAAATCTCAGGTTCGTGCTGAGGGGACTAACAGCAGGCTCATGTAACTTAATTAGCATAGGAACTTACATATTTGACCCTTTATGAATATCTTTGAGTCTACAATATATTTCATCAGTGGAGTAACAGCTCTCTGTGACACTTTTATTACATGCAGCTTTTCTCCGTCTCTGCAGCTTTCGCAGCATGCAACATTGTTCCTGTGTTTGTGTTCAGTTGTCATGGCAACAACCTTCTATTACCGTGGCAACCCCGCAATAGTCTAGCTCGGTGTCCTTTATGTCCACTCGCCTTATTTCCGACCCTATGCACTATATTGGCCCACATGCTCACTGAAGAATCTGACAAGTGGTTGTTCAACCAGTTAATAATATTAATGCCTTACCTTATGACTCATATTCTGCCTGTTTGTTTGTTTGTTATTTAGATCCCCATTAGTTATTGTATTGTAACAGTAGCTACTCTTCTTGGGGTCCACATAAATGTATTTAAAAGACTTGAGCGGCAAAGAGTACACATAACATTTGACATCCATACTTACAGTGAGTCTCGACAATATATAAGACAAACACTAATACAAAAACAACAAACAACAAGGCGACTCAAGGCTTTTTTATTACATAGATAGTTCGACATAATATTATCCCCTTAGGGAAATTAAAAAAATAATCAGTTAGCAACTTAAATCACTAAATCACAAGTGTGACAGATAATTAAAGAATAGTTAATTTTATTTAATTAAAGATAATTAAATAAAGAACAAAACAATCATATACCATATTAAGCAACACAATTTCTTGTGTAAAAAGGTACAATCTTAACTTTTTGTTAAAACGTGTTGTGCTACTTTCTGACATCAAATAAAATAACTAGTAATTAATTCCATGCCACTATTGCTCAATAACCGACTGTTCTCTGTATTAAACTGTCTGGAGGTAACAGAAAGTTACTCTCTGTAAAACAATGATTTCTGTCTGAGAAAAAAACCAAGAGGTTTGTATAAAGTCTTCCCGACGTTTAAGTTTATGATGATGTTTCCTCTAAAGCACGCTGAAGAGTAACGCGGGCTGTTTTTTACACCAAGTAAAATGACCATTCATTGTGACTACGCATGGTCGATATGGGCAGTGAATTGTCATGCAGGCTGCTATGTTCTGTGCTACCTGTGATCTATTATGATTACTTTTTGTTGTGTTGGACCAAATTACTGAGCAGTAGTCTAACTGTGACAATACTAATGCCATTACTCATCGTTTGGTTAAATAGCCAGGCATTAATTTTCCACAGTGTTTTATGTTTTAACACTTTGACCTGTTATTTCTGTCTTCTTTGATTGTTTTTTTTTTTTTCTTCACATGCAGATCCTCTTTCTCAAACCCTCCTCTCCATGCCCTCACCCCAAACCCTGACCATTGATAACCCAACTTTTGCTGAAAATCCACCGTACCTTTTGACCCCGGATCACGAGGAGCTTGTCACAATGGAGTCGGTTGAATACCAGCAGGAGGAGGTCAGCGAGGAAATGGAAAAGGACCCCCTGTCAGACAGCGGGTACATCGAGTTACATTACTACCAGTCTCACCAGTACCAGTACCTGGTGCTGCCGGGTGACACCGAGGTGGATCTGGAGACTGTGGAGATTCTTCAGCTGGATGCTGAGGCCCAGGAGGCTGCTGGGTCGCTGCTGGACCTAGCAGGTGGTGGATATTAATTTGATATCTCATTTAACAGTCACAGCCGATGCGATACTTCAGCAAATACTCAAATAGGGCGACATAAATAGGATTTATGTTGGTTTGGATAGAGTGATGATGTTTCGTACATCGGCTGCTTCCTCCTGAGACGCTGACACTGCCCTAAGGCTTTTGTACTGTTGTGTAGTTAGATGACAATATAGATCAACTTTACTGATGGACTAACATGTATTCAGGCACTTTCAGTGCAGAAGCTGAATGTACCAGCATACCATGCCATACAATAACAACCTGGACAAAGACTTGAGAGGGTAACATTGATCTTAGATATATAGAAAAGATTATACTCTGAGATTTTAAAACCGAGGAGAAAGTATTAATAGAGTATGGTCTTCAATACAATACGTTTTTAGGGTTTCCACTGTGATTTTTTTAACAGATTAAGTTCATTCTCAGGGAGGGAAGGAGTGCTTCCAACTCAAGCAGAAGTAGTGTTTCTTGACCAAAATATTTCCCAAATTAAAGTATGATTTATACAGGGTCGGAATTTGCACAAGAAAAGTACAAACGTAGCTCTTTTGAGGAATACACTGAGCAGCGCACTAACTCACATCCACACTGGTACTATTTCAATATGAGTATGTCTTACCAACCAGTTCTTCTCCCATTCTTCCAAATGGTAACCGTCTTTTCTTTATAATAATGTTTTCATAGAGGTTACTTTATGTGGGGGAAAAAAACTCTCAAAATAACCTTAAGTTGAATATCTTGCCCCTTAACACTGTTACTGTAGCCTTTTCTGAAAATGCTGTTTTTCTAAAAGTAGTTAAACTTCATTAAAAAAACACTTTATTTATAATGTAATTACAATTGTAGATTGTAAAGTAGGAAAGCACTACTCAGTTATAATAATATATGTACTTCCAATTTCATTTGAAATGAATTTCTTTACACCCATTGTCACTCTTCAGATCATGTTCCCTACAGTTGATTTTATGTTACTGAATCCCTAAATGTCTTTTAATTTTTTGTGAATTTGTAACCTTGGATATGATCTTGTAAAGCTAAGATAAGCTCTCTTCAATCAGGAAAACAGTTTGATTGAAATGTTGAGTTAAAATGTAAGACGAACTCACTGCCATTTAAAAAAAACCTTACATTTAAGGATACACTGAATCTGTGTATGTAAATTGTATGTATTTTCAAAAGCTCTAGATTTTATAATCTAACAAATAAAATCTGTCATGTGTTCTTGGGAATTAAAATGGCTGGTTATTATGTTCAGACAACATATCAGTTCCATTTTAATAGCACTATAGTTTACTACAGTCCTAACATGGATGGATTAGACCCAGAAGCCCAAGGGGTCAGGAGCCCCCTGGGCCAGAACCTTAATTTTTTCTGCATTTCTTGTTGGAAATACTTTTAAAAAAAAGAAGCAACATGACTACAAAGATGTACAACACCCACAAAGAGATGCAAAAGGACTGCAAAAAGGCATAATGACAACAAAGAGACTCAAAACAACCACAAAGAGACACATAACGAATACAAACAAATGCAAGCAGTCTGTGTCTTTCTATGTATAGGCTACTAGGTACCATTACAAAATTTGTTGTAGGGTAGGTTTGAGTATTTTCAGTCGCTATTGTTGCTGTTTGTGTGAATTTCACCATCAGAGGGCGTGACATTCACATCCCACAGGACCAAATACAGTCTGCCTGATATTTCCATGATATGTCCTCAAACAAAAACCCGTTGCTAAGCTACGATTACTTTTTCACCCGCTTAAATCTTTCAGATAGGATTTGTTTACATGCAAAACACATAACTCCTGTTTTACGTTACCTGTCCGGTAGTTCCGTATTCGTAACTTTGCATCGAAAACTACATTTCCCGCATGTATGAGGCAGCGTAGTTGGAACGTTGGGTAACGAAGTTCATACACGGACTAATGTAGGAGCAGGAAATCACATTGAAACGACATTTCCCTGAAGGCCCTGCGCCTGCTGAAAACGGAAGTGTGCGAGGTTCGTGTGGTTGGAAAAAAGTTTTCATGGTAGTTTTCTTGCCAGTGTTAAAAAAAAAAAAAAGTTAGGTCCCAGTCGTTTGTCGACTCTCATGAGATTGTGTTGAAGCTGTCTGAAGACACAGCAGGTAACATTACACTGTTATACAGCAGCTAACGCGACGAGAGAGAAGGTATTTTCAAGCTTATTCGGTGTAAACATTTGAAAAGATTCCTGCAGCTAACATGTTTGCTTTTTACTGTTTTTTTTTGACTACATGTAGACACACAGGCTGTTTGCTAGTAAGCTGGCCCGTCAATAGTTCTGGGCTTTAGCTGTCGAAGTTGGCTAGTTGGCTCATCAAATACAGCAAGACAACACGCTAGAGATTTTTCTAGCTCAGTTGTCCAAGTCCAAGGGCTGCCAGCGTAGCCAACACCGCTGTCCGCGTCAAGTGGCAGCAGCTAAGACCAAGCAATGTTAATTACAGAGACGGTACTGAACAGTCTAGTTTATCTCAATCGGTACTTGCTCATAACAAAGTGCAGGCGGGATACAAAATATGTTATGGTCCCATAGCTGCTCAACTCGTCTTTTGACACTCGCTGCAGAGAAATGCCAGGCATGCTGTCTCTGAGTGCCACACCTTTGAGGTGTTGAGTTCTTCAGCGAGAGGAGAGAGCGCGCGTTGGGTATTAAAAATCACACATAAACTGTTGTGAAAGCCCCTCCTTGTGTTGCTCGTCGTGGGAGAGGGCATCCTCCGCAGACGGCAGCAACAATGGAGTCCATTGAAGCAGCTAAGATGATGAGCAGTGAATCATGCTGAATCCACTGGCTGGAGGCAGAGCAGCGTGACACCCATACAAGCATCCCGCAGTCGGCTGTACACAGGGCAAAAATGTTGTGTCTCATGGCAGGATCAGTGCAGGTCAATAGCTTTCTGTGTGATTATCATCCAAATCTCATTTGTTCGTGAAGCTGGAAAGAAAATCAGGTGCACGATCTTTAAAGAATTTGTCCTCAAGGCAGACAACTGATGGCTGTTGTCATTATTGGTTAGTCTGTTGACTATTTTTCCATAGTTCTCTTCTGACCTAATTTTTTTTTTTAATGAATGATTTCCCCTCCGGCGATCGGCAGAAAAAGATACATTTCATCTAGAGTTGAAATGATTGGTCGCTCAACAGAAAATGAACCAACCATTTTTAGAATCCAATAATCATTTCAGTCATTAAGAGGAGAGGAAAAAAAGCAAAAATGCAAAATATTTGCTGATCCCAGCTTCTCAAATGTGATGTGATTTGATAATTTTCGTTGCAATATGTGATAGTAAACTGAATATCTTTGGGTTTTGGACTATTGGTCAGATAAGACAAGACATCTGAAGGCATCACCCTGTGCTTTGGGAAATTATAACATGACATTTTATAGACAAAACAATTAATCAAGAAAAATAATTGGCAGATTAATTGCTAACGGAAAACCGTGGTCAGTTGCAGCCCTAATTTCATGCGCCACAGTTGCTCGGAGTGGTATTTTTCAATTAGCTCATACATTAAAAACTCTATTGTCAAGTGCCCATTGCAAATAAGCAATCTAAGGCAATGTCATTGAATATCCTGTGACTAGCCAACACAAAAAACGAAAAAAGAAAAAGTTCTTTATAAAAAGAAAAATCTTTATAATAACTTAAAATACAGAATAACAAGCAACTCTATTGTGTTTGGTGAATATTAATGAGTGAAACTATTGAGTGATGATCGAAATTTGAATCAAAGAATTCTCTTGCAGACTAAAATTGATTTTTAGAGAAATAATTTAGCAATTAATAATTTATAATTTAGTGTTGAACTATTTATTTATTTTTAATTTATAATCTGTTAATTGTTGAAGTCATTTACGAGGAAAAAATGTCAAATAATTACTATTCCCAGTTTCTCAGTGTGAGGATTTGTTGCTTTTCTATACTTAATGTCATAGTGATTAATATTTGTTTGGTGGCGTTAGCAAATTTTTCATTTTCAGTTATGGACTACACAATTCATCAAAAACAGAGAGACAGACAAATCAGTATTAATTGAGAAACAGTGATTAGGTGCAGCTCTAAAATTGCTGCGGTACTAATATCAACCTGAATGTTTTTGTGCATGATTTCCACAGGGACTAGTACCTCTGAAGGATGATGGGTGAACCAGGTCCAGTGCAGATTGTCACAGTGTGTAAGGAGGATCACTCCTTTGAGTTGGACACGGAGGCTTTGGCTCAGATCCTGTTGGCTCCCGAGGTCCGAGACAAACATGTGGTGGTGCTCTCAGTGGCTGGAGCCTTCAGGAAGGGAAAGAGCTTCCTGCTGGATTTCATGCTCCGTTACATGTACAGAAAGGTGAGTCACACTGCAACAAGATCTCTGTGTCCGACTTCTCCGATCGTTATATTTGTCTACAGTACTCAGAGGCCAAATCAAAGATCAAATCACCTAAGATTCACCAATTTAATGCTGAAATGTCGTCATGTTGGTCACAGCTGAATGGAGTCAGTTAATCAACTGAAAATTAATCTGCAACTGTGTTGATTGATTTATTATTTAAGTGAATTTTTTTTCAAGACTCAAATTCTAACATTTTATTATAAAACCAATGACTAAGGGAGGTCACAGCGAAGTGATACTGACTAGTTCCTCCTCCTGTGTTGAAGAATGTTATAACCTGGAACATTTTTAATAGTCTGAGGTTTGAGTGAAAATGTATGCAGTCATACGACATTAATACCCATCCCTGCTTTAACATGTGAACTAACTAGTTTATTGAATAGGAGGGATTGAGAATGTAGTCATTACCTTTTGTTAAGGAGTGGTAGCTATGTGAAAGCTCTCTGTCTGTTATTCTGTACATGTGTCTTAAACTAACTTTATGCTTAGCATTAGCTATGCTCATTGATAAGTCTCATTTATTTTCATAACTCCTTCCCAAGAGGGACACACTCATTGGCTCCAGTCATGCCAAACCATCAGCAGGTCAGCAGGGTGTCATATGGTCCTAGTTTCATTGTGGATTTGAACGGGAATCGTCCACAAGTGATGGAACAAACCGCTGTGACATCAGGGGTCTGTCTTGCAGATACAGTTCCTGGGAAATGTACTTAGGTGGTGGATAGGCAACATTTGTGCAATGTCGGAGGAGGAACGAGATGTACAAGTCACATTTATGCATCGTTATGGTCCCCGTAAGACTTACAGTCTGCCCAGGAGAGAGGATATCTGTTGGGTCCCTCTCGTGCATATCCTGAAGAACACTGATGCCCGGCTTCCACCAACTGGCAGGCAGTACACACTTCCACTGGGTCTGGAAAAGGCAGTCACTGCATCGTTCAAACTCTTAAAGTAGCCACTATTTCTTCAAAGCTTTTAATTTCCTGACATTGCCTTAGTTAAATTGTAGAACTTTTTTTTGCAGAATGTCCATTTGTAGTAAAATATGGTGTGTTTAATACCTTCATAAATATAGTTTGGTTCATAATTTTGTGCATTTACTAATTAAAACATGCACTTTCCAGTGGTATCATTGTTTTTCAGTTAGACTTTATCAAACACAAGCAATATGAACCTGATATATAGATGTGAAATCTTTTTTTTTTTTTTTTCATTTTTAATGCCTCATAAATCAGATATTTTTGATTTCTTTCAGACATGCATCTAGTTGCTAAAAAAGTATTATAACATGAGTATTATATATAAAAATTTGAAAGATCTGATGTGGATCAGTGTGAAGATATAGTGGGCTCCAAAGCATGAAAGAATTTTTTAATACAATTTTCAGCAAGCCATGACAACTGTAGGTATGCAACCATTTTAGAAGTTAAAGACATCTAATAGTGTAGAATAATCCCTGAAAATTTAAAAAAAAAAAAAAAATCTTTTTAGGAACACCAGTTTATTAAGGCCACGACCCCTTTTTTTTTTTTTTAAAGGCTCCATATATCATGCACTAAAGAAGATACTGGCTGAAAAATTTTGCACACTAGTTGTTTGGTACAATGACATTATTTACATGAAGTATAAAGCAAATCCAAGATCGTCAGTTGGGAAAATTTTCTAAAATCTGTTGATTTGACATGGAATTAGCCCTCTCTGTCATCTACATAGTGAAATGAGGACAGACTAACCAGGGAGATACTTTATGACTTGACAGGCCCACACTGCACTTAGTACGTTTTTGTGTTGTAAATTGTAAAGAGTTAGGGTTAAATGCCTCCTGCTGCTGCTGCTGCTGCTGCTGCTGCTGCTGCTGCTGCTATATTCTTGAAAGTACACTACAAGACATGTTTAAATTTTGAATAAGCCAGAAGATGTAGATACACTGAGTTTCGGTGAAAAGACTCAGCCTCCCCCTGACAAGTCTTGAAAGTGTAACTTGTGTTGGGCAGGGGGATGAAAACTGGCTGGGTCAGGATGATGAGCCGCTCACTGGATTTTCTTGGAGAGGTGGTTCAGAACCAGAGACAACAGGCATCCAGCTGTGGAGTGAAGTTTTCCTCGTTGAAAAGAGCGATGGAACAGAGGTACTCACACTTTATATTTATTTATTTATTTACTGTATGTGTGTCAACAAACAAAGCACTGTTTACTGAAAGAAATCAAATTAGTAGTTGATTATCATTACATTTATATAAAAGTTCCTTACAGGACTCTTATCTGATTTCCCCCCCCCCTCAAAATAAATCTTCTATTCTCTTATTAACCTTTCCACCCTTTGAATTTTCACAGAAAATTAATTGACAACAGTTTTGATAATTGATTAGTTGTTTAAGACTATAATCAAGCAAAACCACCAAATATTCTCTGGTTCCGGCTTCTTAAATGTGAGGAATTGCTTTTTCGCTCTGTTTTCAGTTATCGTAAATAAAATCTATTTGGGGTTTTGGTTTATTCCATGTAATCTGACGACTTTGAAGAAATGAGTGAATGAAGAGTTGAGTGAGTGCAGAAAATGAGACAATAACTCAAAGGTTGACAGTTCCTCCCCAGTACTTATTGGTAACGCTGCCATACACTATTTGTACCTCTACACGAGCCATGATTTGTCCTGTTATTTACTCATTTTATGTTGCTTTTTTAAATTGTTTTTTTTTAGAGGGTATTTCCTGTTTTTAAAAAACAAAGCTGTTAAAAAGACAGAAATAGAAGTATTCCTTCTTATAACATCCCTATTCGAAAACAAAGGCATCATGTTGTATGTTTTGTGTCTCTGCTGCTGTAGGTGGCAGTGGTGTTGATGGATACTCAGGGAGCATTTGATGATCAGTCCACCGTGAAGGACTGTGCCACCATCTTTGCCCTCAGCACCATGACCAGCTCAATACAGGTGACTGATCTCGTCTGAGCATCGCTGATTTAAATACTGCATTTTCTCAATGTTCTTGTAATGTATGCTTATATAGTTTCTGTTTTGTAGATCTACAATCTGTCACAGAACATTCAAGAGGACGATCTGCAGCAGCTACAGGTCTGTTTACATTAGCATGACAAGAGTCAGCCCGATGACGTGGCTTGTGAAGCACGTTTGAACATTTCCACCTAAGAGCATGGTGATTTTCAGCCCTATATGATGTAGTCTTGATTTTTAAGACCCAAGATATGACAGATAGAAGGATCTTAAAGCTTTTTTTGGATTTTTGCATCTCAGTATTAATTTTGCATTATGGGTGCCTCCTCCTCACAGCTGTTCACGGAGTATGGTCGCCTGGCTATGGACGAAATCTTTCAGAAACCCTTTCAAGTAAGAGCAACCACAAAATCTGATGAATTGTTGCTGATGTTGGACGTGTATCAGATCGTTTTTGTTGCTCTGCTTGATGTGTTTAATGTAACATCTTTCCATTCCTCCTACAGTCTTTGATGTTTTTAATCAGGGATTGGAGCTTCCCCTATGAATACACCTACGGCTTTAAAGGAGGCAATGAATTCTTGGATAAACGGTTACAGGTACCAGAGACGCCTTGTTGATATGGCAGAGTTTAATAAATACACTTGGACTTCTAACTAAACATAAATAAAGAAATGCACATACAGTTGCTTATCTTAAATTCCGAGTTCCTAGTTTGGTATTTCATCTCACTATTTTGTGGATTTTTAAAGGTTAAGGAGGCCCAGCATGAAGAGCTGCAGACAGTGAGGGAGCACATCCATTCATGCTTCAACAAAATTTCCTGCTTCTTGTTACCTCACCCTGGGTTGAAGGTTGCCACCAGCCCTGCATTTCGGGGGCAACTTAGCGGTAAAATCCCCCATTTTCCATGCTATTCTACTTCATTTAAGCTTGGTATTGAGCAGAATGCCCAGTATACTGAGCGTTGTCCTAACTATTGTTATGTTTACTGTGCAAGATGTGGCGCCAGAGTTCACAGAGCAGCTGCAGAGTCTGATTCCTAAACTGCTGCATCCAGATCGTCTGGCTGAGAAAGAAATAAATGGAAACAAAGTCACCTGCAGGGGCCTGCTTGAGTTCTTCAAGGTAACATCGTCTTCATCTGAGCATTCCTGCTGAACCTTAATAAGTTTTCTACAGCAAATCTGACATAAGTTTTGCATAATGTTCGGCTTACCAGGCTTACATCAAGATTTACCAGGGAGAAGACTTACCCCAGCCAAAGACTATGCTTATGGTATGTGCAGGATTAACACAAGTTTGAAAAAGACCACTCATTTTTCCTATGAACTGGGGTAATACTGACTTGTTTTTGTCTTTCACACCAATGTGTTTAACATATCTGTGTTGGTATCACCAGGCTACGGCGGAGGCCAACAACCTGGCAGCTGTGGCAACAGCCAAAGATCAGTATTACAAGAACATGGAGAAGGTGAGTTCACTTAGATGTGAAAGACGATGCATCAAACACTCATGGTTACTCTGGGGATCATTGTTGGCAACATCATGAGTGTTTTTTTTTCCCCCGGTACTTTGTTCAATAGAGAGTTTTTGTTGCTTCTTTAATGAGTATTTAAAGGGTGGAAAATCTTATACTATGTGTTAGCAAGGAATGACTACAAGAATTCTTGAAGCTTGGGACAAACCTGAAGACTAGCTGAAACCTACAAAGGCTGGAAAAAACCACACATGAAGATCATTTCCACCAACTTGAACGGGTTTTTTAGTCTGTCAGGAAGGAGTATAAACCTTTACAACGGAGTAAATAAACTGGACACCACACCAAACAACTGGTCATTAAAGACTGGAGTTCTGGTCACAGACGACCCTTCAAATCCCACGAGAACCCCAAATGTTCTTATAACAAAACAAACATGGATGACAACCAGTAGGTTGCATTGTTTATATGCAGTGACATTTTTGCTGAAAAGGCCAAAAAAAGGAGAAAAAAAAGCACCGAGTTTGGGGGAGATCCTCCATTGCAATTCTCCAGTACACTTGCACACTACAAACCAATTTGCTTGCCATTTTTCTTCTTCTTTTTGTTTATTTATCGGTACGTTTCCCTCCGGCAGCACACAAGTCAAACTAAAACATGTTTAAAAAAATCTTTATGAGAACAACTTGCAGCAACTTGATCTTAACACCTGAGATAAGAATCTTTACGTATCACACACTATATAAATTTATCTGCCAACTGTCAACAGACCCTGATCTAACTTGATCCGATCAGTCGTCACTCAAATCATATTCATAATCAGCTCAACAATCACCGTGTGTGTCTCCCACCTGAAGTCTCTTTTCTCTGTTTTTCTTTTCTAAGGTCTGTGGGGGAGACTTGCCCTATGTGTCTCCTGACTCTCTGGAGGAAAAGCATCAGTTTTACTTCCAAGAGGCACTTCACGCCTTCTTGTCCACTAAGAAGATGGGCGGACAGGAGTTTTGTGATCGTTACCAAGCACAGCTGGAGAAGGAGCTGGACGAAATGTGGCAGTCTTTCAGCAAACACAATGAGGTAAAGGATTATTCCAAAAACATAACATTTAACTTTGTGTCTGTTTTATTTGAAATTTTCTTTGAAAGGTTTTATTATTAAACATTAATTAAACATCTGAATCTTGCACGCGAGGACCTGATACACATGGCTGTTTTTTGCAGTGATACGATTTCAGAATTGTTCCTAATCATCTGCTTTTATTTTTGTTGTAAAAGTCAAAAAATCTCTTCAGCGCTTTCCGGACACCTGCAGTGCTGTTTGTCCTGGTGTGCCTCCTCTACATACTGTCAGGCGTGCTGCTTTTTGTTGGCCTGTCTACCTTCGCCGTGGTGTGTGACTGCACTCTGGGCGTGGCCATGATGGCCATGCTGACATGGGCCTTCATCCGCTACTCTGGTCGGTACCGGACTGTAGGAGGAGCCATCGATCAGGCTGCTGGTGTCGTCCTCGAGCAGGTCAGCTCAGTTTGTGTTAGCTCGTGTCTCTATGGTTGTCACAACTCTCACTTTATGACATTTTAGTAAAATTTGTTTCAATGCATGTACCTATTGAAGCCACTAGAGGGAGCTATTGATGCTGGGAAGAACAACAAAAACAGCATTCAACAAACATAGAATAAAAGAAAATGTAGATTCAGACTCACTTGCCAAAATCTGGCAAACAAAAACAGCACACATAATTGAATAAGTTAAGTAAATTCCCATTTTAGTGCTAATTTATTAGTATACTATTTAGACATTCTTGCTTTGTATAGAGCCTGTGTCACATGAAGCCAATCAAAACACTGTTTAATACTTGAAGTAACTGCTGCCTTGTTTTGGTTTTATTTAATTGGCTAACAGTTTGAGAGGGCTTTTGACCGTCAGCAGGAGCAAAGTTTACAAATGGACAAAGACTATACAGCTGAAGAATTTTCCTTGGCCTGGATCAGGACATTTCTGATCTTCAGACAGCAAAAGAATTTGCTGTCATGAGAAAAATGCCAATGATCATATGGCTGCTTGAAATCGCAGGCTAACTGAACTTCTGCAGCCACAATCTGACTCCCTCTAGTGGTGCCTTTGGGCAGGTAATGTAATAGTAAACATATCTTTTACTTAAGCCCTGGGTATACTGGAAAATAAGTAGTACTCATTTTTTTTTTTTTTTTTTTGCCTTGTGTCAATAGCTGTTCCCAAAAGACAAATTGCCAAATGTTGCCAAATTAAAAATGTATGAGCTGGATTGTGCATCTACATAGAACAAATGGAAAATGAAACAAAAACGACGAGAGTCTTAAAGCCATAGCACCTCTTTATGTAAAAACCAGAAGTGGTTTGGATTAATAGACCTCACGCTTCCTGGCAGGGTTAAAAATGTGACATATGAGGCTGCACAGTTTCAGTGAATTAACCACAACATAGAAAAACTGGTGTCCAGTGAATGTTGCAAGAAGCACTAAAGAGACCACACACTCAAATGAATCATCTTTTTTTTTTCTGTCTGTTTTCAGGCCACTGTGGTGTTGAACAAATCAAGAGGGACAAGCACTGGTGACCAGAAGAAATCCAGTTAGAGGACCTCTGAAACTTCTTAATCTCAATGCAGTGCAACCAGCACACAACACAAGCACACATTCATCACTAAAGCCTTATCATGCCACCCACTGGAGCAAACATGCAGCTAAAACCACATTGGCACAGGGTACAGTTGTGATGCCAATTCACCAGCATCTCTATTATGCGCGTTACTCTGCCTGTTTAATTCCAGGCTTATATAAAGGTGACTGGATTCACTGAAGCAGGGAGTTAAACCATCCCAGTCTCTCTCATCCATACTTCGTGTCTTAAATCGACACTGCCATCATTTTACAGTTTTACAATTGGTCTTAATAGACAAGTCAGTGTTTACTTTTAAACTTAAAAAAAAAAACTCATTTTCTGTTATAGCTGAATGCACCTTACATGGCTGTATATTGCTCAGACGGGGGGCAGTCAGGGTGCTTTTCAAACAGAGCTTCTGCAGTATATCTTTAAATAATGATCTTAAATAATGCTGGCTTGAAAGCTTATACATTTATACATATTTCTTTGTCGCTATATTTTTTTACTTATTGGCCTTAAAACATTCCATTTACTTTGTAGATTTGCTTTATATTTGATATAAACTAGCATTTCTAGACAGGTGAACTGTCACTACTTTGAAAGGAGAAGAGGATACGCACTTTGTATTTAGCACAGCAGATTTTGGAAGCTGCGTGTATTGGGAATTCAGTTGTTTCAAGTGCTTTGCTGTTTATTCCTTGATGGAAACATGTTACACTTGGTAGATTTTGATACTATATACTAGAGTGTTCTAGACAAATTCTATATGGAAATTTATATTCTGCAAAACTTTCCAACACCAAAGATGACACGTTATTGTAATACTCAAAGGTGTTTACCACCCGACATCATAAAACTAGGAACCAATCAACCAAAGAGATGGCTTTAAATGTTTGAATTATACTTCAGCCTTGTACTCCTGTCAGTTCAGTAATCAGTAAATATAAAATATGGCCTACAAGGTAAACAGGAGAGTTTTATTCCTTCAGAAATTTAGATATTGCACTGGCTGCAGTGAACCCAGTGAGAAAACATTTTGTCACTCAAACATTGCAAGTCTTGAACATACATGGAACAAATAACGAGCAGAATATTCAAATAGACCAAAATATGAAAGAAGCAGTAGCAACCTACAGTAAATGGGACTGTGTGGCTGTAACCCTGTGCTTTTTGTACATGCACCTCAATTTTCAGAAGATTACAGCACTTGGACAGATTATAATCAAAGTTGGTTGTCAAAAATCCTTCACATGCACTCATGTTAGTATGTTTGCACCTCAGGATTTTTTTTTTTTTTTAGGGGCCTGTGCTGTCAGCTCCACTGTGAGAAAGCACTCTGTGATATATCACTGTGATGCAGCATGTAAAGATCACATGGTTGATCTGGCGTCAAGCAAAAGGAATATTTCATCTATTTCCCAGTCAAAACTTTGTCACTGTAAAACTTCTTTTTTGGTAAAATAAAGGCTATACATTGCATTCAATCCAGCCTGAAACCATTGCGTGCTCGGGTCAAAGATTTGCTTCAAATGACTGACATGCAATGGTTGCATAACATAATCAGTTGAATTTGGGCGGACTTGTTTCTTTCCATTTAACCAATCGATCAAACATATTTTTCAAAAATCAGTCACAGAGAATTAAGAAGGTGGACTACACAGTGGATTTATTAGGTCTTAGTTTTCCATTGTGGGACCAAGCAGGTTGTCTCAGGCCAACTCAGACTGAATCAAGCATTGGATTAAAGGACTCAGATTATTTGCAACGATGGCCTACATCTCTGAATATGATGAAATGCAGATTCTTTCAGAAACACTGGTTTGGAAAGCCGAACAGCAAGAATTTCGTTCGGTAAAACACTAAGTGCTTAACCAGGCCATGTCACACAATCACACAATCAAGTCACGCAATCTTGTCGCCGCAACATTGTTGGACCTGAGAGCAAAAGTGGAGTCCTGTAGACTGTAATGATTCTACATTGTGATCTTCAACAACTAATATATTTTCTGTGCTCGAATACAGAGCGGAAACACAAAAAGCTGGTTGACTAGGAACAAGTCGTACAGTCATACAGGGCCAAAGTTACCATTGAAAAATATGGAGGATTAGGGACTTAGAAATTCTCAGTCCATGATTTTGCACATCCCACCTCTGTCCCTTTCCGCAAGAGGAGGAAGCTTCAGGATGTTTTACAAGCACATACGATTGCACTTAACCTTCTCTTTGGTGCTTTTTGCACACTGCTCATTCCAAAAGTGAATAAATGCATAGTATATTGTGATAATGGCTAATGTAATCATCTCTTGCAGGGGTTCGGTGGCCTTGACTTGAGATATGCTGTTTTATGAAGAATAAACAGAGCTTGAAAACCGTCCATGCATCTTTCCAATCTGTTTTTTTATGAAGTGGCACCAGGGACGAAACTCAGTTTAAGTCATGTGAAGGTTGTGTTAAACTGAAAGGAGGATACAGGCTCTTTTAAGGTCTCGAACCAGTTAGACCCACCAGCAGTTCATCAACGGGGAAACGCTTCCTTTGTGGCAAAGCAATGATCGATGTAATAGCCACAAAATTTTTGTGTTATACTATTCTTGTGCAACAACCGGCCTCATTCTGTCTGGCTACAGGCTATCCTTTTTAGAGCATTTTTAAACAAATTGATTTATAAGTAAAAACATGTTGAACAATGTATTCTTAACTGCACTGACTGATGTAATTATATTCAGAAATGTCTCCTTGAGATTGGGGGTTTTCAGATTAAACTGCCAAACAGTATATAGAATAATTAGGAATGACTGCGCCTCAACCAACCACAACGTTAAAAGTCTACTTACACATTAATGCATCCGTAATAATAATCCTATAATATATATATATTATGCAACACCATCAAATGAGCCACTTCCTGCACATTGAATACTTTTACTTGAGATGCTTTAAGTACATTTTGCTGACAGTACTTTTATAATTTTAGGTGTCAGAATGCAGGACTTGTAATTGACTATTTTTCACAGTGTGGTACTGCGCATTTAACGTAAATAAAAGATCTGAATACTTCCTCCACCACTGACAAGCAGCAACATTACATAGTATGTACAGTAGGAAATGTGAAACTACTGTATGATATTTGCACTATAAACAAAAATACCAGAACATTTTTGACCTAATCTGTCGACTAACGTAGACAAATGTGAATTTAAGAGGCCACTGAATGGTAGATTTGAGGACAATTCTTGCAACACGTGAGTTCGTGTGTTTCTGACAGAAATCAGTCCTGATTCTATAGGTTGTTTGATCTCATGGGAGGTATCTGCAGGTCTTGAAAAGTCTTAAAACGCATAGAATTCAGTTTCTTCAAAACACGGCCTTAGAAGGTAAGTCAAAAAGTTTTCAATTTAGTCAACAAAGGCCTCAAATCTTGCCTCGTCTGCTGTAGGCAGTAAAGTTAGTTCTAACATGTTTTGTATGGTATTGCCACGAGACGTTATACACCTATGTACTAAAAGTGGGATTGTTGTGACAGTGGATTGTGCTGCAATAGGCGGTTCCCTTTGTTTTGTTTTGGGTTTTTGTTGTTTTTGTTTTTTTTTCTTAAATGGAGGTTCAGTCAGCCCATTGGACTGAAGCTCTGTCAATTCTGCTATCTACACGGAGCTAGGACACTTATCAGGTCAGAATGAACACATAGAAGAGTTTAGCAAAAAGTTAAATGAAGTAACATGAATTACTCAGTCGTATTTGGTTAAGTCATCAGTCCATTTGCTGCGGCTTATCCGATCCAGGTCCTGTTAATGTCATTTCTTTTTTTAAAGTGATGTAATAAGTAATTCTAGGCCATATCTTCCTTCCTTGTTTTACATCATAGTTTCATATTTTGGTTGGAAACGGGTATTAAATTCCGTTCTGTGTGGTATCAAAAACCATTTAAGTTAAACCCTGCGGAAACCCCGCTCATAGTGAATGTAGGTCATAGTTTAAATGCTTTGTGTCAACAATGGCAACGGCTTTAAAATAAATTAATAATAATAACGATAATAAGAAAACAAAAAACAGCTGTGCCTCAGTATGACTCAACCTCAGCTGTGTATATAATAGCATCATGTTATCCTCTGTCGAAATTTGTGGATTCAGCTCCAGGCTTGATGTGTCATTCTTGTCGCTTGTCTCCTGCTCCTCTCCTCTCGCTGGCTGTAGCCTACCGGTGCCTCTCCTCCTCACAGTGAATCTGTGTCTCCTCTCTCCCGTCTCTCTCCTCCTTTTCCCTGCTCTCTTCTCTCTCTTCTCTCTGCCCCCCCCCCCCCCATCTCTCTCTCTCTCCCCCATCTCCCCTCTCTCTGCCCCCCCCCTCTCTCCCCATCTCCCCTCTCTCTGCCCCCCCCCCTCTCTCTCTCCCCCATCTCCCCTCTCTCTGCCCCCCTCTCTCTCTCTCTCCCCCCTCATCTCCCTTCTCTCTCTCTCGACGCGGTGCCGTACAAATATCTGCTATAGCGAATTTCGTCTCGCTTGTTTCCTTATATGGTGATCAGCGTCGCGGCCCGACCCCTCCTCGCGCTGGGAGCGAGGCGCGTGCACTGACCGCCGCCGCCGCCGCCGCTCGCCGTTCGCTTCCATATTTGGAAGTGAGTTCAACGAAAACCGCACGGAGGGGAGGGAGGGAGACAGGGAGGGGGAGACGGATCTAGAGAGGGAGAGAGGGAGGGGACGGATGGCGGAGAATTTCCTCCCATCCTGAAACCCGCTTTGCGCCGGGCTGAATGTCGGTCAAAACAGCAGCACAGCAGCTTTACTTATTAAACACTCCTCACGCCACTGGTGGAATAATTAATAGCACGTCGTCAAACCAATACTCAAATTACACTGCCGTTAACAATGATACACACATAGCATGCAAATACACACACACACATATATATAGATATATATAGATATATATATAGATATATAGATATATATACATACACACACACACACATGGTTTGTTTTTAAAATAGGTTGCAATAAAGGTATAGTTGGCCACGTAAGCTTCAGTCATAGTCTTCGTAATTCTAAAGTATATCAAGCATTACTAAAGCACTGCTAAATAATTTCATCGTATATCTGATAACAACAGTGATATGTGGGTTTATTCAAATACTACACAAACACATGCTCCCATAATGCTCTCCGCTACCGGTTTAGTATGTTTGACTTGTTGTCGCATGCTGACCGGCACCGCCAAAGGTGATAAAATTACTAATAGAAGGCGCAGATATCACTGGGAAAAGAAGTAGTAAAAATACAAAAATAAAAAAAAAGGTAAAATACTAGTCTCCTCAAACGGATGCCAACCGTTGCCGGGGAGAAAAATATTATTGCTTCGTTGTATTACCTGTTTAATCTCTGTATATAAGACATTGAACTGAAGCTAATTATTAATTAGATTAGATTAGATTCACAGGGGATTAAATGCATTAATCAATAGTAAAAACCGAGCAGAAAATAAAAACAGCCGGGCGTTCGTGGTTAGGAGTAGGTCGCTCCCGCTCGTGATCGAGTCAGGGTCGCGCTTATAGGCGCGTTCACGTTGCGTATCCAGTGTCTGAGCGCGAGCGACAGTTGACCATCACAGCCCATTCAGTTTCTACTCAGACGCTGAACAGTCTTATCTACAGCAATGGTAGGTTTAACGCCTTTTTTGTTTTTTTTTGGAACAACACCTTGTCTTCTAGCTGGTTTCACTGCCTCTTATGCACTTAATCACAAGATATAGGGAGGTTTATGGTCAATTTGTGTTTTATTTTGTAGATGATGGTATTGGTTTTTATCATCAAACATAGCGAGCAGGTTCTGTGCCGCAGGAGCCGCTGCTAGCACGGGGGCTAGGTAGTGATGAGGTCCGCTTCGCGAGGGGGTGGACAGCTAGTAATGCCTTCAAGAGAGCACGACAAAGCCGCAAGCTACATTCATCATACCCAGCGAATTTACCGTGCGGTATTTTCCACAAGATTGCGATAACAGACCAGATGAACGAATAATGGTCCCAAACAACTGGCGCCATTTCGTTCATCTGCCCGTGTTTCGCCGACATAAAGCCAGTGTACAAAAGGCCCTGTCTGCGTTAACATCCACACCGTCGTCATGAGGCTTGTGAACAGTGTTTTCACTGCATCATGTTCAGGTTATTTCAACTCACCTCGTCGGTGCTTCCACGGAGGAGCAGCGCAGCGCCGGCAGGTGCAGTAGCGCCTCGGGGCCACCTAGCTAACGGAACGCTATTGTTAGCTGAACTAGCTAACGTTAGCAAACGCAGAAAATGACACCCATTATGGCTGGCGCTAGCTGTGATTTTCTTGTTCTTTGTCCGTACACGGCTCGCTAGCAAACGGTATTTCAGGACTCTGGTTGACCACATGCCCAAAATCGGGTCGTTTTCAGCCCACAGTTATTTTAAATATACAAAATGTAGGTTTATAGCTGAGTTGCGTTGTGACAGTAATTGTGTGAATTGACAGACGAATGGTCTGTTTGAGCAGTTTTGCCTTATATAGCAAGCTAGCGCACACATGTGCGTGTGCTGCATTCATGGCCCCACCCTGAATTTGGTGCAAAGACCATTTTCTTTGGTACCGTACTATAACTGATCTGCACTCGGATTTCATTTACTGCCATTTGCGATCTGAGAATTTTGCCAGGTATCTACTCGGATGTAGTTAATATTTGACAGGATTGTCACCGTTATGTAACGCCTAAATGGCAGTGATGGATTCGCTAGCTAAAGCTAACGGGCCGCTATCTGGATCTCCGTTGCTGCGCATCTTTTTTTTTTTTTTTTTTTTTTTTTTGGTCCTGTCTTAGTTGCGCATGTAATTTGTACAGTAGTTTATACATACTGCGTGGCCGTCACCCCATTAGACTACCACACAATACCAAGAGGGAATTATTAACAGATGCCTCTGTTCATTCATACATAGTCATCACACATACGTGAAGCATACAGATACCGGATAGGGCCAGAATATACGTTGTTTTTGTTTTTTGTTTTTTTGCATCACAGCAACACATAAAATAACTTTATTATTATTATTATTATTATTATTATTGTTATACATTTTATTTATAACATAGTTTTTTTTTTTTTAACATCAAGCTGTGTTGTCTATTGTCTTTCATTGCTGAGTCTGCACCGTTAACAACCTGATATCAACTAAATCTGCGTTATGCATACTTTCCCCTTTCCCTATCCAGAGGTTTTCTTTTAATTTTTAAAATTTTTTTTTTTTTTTTTTTTTTTTTTTTTTTTTTTTTTTCTCTCTAGTGGTTGAAGATAAATTCATTAGGCCTGTGTTTCAGGGTAATAGTCTGTGAGCCTGTAAATCTTAGCTGTTACTGTGTGTAAAGGAATCGAAGACTTGGATTGTGACTTGATTTTGTATTGAGTCACTTGAACCTTGACTTCTGTAAAAGAAAAGTATTCATGTTTCAGATCAGATAAGGTCGGAGCTTAGTGATCACCATAGTGACATTAGCCTGCTGCCACAACTAAAAAATAATCAAAATGTAAACATTTTCGTGGCAAATTGTGCCAAAGAACGAATTGGAAACATACTTTATTGACTTAAGTTATGTAAGTCATGTTTTTGTGTACAGAAAAATTATAAGTGCAAAGGATATGGTCATAATTTCTCAGCATCACGATGGAGGAAGACTGCAGTGAGAAATGTGTCGTGCTGACTCTTATGCAAAAAGAGTATCGATATACTTCAGCAAATACTTTTGAAACGGCTGTAACAACAAGGATCATGGAAAAATATCACAACGCTTATTTTATTGATGGCGGGATTAAGGAAGTGGTTAAGGTTGTTTGGTAGTTAATCATTACTCTAAAATTCATTGTTATCGCTCACAGGCCTTTAACACCCTGAGCAAACATACAGTGCCTGCCCCTGCTGCTTTGCAGTAGAGTTCCCTTTCCGTCTTTCCTGCCCCATTATTTCCTCCTTTTTTTCCTCCCTCAGTGTTCTTTTTTCCATTAACACATTGCTGGTAGGTAGCAGTTTTCTTCCATCTTCTCATGAGACTGCATTTTCCTGTGGAGTGCCTTAAACAGAGTCAGAAGACCAAACAGAGTGAGTTTATGGAGCAGCTGTGACTCGGCGTTGTGACTTGTACTCTATATTTTAACAGAAGCCCCATTGTCTGTGACTGAACCCTGCACTGAAATGCTTAATTCCTGACCACACCCTCACCCACATGGTCATCTTTATGGTGGAGATACATGGCTTCTCCCTCTGCTTGCAGATAGAACTTATGCAATGTTTTATACGTACTGGCCCTGCCCCGGTCACACAGATTGGTGGCGTACTTTGAACAAGCAGGTCTGGCCACATTTTATTACTATTCTTCAGTATGCTTACAGCCTGACCTCATACATAATAGATGGAACTAAAAGGCTTTACTGACTGTTGATGTGGTGATGTTTTCATTTGCACCAATTGTACTGGCAGTTTGATGATTTTCAGATTGCATTACACAGTTGAACTCTTCCAACACCATGGCTAACAGCTTGGCACGGCCACACCTTTGCATTTCAATCCTTATCCGTCGTCCTCAAAAGAAGCATTCCTGCTGTGTGTGTGTGATAGTCACATGCCGCCCTCTCAGGCCCCTTCTCCTGTTTCATGATGTCCGTATTTACTGTACTCGACTTGTCACTTCTTCCCTGTTGAACACGATGGCAACTGCTGTCTTGTTTAGACAAAGATGTCACTGTGCAGTAGAGCTGCAACTAACAGTTATTCTGTTATTCTGTCATTTATTTGATAGATTCATCATTTGGTCCATTAATAGTCAGGAGATGGCAATATCCTAAAGACCAAATTGACATATTTAAGGTGCTCATTTTGTCATACCGTTTAAAAGCCATAGATATTGAGTTTAATATCATACACAACTAAGAATACTATCACATGTTAACATTAGTTGCAAAGATTAGTTGATTGACTAGTTGATCAATAGAAAATGAATTGGCAAATATTTTGATAATCGATTATTTGTTTTTTTAGTTATTTTTCACACTAAAAATGTCAAATATTTGCCATCTGTAGCTTCTCAAACACGAGGGTATGCTTTCTTTGTCACTCATGATAGTAAACTGAATATCTTTGGATATTGGACTGTTGGTCAAGACAAAACATGTGAAGCTGTCACCTTGGTCACCAATTTTAGTAGGCATTTTTCTCTCTTTTCTCTCATTTCATAGACAAAACAATGAATCGGTTAATCGAAAAAATAATTGGAAGATTAATCAATAATGAAAATCGTTTCACATTTTGAAAAGCTGCAACTGGTGATTTCTTGGCATTTTTGATGACGAGACTTAAATGATTATCAGCAGCTGATTAATCCATCAGTCATTCAGATCAACTGGAACTTTTTTTCAAACATTTTATCCTTAGGTCATTTTTTAAAAATCAGTCCAAAGTGAGGGAAAACAATTAAAAGTGTAGCAATGCATTTTATACTTGATCTAAAAAAAATCATTAGCCTCCAAATATATATATTTTTTTTTTTTTTTTTTTTTTTTTTGGATTAAACTGGGTTGTATACTCTGTTACTATATTTGAAGTAAAAGCAGCTGCCCACATTAAACTGTAAATACATTAGGCTCTGAGTCAACAGATTGTTCTCTCCACAGGCCTCCGGTGTGAAAGTCACAGATGAAGTTATCGCAGTCTTCAATGACATGAAGGTGCGTAAGGCTCAGGCGAACGAGGATGAGAAGAGGAAGAGGAAGAAGGCCATTCTGTTCTGCCTGAGCAAGGACCTCAAGAACATTGTTTTGGATGATGGCAAAGAGATCCTGTTGGGTGACTTGGGAACCACCGTCCAGGACCCGTACCAGCACTTTGTGAAGATGCTGCCCCCAGACGACTGCCGCTACGCCCTGTATGACGCAACCTATGAGACCAAAGAAACAAAGAAGGAGGACCTGGTCTTTATCTTCTGGTGAGGGCAGCCATTATCAGATGTTGAAGGGTTTATGGACATCATGAAAACATTTGGCTATAATCACTTTTTTTTTTTTTTTTTTTTTTTCCCCCCTTTCACAGGGCTCCAGATAATGCTCCCTTGAAGAGCAAGATGATCTATGCCAGCTCAAAAGATGCTATCAAGAGGAAATTCGAAGGCGAGTCTGAGTGTATATATGTATAATACAGTATAAACAGTTTAAGAATCGTCAAGCTGCAAACACATTAATTTACTTAATGTGAAACTTAAAGCTGAATTAATCAATATCTTTCTATGAACAGTTGGTAAAATGTGGAATTGCTCTCAGTCACAACCCCACAGCAAATTAACACCTGACTTTACACTTACCCCCAGCTTTGGCGTCTTTCAGCTCATCGTTTTGGTGTTACGGCCCGCCACTTACCGTTCACTCTCACCGCTCCTCATAGCGGGGCGGAAAGCTCTTATTAACCTACTGTACATGGTGTGTCTGCTGTTGGAGCAGGTGAAGTTGGCAACGAGCTGGTGAACAGTGGGACGTTAAGCAGCTAAAGAGCCTGATATTTCCCTCAGAAATGATCAGGTTTTCTCCTAAACTCTGAGCTAAAAGGAGAGTGAATATTTAACCTTTTAAATTTGTTAGCTGGCCAGAGACATGACTACATATGAATGTTAGTGATGCTAATGTCTGCTGGATATGTAAACAGGAAATTAGTACATCAACATAATAGGATGATAAATGTCAGTGTTGTGTAGATGGCTTGTTTCGCTGCCCCCAAGTGGACAGAAAAATTAGTTTTAAAATCTCTAAATGCATAGACATAACCTTTTGCTTAAACTAGCCATCCTCAGTCTAATACCTTTAGCATAGACATTTCTTTCCTCTGATAACTGAACTTGACCATTTAAAACACAGGTCTAAAGTCTACCAAAACACAGGTGGCTCTATTTTTTTTTTTTTTTTTTTTTTTTTTTTTTCCCTTCCTTCTGTGTTTGTTCGTTTTCTAGTGAGGATTGAAATCCTTACTTAAATTTCATTTTAAACATGACAGTAGAAGTACACCTCCCGCTACTAATCAGCCTGTTGGTTGTAGCCATCTCACATTCAATTAATTGTTCGTTTTGACCAAGTAGGCCCTCAGAGCCCTTTCATTGTTCACTGTTATTTGTCTTGTCACTAATGCTGCTTTTCACCAGGAAGTCTTAAAAATGAATATCAAAAAACGTTCTTCCATACCTACAAACGTTTGCATCTGTCCCACAAGCTATGATCTTTCCAAAAATAACAAGAGTTGCCCTCCAGTACCTCTAAATCCCACTAATCGACATGTTACATTGCCTATTCTTTTAAAGAATACCTGACGGTCTATTGACATAACCCTTCTTTTAATAGAAGCAATGATACCATGAGATTTATTTATTTTGTATAAAAACTTATCAATGTGTAATTCTTCCTCCCCCCCCAGGTATTAAGCACGAGTGGCAGGTGAACGGTTTGGAAGACCTCAAAGATCGGCACACCCTGGCAGAAAAGCTCGGCGGCTCGTCAGTAGTCAGCCTGGAAGGATCCCCTATATAAATATTACCCCCCCCCCTCTTCCTCTCCGGCTTCGATCGAGGCCTTTCAGACACATCTGTTGGGTTTAGCTGTTCATTCCAGTGTGGTTTGGAGAAGGGCAAAAGCAGAACCAGCACCATTTGCGGGACTCTCGGGGAGGGATATTGTGGGTGGGTTTGGGGTCAAGTGACAGTTTAAAGAGGAAAAAAAAAAATTCCACAAATGCTGACTGTCACTCCAGTTCAAGCAACATAAAGGATATGAACAAAACACACACACGAAAAAAAATATTAAGATACAACTGAGGAAGGATGATGATGATGATGATGGTGATGATAAATACACATATTGTTCATGATTAAGGACAGGGTTTTGTTCTTTCCGGGTTCCATTTGGAAAAATTGCAGAGAAAGGGACAGGCAACAACTTTTAGTTTTCCAACCATCAAATACTGACAAATATAATCGTTCCTACTACTTTTTTTTTTTTTTTTTTTTTTTTTTTGGCCAAACTTCTAGTTAAGTTCTGTAAGTGTGTGTGTAGTTGACTCTAGATGTAGAATGAACTAATTCACTCTTGATTGCACAACAAAAACCTTCTCTGGGGAACACGGTTAAATATATATATTTTCTTTTTTCTTTTTTTTTTTTTTTTTTTTTTTTTTTTTGAACATGCAAATTCCAAAACTTGAGTGATTCCTTTTTATTTCCAGTTCCGGGTCCAGAAAACCATGGCATTTGATGTAGTAAACAGACAACATTCCTTGTACGTGTTAAAACCAGGATCTCCTCAATCTAAAAACTTTGATGTTATGACAGTCTGATGGGGATGTGTATATGAAAGACCAGCGGTCAGAGTTTAGACTGAATATTGAATGGTGGATGTTTTGTATCGTCTCCTTATCTCTAATAAAAAGCATTAAACTACTGACTTGTTCTGCTTTTTTTTTTTTTTTTTTTTTTTAAACCAATGTTTTGTGAAAGCAAACACTAGCTGTTGGCCTTATTTTCTCAAATGTGGTATTTCAGGTTTTGATCATCTGTCACGCATCGGATTGGCGTCACTTATCTATAATAGCATCATGGTTAAGGTGAACAGAAAATGGTAAAATAAAAATGTCCTAAATCCCAGGTTGAAATACTCACATCTCATTTTGTCCAACTAGGTCTAAAATCCAAAGAGAGTCAGTTTATTGTCACGGACAACAAAAAAACTAACTATAAACATCCAAAAAGTTGGAGCCAGGTTCTTTGGCATTTTTGGTTGAAAAAAATAAGTAATTGTTGCAAATTAATTTCCTGTCAATTAAATAATCAATTAATTCAGCTTTAAATTCAATTTAAACCAAGCCGAAGCACATCCCTGGTGTTTTGGCCCATTGATGCTGCAGTACCTGTTAAGACCACAGGAGGATACCCCAACACCACTCCTGAAACCAGACACGAAGACAAATACTTATAAATCTCTGTTTATTAAAATATAATCAAGCTTTTTTTTTTTTTTTTTTTTTTTTAATAAAATTAACACTCCATCTCTCCAGTCCACACTGAGAAGAGCAAACTGTTTGCTGAAATGTTAGGCATCAGTGGTTTTCCATAAACTATTGTCAGTTCTTTATTCTGTGCACTCTATAGCTGTGTATCTATCAGAATGCAGACAGTGACAGATAAAGATGAAGGATCCTTGAAGAGCTATCAAAATTACCAAATCATACCTGGAAAATAATCTGCTGTTACTGACACACACTGCACACACAAGGAAAAGTGTTTTTTTCCCCTCACGTAAAAAGTGGTTTATGTTAATACTGTGGAAACACTGACTGTGAGCAAAAAACATATTACGAGATGCCATGGGGATGATCTCACAGGCAGATTTGTTTAATAGGCCCAGAGATTACGAGGGGCAGATTAAACACAGGAGAGAAAAAACTCAATGAAGGGGGACTGGATCCAGAACTAACTGCGTAAATCTGCTTTACTGGTGTATCACCAAAGGTTGATATTTTTGTATGGATTTAATTCTGTTTCACTCTTCCTTTTTTAGGTGGAATAAGACATTTCACCCTGTTTTTTTTTCAGTCAGTTTGTGCTTTCTTCTGTTTTTCATGGTATACTTTCAAAACCTCCTTTTGTACTACTTCTGTCCCTCTCAGTCTTGGACACAGTCTAGTCGGTTCCCATGCACCCAGTAACAGATCTGAGCGAACTTCAGAGGAGTGATGCGCACGGCCACGTTGTAATCCCGGTTCTCCCCGTCTATCTCCAGCCACTGGTGTCCGGAGAAAATGCCAATGACCTTCCTTTCCCAACGCTCTAAGCTGTTGTCCCATACTCTTCCATACACTCCGGAGCCGCTGGCCCCCGGTCGGGCGTCACAGTGCTGGTATATCAGGTCACTGGACTCCTCTTCCACAGGACAAAATCTGTACACCAGCTCCCCGGGTCTGTCGCTGTCAAAACCAGAGAAGTGGATGCGGTTCCCTGCCAGGTCATTAGAGGAGGGAGCCACAGAGAGGCGCATGAAGGGACGTCGGTGAGGCCAACGCAGCTCCAGCAGGGCGTAATCAAAGTCCATGCTGACCTCCTGAGGGCCCTGGATCCACCCCTTTGGCACACGGGTGCGTTTCACCCTCACCCAGCGGACCAGAGGCTTCTTGGCCGAAGTGAGGTCGGCTTTTGTGCCATTGATGGATGGAGTGATGAGGAAGCCCACCCTGAGCTTCCTCGCCCCCTTAACATAATCCTTCCCATCATGCACACAGTGGGCAGCTGTGAGGACATGCTGCTGGGACACAAGGACGCCGGTGCAGCCGGTGGAGATCCGCACGGCTGTGGAGAAAGGGTAATCCAACAGGAAGTTTTCGCCCTGAATGTTAAAACGGCCGTCTGCTCCATAGATCTGCCGCCGGACACGCTTGTGTCTGGGCTTCACTCTGGGTCCTCTCTTGGGTGAAGGGTGAGCGAAGAGACGGGCATCACCCTCAGACTCATCCTCACCCTCCACATCCACAGTAGTGAGCGTGCGGGAGCCGTCATCGTACAGCGTCTCAAAAGCCAGCTTCTCGGTCAGCTGCTCATCCCGCTCTCCTCTGTGGAAGCAGCTGGAGTTGCAGTGAGTGGTGAAGTCCAGCTGAGTCTGAGCGCTGAAGCGGGAACGGGTGAGAGGTGTCGGTGTGTGAGGGACAAATGCGGGGACGTGGGCCGGCGGGGGGTGAGGAGGGTGCAGGAAGGACAGGGTGAGGGGGAGGAGGAGCTGGAGGAGCAAGAGCAGGTGAGTCAGGAGGGAGTGCTCGCGTGGCCTCATCGTGGTGACGGAAAAGACTGCAACCACACAGAAAATAAGCACATATGTGAGTGGAACATCTTACCAACTTAGCCTTGAGAGATTGCATGAATTCCTACGTGTTTTTGAAGAAATCATCTGTGGAAAACATTCCCAAGTAGGCTGTCTGACAAACAAACAAAACCCTAATAAATCTGGAATCTCTCACAGTTGATTGTCGATTGTAAATCACAGCGCCTTATGCTTGCAAAATCTAATGCTGCAGGCCTGAGTTTCATCTGGTGTGGTGAGGCAACAATGAACCTTTTGTTCCTATAATATAGATTACCAGGAAAACAGGATTTCAGCCTGACAGGAACAAACAAGTATTTTAATGTCAGTTTGGTACAAAAAGGCACAGGAGAGGTTCAACCATAGAGGAAGCAAAGTGGCCACAGGCATAGCTGAAAAGCCAGAACAAAGCTGAGTGATCAACGCTCTAGAAGGAAAAGAAAGAAATGCAGTTTATGCTTAACTGAAACAACATTTTTTAAAAATAGCACCAGGATATTGTTTCCTAGACACGATGTACGACACAGAAAGTCTGGGCTATGGCAGACTGAATAGTTGAACAAGAGGCTGGGAGGTTACGATAAAAACCCTCCAATCAAATATTTGTCAAAGCTCAGAGGTAAGACGTTGTTTTCCATCAAACATTAACTACTTCACAGTGTGCGTGGGGCTTTCGGGGGCAGATTAGCAGGGACAAGGAGATACTCGATCCCCTCACAAGGCTGTGGACCCGGAGGCACTCATGGCACGAAGAGAGCAGGTGTGTAGAAAGTGAAAAAAAAAAAAACAAGTTGAGGCAAAACAGAGCATTATTACTAACAAAAGACAGGGTTGGGCCCGTCCCCACACCTGTGTGCTTTTGCATGTTACACTACAAAGGAGGCAGAGTTACAAAAAGGAGCAGGGAAAATACACATTTCAAGCAGGCAGTTAACACCAGCTACAGAAGATCCTGAGAGGTAAATTGGATGGTGAAGAAGTGGCAAACTATGACATAAAACCTGTAGTACAACTGATTTAAAACAATCCAAGGGATACGTTTATGACCAAAATATCAACTGCTATTAACCAGGCTGTGGTAAGATAGATGCAACCTAAGTGACTTTGGGATGTCAAACCATGAAATGACTGGGCTTCCAGAGGCAGTTTCACTGTTGAAACACAGTATTCGACTCTTTAGACAACATTTTCGGGCTCTAAACCAGAAACCACGGCTCTTCCTAAGGGTTTAGAGTTTCATTCTGATGAAAACCACAGCGAAACGATCCAGAGGACAACCCTGTACAAAAGTAACAACATACTGTATAACTGGAGGCGAGATGGAGGGAGAGCACTGGTTTTTTGGGCTGCAGCACTAACTTGGAGCCTGGACACTGGGATGCCACTTTGAGGAGAAAAAAGCATTAGGGCATATTAATCTTTTCACAGATATTGTACTGCGTGTAAGAGGCAAACTACAAAAAGGCTATTCTTTGTGTACAGAAATGACACAGGAAGGTATGCAAAAACACTGAAGTGGAAGACTCCCTGTTCAGCATCTAAGTGTAATTTTATCCAGTCTCATCTATGCAGCAGAGTCAAATAAAGTGCAGCCCACTTTAACATACTGTTATAAAACATGCAAGCACAAAGTGGGGATGTTTGAGACCAGGGACTGTGAGGAAACGGATTTGAGAGATGAAAAACACCTGAAACCTCATACAGAAGTGCCTCATTTAATCTCTGACCATCATTTCATCCAAACAAAAAACAATTGTCTATATTTAAATATAAAAGCTGTGAATGCAACAGTGGTTTTGTGTCCCCAACTGGCGGTTTGTGGGCATCCCAGTAAAGACAGGCCAGGGGGAGGGGGAACCTTTGCCCTGTCTCTGCTGGGATGTCTAAAATTACAATTCCCAGTCAAATCACCAAATCTAATACCTTACCTCCTGATTAGAGATCGATGGTCCGTGTTTACATCCCAGTCAACCTTTCCCCCCCATCAGACGAGTCCTTCAGGATCACTCCCCTGGTTGTCCTCATCATCTCAGGCAGGTACTTCGTCCCTCCTCTCTGTCTCCGTCTTCTTGCCCTGTTCGCTCTTTTACGGCGGGTTCAAATAAAGCTCCAGATGCTGTCCTCTGAAACCCGCCCAGCTCGGACACAGAGCCGCGAATAAAAGTCTCTTGTCTGAGGAGAAGTGCTTTCTCTCTGCCTCGCGGTCCTAGCGCCCCGCCTCCGCCCCTCCCTGCCTCCTGAGAGGGGACACAGTGTTTGGCCGCCGGTTTCACATCAGCCCTCAGTTACAGCGTGTTCTCGCACTTTATGCGCGTTTTTACATCCATAACGGTTAGACGGTCTAGAAAATGCGCTCAGTGGCGCGCAGGCCTCCGCCAAGACCACTGTCAAACAACATGCACCAGACTTCAGAGTAAAAAAATAAAATTTATAGTGAATGATCTGGATCAACACCAAAAACCTACTGGGTTTTTTTTTTTTCCTGGCCCATGCTCCATCCCTCAACTAAATTTGGTCCAAATCGGTTCAGCACTTTTCGCGGAATCCTGCTGACAAAAAAACAAACAAACAAACAAACATGGCCGATTATATAACCTCCTTGGTGGAGTTAAGTGGTTTGATACTTATTTAAGTCTTTACACCAAGTATATATGGAGAGATATTAATGAAAATAATGTCTGTGTGTAAATAAACTAAGCTAATAAGATTAGCCAAATTGCCTACAGTCATGAAAGTGGCTCTGTGAGACGACTGACCCTAAAACACACTAACACACTCATAATTACAATTCTAACATGTTAAGCATGTTTACCATGTTCACCATCTTGGTTTAGCATGTTGGCATGCTAACATTTGCTATCTAGCTTTAAACACCAAGTACAGCTGAGGGCATGGGAAAGTCATTAGTTTTGCAGGTATTTGGTAATAAACCTGAACATGCTAACATACGAACATGCTCATAAAAAAAATGCTAACATGTTTAGCAGTTACATGTTCACCAGATATTTTAGTTACTAAACTAATTAGTACTAAACACAAAGTACAGCTGTGGTTTTTGGTGGATATTATTAATTTAATAATTTTGGCAAAAATGTCAGTAAGTTAAGATACTATATGCTCACAGTGGCAATGCTAGCATGCTAAGCGGGTATATTTTTAACTATGTTCACCATCTTAATTTAGCATGTGAGCATGCTAACATTTGCTAATTAGCATTACACACAAAGCACAGCTTAGGCTGCTGTGAATGTTATTAGTTTTCCAAGTATTTGGTCAGAAACGTCAACATATTAACACATGAACATGCTCGCAGAAGCAATCCTAACACGTTTAGCAGGTATATGTTCACCAGATATCTTAATTTAACATGTTTGCACGTTAATATATGGTAATTAGCACCAAACTCAAAATACAGTTGATGCTGATATGAATGTTGCACTTAATCATTTGTTCAGAATCAATATGCTAACATGCTAACAATGCGCACAACAATGATGCTAAAATGCGAAGCAGGTATTATGTTTACCATGTTCAAGAGATCGTAGGTTAGCGTGTAGCATACTTATATACAGTGAATTCAGAAAGAATTCGGACCCCATCACTTTTTTCACATTTTGTTATGTTGCCGCCTTATGCTAAAATCGTTTAAATTCATTTTTTCCCTCATCAATCAACACTCAATAAACCATAATGAAAAAAAAAAAAAACAGAATTTAGAATTTTTTGCAAATTTATTAAAATTGAAAAACTTAAAGATCACGTTGACATAAGTATTTAGACCCTTTGCTATGACAGCATAAGGCTGTCACATAACAAAATGTGAAAAAAGTAAAGGGTTCTCAATACTTTCTGAAAGCACTGTAAGTAAATTACCGCTAAACACAAAGTACATCTTAGGCTGATAGCAAGGTATTGCAGGTATTTGGTCGTGAGCAAAAGTGTTGTACATGTTACATTTTTGACCTGATGATGGCGCTGAATAAAAAGTTTTGGGATTACCTAAATTATTACAGTTAATCCCAAGGGGAACATGAATGTTGGAACCAAATTTCAATCAATAGCTTTTGAGATGTTTCACTCACAACCCCGCATGTAAACCTCATGGCTGCGCTATAGGAAAAGTCAGGAGGTCACCAAAGTTGTTAAGATTCATCATTTGGGAACTGTGTATGTTTGTAAATGGCACTCAATCCAGTAGTTGTTGGAATATTTCAGTCTGGACCAACGTGATGGACCAAATGACCATCAAGACATCAGCATCCATAGAGCCATTACACCAGCATGGCTAAGAACTCTAATAATTTTGTCTTTATTTTGTTCTATAATAGTTATAAATCTTGCTCTTGAAAATGACTAATTTTATTACCAATTTATTAACATCTATAGCTGCAGATTTGATGGATTAAAACCCTTTTGTGATATCTTATTAACACTATTATTTTCACATCTGTAATGATTATCACATTTGAGTATTCTTTTTAATCAATAAAGTATTGATTTCACTTATAAAATGATAAAAAAAAATGATGATAAATCCCACACAGGTGATGAGATGTCTTACTTTGACTGAGTCAAGTCTTCAATTTAAAATCTAAACAAAGGGTAGCTAACTGCAACAAATATTTTGTGTTTTTAAACACTAAATGATGAATTCAAATTTTCAAAATTGGAACACTTTAACTCTCGGTCAACCATATTTGCTGATTTTGCATATTGTAAATTCATTTGCTGAGTTTTATTACACTGAAGAACCCTAACCTAGCTTTTCAGTCAACTTGCTTTATTTATAGTGAGGTCACATACTAATGCATGTTTAAGGCATTATACCGTCATACTGTGCATATTAAGTCTGTAGTCACTGCAACATTAATAGATTCAACACCCAGCACAGTGAATCAACATGACAGATTATTGTTTTTCCTTTTCAGTAACAAGTCATAAGTGTTTATGGTCATCGTATCAGTATTTGGCACGTACACTGGTAGCCTAAGGTTACACCCAAGCAAGAAAAGTCTCGTTTCTGCCATTAGTGCACTGCAATTATCATGTGTGCCAAGATTTATAATAGATACAAGTAAAGACCAACTCTTAGCTGGCAGGCAGAGGACTGTTTGGGCTTGTCAGCCACAGCATTCACCTCATCCTCTGCTGCCTGACCTTGATCTCCAAGAGGTCTTTCATCTCTCTCTCAGGATCTCTGTGAACCTGTGGAATTTGAGAAGCCGAGCACCGACGCTCCCATGGGGTTTGTTGCAGCCGAAGGGGTGCCGAAACAGAGCTCCCAGTCACAGCGACATTGCTTTCAGGAATGCTGAGGAATCTCCTAACAAGGACACAGGTCATGCTGTCAGCACAGTGTGACCACTGTTGTCCTCAGAGCAAATGTCACCCCAGGGGAAACACCTACGGAACCTGCTCCTCATCCCTGTCATAAAATCTCCGCTGGTACTGTTCCTGCACCGTGAATGGTGTAGTGTTGACAGATTAAGTGTAAGGTATATTCCCTCAGAAATATAGACGGAAATCATTGAGGATGGGGAGGAAGGTAGCAGGCACAAGGCCAGAGAAGTGTAAATGTGTAACTCTGTAAGCATGCTGTGTGTGATGCTGGTATCATTGCATGTCTCTGTGCTACAGAGAGTGAGCACAAGACATTTCCTTTGTGCCTATGTGTCTGGCATTAAGCAACTTGGCCTCTGTTTCTCTGTGGATTCCTCTCTTTCCGTCCTCGTTTCGCTCTTCCTCACAAAAGGTTCTGCTTGTGTTCATTTCCAGCACTGTAAAATAATACAGGACACAAGAAACAGTTACGATTATTAAAGGAGTACTTCAACATTTTGGGGAATATGCTTATTTGCTTCCTTGCTGAGAGTTCGATGAGAAGATTGATACAACTCGCACAACTGCACAGTAAATAAATAGCTAAAGCTAGCCGTCACTTGGCGTAGCTTAGCATGAATACTGGTAACAAAATCAGTCTACAATCACTTCTAAGGCTCCCTAGCTATCACATTATAACTTTTTTCTTTAATCTGTACAAAAACTGAAGGGTAAAAACGATGGTTTGTGGTTTTATGGGGGGTTATGTGTTGGACTAAAAAGTGATGGCACCTGACCTGTATTTCAGCAAACTATATCAAAGTTTCTTACACATGATGGAAACTTTCCAGAAATTTTTTATCAATTTTTCAACCTGTATTAATTGATGTGTATGGTAAGCTGTCTTGCCCAAGAAAAGAAAAAAAAACTTTCAGGGTCCAGTGTCCCACCTGTCTCCTGTCTGTTGTACGGTACAATAGCAGTTCCTTGTCAAACATGTGTTTCGAGGCTCATTCAGTTTTCAGAAGGGGCACCTGAAGGATATTTGACAGTTCAAAGATAAAAATCTGCCTTAGAACAGAAAAAAAAAACTGTTTCTGGTCATCTATCTTTCTTTTCCAAAACCATTTGTTTTCTTGGAGTTCATTAATTTTTTAGGTCTAGGGTCACAGGGGGCTGGAGCCTAGAAACAAGATCCGAGCCTGCTTTGGTTGGTGGAAAAAGTGTAAATAAAGACTCAGAGTGACAGACAATCTTTCTAGTCTATCACAGGACTAATACAGACCCTCACAGTCCCAACTTTAAACTATAAATTCACTTGATTTGCTCTTCTTTGAATGCAACTGAACGCAGCGAGAACATGTCATCTCCAGATGAAATGAAATTCCTGGACTGGGAATCGACCCCGTGACACTGACACACTGATGCCTCTGTTTGATGGTGTAATTTTTTCCCACTGCAGACCATGAGAGCCACATCACAGATGTGTGCTCATTTAGACATGGACACCAGGTGGGACAGTCATTTTGTTGGTCACCCTTTGGCTATTTAGCATCTGGTCAACTGAGTGGGACTTCTGGTTGTTGAGAAGGCCAGATGTGGACATGTGTAGAGCCTTTTGCATAAGTGATTTATTTAACAGCACCCCAGAGAATATGACTTAGACTAAAGAATTAGATTTCAGTACTATAAGGCTGTAATTAAATGGCTACTACTTTTAGAAACTGCTTTTCTTGAATGAGTCCAGATGACAGGTTATGAGGAAAACTACAGGACGAAGTGTCTAATGCCATGCTACTTTGGTGCTTTGACCTAAATGCTACCACCAGTGTGGCAACTTCCTCACAATGACAATGCTAACATGCTTAACACGATGTTAAGCAGGTATAATGTTTACCTATTCACCATTTTAGTTTAGTGTGTAAGAATGCTAACACTCGCTATTTAGCACTAGAAGTACAGCTGGGGCCGATTGGAATGTAAGTGTTAATGTCAATGTTAGCTTTGCAAGTATTTAATTATAAACCAAGGTACTGGACAAATTGGCTTGCTGTGGTGCTAAAGTAAAAGTAACTCATATATACTCACATGGGTAAAACATTTGCTTCATGGGTGAAATATTTATCTTGGTCAGCCTCTCAGTTCAGCATTAGTATGCTACGACATAGAGCCTGCAGGCTACACCAGCGGTTCCCAACCTAGATGATTGGACCTGATGTAAATCTGAGTTTTCACAATTTAATTAAAGGAATAATAGAGAAAAAAATGCTTATTTAGGTTACACAAAATTATAGTGTTTTTTTTGTACAACTTCTCACTAATTGCTTTTTTTTCTTGTGATATAATGGATACTTTTCACCTCTTTTTGCCTTTAAAAAATGTTTAAATGAAATAATCGAGATGACAAAATTACTTAAAACTCACGTGCACATTGAGGCCTTAACCCGTCACACGTAGATATTGCTTCACGTTTAGGTGTCACAAGCCAAAGGTTGCGAAGTACTGGCCTACAGCAGAAGTTCTCTGAGGGACTAGATCTTTTTATTCCATCTAATTCTCACAGATAACTGGCTAAACATAGATGACATAATGCTGTGCTTAGGTATACCCAGTGTATGGATGACATTATAAAGATATGCTGAGTATTAAGTGAGAGCTGCAACCTCACTGCAACCTCACTACTGTTTTCTGGTTGTCAAAAATGATTTTAGGGAAAGTAGAAAGACGAGGCGTGTTGATGGGAAAAAAAACTGTAAATAAAACGTCTTCACAAAATAACTCTGGGAATACATTGAACAACTACAGTCCTAAGATATTTAACAGAGGGAACATTGTATTTTTCCTCAACGTCATGTCTGTCTCTTTAGGTCAGTAACCTCCCTGCTCAACCCCCAACCCTCCAATCCTCAACACTCTTTCTCTGACCCATTCACACACCTCTCACACTTTCCAAGATGATTCATTTATGAAAACAAAAAAAGTGGAGGAAAGGCTGTCATGTTCATTAACATCTGACCACTTTTCGGGGAAGTGAGTAATTAGTTTGTCACCGTATGAAGGGCGAGAGAAGAAAACAAACGAGGGAAAGTGAAAATGAGAGCCATCGGGTTACTGGCCACCTGTGTCACTTGAGTTTGACGCTCCTCATAATTATTCAGTGTTTGTGCAGGATTCCCTAATATATCTCATTACTGGTAGCTGTCTGGGCTGTTCAGCCAGGAGGAGAGCAGCGTGGAGGATTCCAGATGAGTGGGTATGTGTGAGCAGGCATACCTTAAATTTCCGTGGAAATGGTGCTGTGGCACTGAGTCAAGTCAAAACCTGTAATAGCTCCATATTTTACTAACAGATTTCCTCCCTTATATATGTTTCCTCATGAGCAAATTAGGCTGTGTTAAATCATTTTTTACAGCAAGGTAGGGAACTAATACGTGGCCCCTTCTGCCCATTATAATGCCAACATGGTGGGCTGGGGGATCAAGACTTGTATGACAAGCTGTGAGGGCCTCATGACAGTTTCTCTAAGCAAACGTGGATTTATTAACAGAATCACTGCATGTTCTTCTGACTCTTTAATCTGGTAATTGGCTTCAGATTCAAACAAGCCATCTGGAGCTTAAAACAGAAGAATGAACCTTTCATAACAATCCTATAGCTCTTGACCCGCTGTCAGCCAGACCCTCTCATCACTAAGGAACAGCAGAAACTGGATCCTTTTTAGAGTGAAGTTCTTTAAAGAGCAGGGCTGTGAAGCAGGACTGTGTCCCCTTTCTCCTCTCCAGCTTGTGGCTCAGTGTTTTATGGCCCCCTTTTTTAAAATCTGGATGTACAGTATTTAATCACTTCACTCTGTCCCTTTTCATCAAAGCCCTCCAATCCCGTCTGTCTGTCCTCTATATCTCATCATCAGGTCAAAACAGAAGCAATATTTTCCACATTCCAGTCCATGTGTTGTTGCAGCACTTGACAATGAGCTTGATCTGTGCCAGGAATGGCCTTTTCAGACGTCAGATTTTCCCCTCTGATAAATATCTCATCCTCCTGTTCAGCAGATACCCCGCTTGCCGTGGGTCCCTGGTTCTCCTGCAGGGCCTTGTGGGTACGTACTCAGCCCGACTTCCCCTTGGCATGATGTCATTTCAGTTTGGCTGCATGTACTGTAAGAGGGAAAGAAAAAAAGGAGAACACATTTAGCAAAAACAGAACTAAGGAATGCAAACTGACTGACTGCGATGAAATCCATCAGGAGAGAGTTGGAGAATGCTTCTCCTCATATCTTTAACCAGTCTGGGCAGAGTGAAGTGTAGGAAGGAGTCTGCTGCTGAGATCAGAAATCGTCCCAAACAGCATTCCTTTGCTCCAACCGCTGGCCTCCCTTAACAACCCTAAGACATCTCTTTGTCCTGGATATAAAGAAAAGTGAAGGGCATCTGTTTGCTTAATCAAGTAATTCATGGTTACAACAAGAATTATTGGCAAAATTAATCAATTTATCACTATTAAGTCACTTCACACTTTTTTTGCCAAAATGCCTGGTTTTTAGCCACAAATATATTATTAATAAGTAAACAAATGCATATGCTAATATTATTTCTCAGCAAATTGATGCTGAAAAAATGGGACAAATATGGGTTTAAACTGGTATATCATTTCTTATTTGAACCAGATACAATGAAGATCAAACCCTATGATCTTTGACTCTTATGTTTGTTTTAGTTTCCCTTTTTTTATCACTAATATTATTCCTTAGGGGACCTTAAACAAAGCTTGGCCCTGAAAACAATGCCATCCAACAGGGAAATTAACAAAACCAAATAAATTTGATGTGTTCAGTTCCTCATGAAAAAATACTTTTCACACAGAAATACTTTCCACACAACCTCCCAGTAGGATGAAAAGTGCCAAAATACCTGATAGAAACTAAAGAATGACAGGAACCGAAGCGTGGGTTTAATATTTGGGTAATGGCTGGTTAAGTGATACCAAAAAAAACAAATTTCTTGGGGAATGCTAGAAATCTTGTGAAATGTAAGTTGTTTGGTGAGACCAGAGAAAATACAGAATAGGCTCTGCATCTGCGATCAACAGTGTCAACTGAACTGTAAGTGACCGGAGGCAAAGCTGCCATGCAGATGTTATATGTTGTGGAAAATGCAAACATATGAGCCTCCAGTAGAATGATAGGCCTGATCGCTGCTAAGTCTTCATCACAGCGGTATGGTTTGAATATCAAGAAATCATCACAAGAGGCTATGATAGAAACACAGCATGGGCAAATGCAAACCATCCAACCACAGGAGATGGATCAAACTTCCTAAGGCTATTTCCGTGGAGGAGAGGGAAACAAAAAGCATTCAGGTCGTTTGAGCAGAAGAACAAATCTGCTGTAAAGGAATCAGTAAACAGACCCAAATATTTACAGCCTCAGAGCGAACATTCCCACTGACAGTCATCTGTGAGTCTCTCGATCGTGTCAGTTGAGTATCACTGATGAGTCTGCTCCTTAAAAGATACTTACCTCCCACCTGCATTTCCTTCTTTGACCCTTTAAGTATGTGAGTATGATTCTGTGGCAGCTCCCTGTCTACCTGCACTGATAAGTTTTTCTCCCACTGAGGAAACTCAACCAGCTTTGCCTGTAGATTTCTTTAAAAATACACAGTTGTCCATGACAACCTAACTTGTCACCTCATCACAACTGTAATCACTTATGTAACTTTCATATTGATTAGTCATATTTGATGTATAAATATATCTTTAATATGTATCGCCATGTATACCATCAATCTCGTTGAAAACGTGCCTTTTTCTTTTTTTTTTTAAATATTCCTAATAAATAAACTTCTTGTATGTGTTCTGTATCTGTTCAATTCTGCCACAAACATAAAAGGTAAAATATGTTATTTAAAGCTGACTTAACTGATTTTGTGGCCTCTTGGGGGCAGCATAACAAACGGAAATGAACTTGTTATGGTGAATGTGTTAGCAAACAGTTGCTAATGCACGCAGCCATCAGTCACAGAGCAACAGTAGCATCCATTTGGAGTTGTGTTTCTACCACTTGATGAATGTAAGTCCAATATTCACTCTACTTTTGGGTCTAGTTTGGTCTCTGCCAACTCCTGAGAAAAATATCTGGATCTTTAGCTCCTAAATACTCTTATGTTCATGAGCTAGCTAGCTCTGTCTGCTATTCGGTGCTAGCCTGGTTAGCGTTCAGTGGGTTCATTGGAGCCTTTCAGCTGAAAACAACATGCTGCAGCTGGAAACAAGTATGATGAGAGCAGATTTGCATGCCAGAAAAAGCCAAACAATGAGCTAAAAGATGTAACCACAAGACCCAAGACAAGATCCTTTTCGCATTAGTTATCTGATCCACTGATTAGTTATCTGATCCAAATATAATTTAGTGCAGCTGTAACAGATAGGGTTTTATTTTATATTTTTCCACTTAGCCTGTTGGTTATGATAATATTTTAGTAACCCGCCTCCATAACTTTTAGTTTTTTTTTTTTTTTTTTTACATAGATTTCACTTCCAAATAAGACATTTACACAAACATTTAAATGTAAGACAGGCTAGTTTGATAATCATTTTTGATCTCTCGCCTCTTGTATCAGAGTAAACAGCTTTCCACCAGATCAAGGCCGAGGAGGCCTGAGTGGAATGTTCCGGAATGTTATCGCCGCAGCTCTTTGCTCCAGACAAACGTCACAGGCCCCACCCACAGGAACAACGCGGTTGCCAGGTAACGAAAAAAGCCTCGATAGTGGCCACCGTGTGGTCTGTTAACTGTGTGTGGGCGTGCGAACATTTAGCCCAGACCTTGAACACAAGAGAGAAAAAAAAAAAAAAAAACACCTTTGAGGAGTAAAGCCGTTCATGCTTGTAAGAAACAGCCGGGATTAGGTTGCACCACAGCTACTCATAAACCCATTACTGAGTTTGAATGTAAAGTCCTTCCTACCTTCTTAGTAAGTGCTAGCTAGTTTCAGGGTAGTGATTCACTTAATCGGGCTGCACCATTAAAATTTAAGAAATATCTTTGCAACTGCAGACTTCAGTGATCTATAGCACTCTCCAGTGGAGAGCAGTGAACTTTGTGAACAGGTGCAAAAGATACGTCTTTGCTAAATTTATATATTGTTTTGTTTTATTTATGTATGGATACATGAAAAAATGTGTGTAGTAGTATTCATACAGTTTAGAATGAGTAAAAGAAATATCAGATCATGCCAAGCTAACTGACATCATGTAGGCATCCAGTCAAACATTACTGGTATAATGTTTCATAAATTGAAGCTGCATTGTGTTATTTCTGTGAAATGTAATTTAAATTATTCCAGATTCACATCATTATTTAACAGCATTTATGGCGTTACAGGTCAGATGTTTTAACCATACTCCATGTTATCTCTTTTACTCTTCACATTAAACGGGTCATATATTAGCAAGTTTAGTTAATATTATTAGTTTTGTCATTTACATCAGTAAGCGACACAACAGTTACACTTGACAATTACTGAGTGTAAATATTGAGTATACAGCTATTCTCCATGTATTTATGTTTTTATTTGTATGTTTCTTATTGTTTTCTCTCATTGTATTTCGTTAATTAACCCCCAAATCTGTGACATTGGTGGTTTTCGTCCTCTGAAAAGAAGTAGGTGATGGAGGAGGCGATCCAGAATTCAGCTCCGACAAACAGAGCTGGGAGGCTGCCAGACCTCTGCAGCTGCTGATCCTCGCAGTTACATGCAGTATTAATTAAGTGAGACTGCCGCCCAACAAAAAACAACAGCAATGTACTTAACCCCTTTCAGGCTCACTAAACAGACACTTTCCTGGGGGATATACTTAACAACTTGACTGTGAAAAAAGAGAAACTTCTTCGGCCATTCACTCTTTCCAACAAACACATGAAAGGTCCTAACAAGAGCTAAATTATCAGTGCATGTGTTGAGCTACCACTGCATTCCCACTTGTCCAAGACACCTAGTACAGGGATTTTTATGATTCTGACTCTGCCAGAGCTGTGTGAGTTGAATGAAGAGCTGAGTAAGCCAAAAAAGTGCAGTGGGAGGTTTTCATGGTTATGAAAAAATATCTAAAAAGGACAGGAACGCGGCTTCTCTTGCTGCATTCTTTCCTTCTTCAGGAATTTACTGAGGTTTGGCCATGCTCTTCTTACTGGAGCCCTGTCCTGCTCGCCTGGGAATAACAAGGCCCGCCATTTGTTGTCCCTGCACACTTTGAACAGAGAAGCTGTGGACTGCACTTCAGATCTGTCCAAGTGCTCAGGGCGACTCCACACCCACAGTGTGATCTTTTAAACACCGCATATCACACAGAAATAAAGCGAGCCCCCGCTCCCAGTGTCAGAGACAGACTCCTGAGAGCCATAGAGCTCGATTTCCTGAGAATAATGCTCTCTATGCAGATCAACCACAAGCTCCGGTTCAGGGTTTTGTCCCCATGACTGGTTCTCTTTTCAGCTGCGGACGGATTGATGAAGCGATGACGCTCGTAATTGGATTCCAGCAAGCCACGTCTCTGCTCTGTGCTCAGCTGGAGTTTATTGTTTTTTGACCAGCATTTAATCCACGGCTGATTGGTGTCTATAAATGCAACAGACAGGAGACTGCACAGAGATTTACAGCTCCAAAAAGACATCAGTGCCGTAACAAAACATTCCAGCGACAACGGTTTAATTGTAAACTTATCTAAAGGTTATCCACAGCCAGATGAACAAAAAGCCCAGAGGACATGAGCGTCTGTGAATCTGGGATGATCACATAAGCTTTGTAAATGCGCGTCTGTTTATAATAAGTGGTAGAATCCAAAACACCCCTAGCAAATCCAAAGAAAACTTGGAGAAAAACTTGTCTGACACCAGGAAAGTCTTTAGAGGACGCTGAGAAGGAGACGCTCTGTACCAGCAAAACCAGTGAAAACAGTTAATAAATGTCACAGTCACTCCACCTGTCCTATATTTCTTTACCCACCAAATATTTTAATCAGAAAGAAGAGAAGGGAAAGGGAGGATGTACTATTTTTTTTAAAATAAAGTCACTTCTCCTTTCAGTGTCCTCATTAGCTTGTTAGGAGAGTATTCATTGTGTAATCCTGATTAAAAATCACAACCCTTGGTTATCATTTTAACACACACTAATCCAGTGCATCTGACATCTTGCACCAATTGTTGCTTTTTTTTTTTCTCCCTGAAGCATGCGAAGCAGCACAAATGTCTGCTGGCTCAGAGCAGGCAGTGGGACGAGTGACAACAGTCTGTAACCACACACAGAAAGAGAGAGAGAGAGAGAGAGAGACAGAGAGAGAGGCACACAAGGTGGCTGAGGTGGCCAAAGCCTGATCTCAGTACAGACAAGGCTGGGCTGCAGCTGTGTGTCCTCACATTCAACTCCCATCCAGATCCAGATTAGTAACACTATTACTCAGCCAAGACCTGGTCCCAATGACACTTGGACTTAAATAAACTGGGATATGCACTCACACAAGTTTGACCTCTTTATCTCTCTATTGATGTATCTACCTACATTACATTACATTACATCATACATTATAACTATTCCCAATTAAATAACAGTTAAGGCACCCTGTAGAGTTTTTGACCACTACTGGTGTTGTAAAGGCAAAGTTTAATGAAATGATCCTGTTGTTGCTTTTTCTTTGAGTTTTACCACCACATGTGCAACGATGCACATTTACATTGCAATGGTGGGGCTTGTGTGATTTAATTCATAACAGCGGAACACAACTCACTGCAGCGAACATCAATTCGATCTGAGCGTGAAAGTTCATTCAAACTATCGTCAATGCATCCTGACGTCTTCCCATAAAATATGACTGAAAGCTCTAGAAAGAAGAAGCAAGAAGGATTTAAATTCATCAAAATAAGCTTGACTTTGTAATGTGCAATTCTGCATGTTGTGAGTTATATGTATATCAAAAAAACTATAAAACTTTTATCTAATATAATATCTATTTTAAGCTGTACCCCAAATCTAGCGTGAACATTCAAAATGTTTTATAAGGTCGAGGACTCATTCAGTAAGGCCATAAGGCCTCATAAAGCAACTAAACGGTAGCTGTAAATCTGTGAGTCTTTGCTGACCTGCACCCTGCTGCAGTGATGTAAAAGTGTACCACAGGGCGCGTCAGTATACCGTGACGTCACTGTTGGGTGTGTTTACAAGTGCAAAAGACGTGAAGCTTGCAGCCTGAGGGGGCAGTCAAAAACTGCTTTCCAGTCTGGCGTTTGAGTTACTCTTTCGGGGTTTCAGTGTGAAATGTTGAATGTTTCAATAAAAGCTCCCCAGGGTAACTTTAATTTTGTCAGTGCATATTTTCTCTTTCGTGTTTCCCATCATGTCAAGGCAATTTTCATGACTCTCTACCAGCTCCTGTGCTGCGTACAGCATTTGTGTTGCCGTCACTTTCTATTCTCATGCAGGTTCCGTGTAGTCAGAGGGTGTTGTTGAATTATGAGCCTGCGACTTGGCAGGGTGTTGAATGACTGTCAGCTTAAAGAGCGACGGTTCACCGGCTCCACCGCAGAACCAAAGGAACTCTACTCAGCCGCCAAGTCCCAGATGCCCTCTAGTCACCCACAACAAGCACCCCGAGGACACGAGAAAACCACAGAGGGTTTAACCTGCTGTCATTAGGTCCCCTAATATTTAGATTTTTCCTCACTTCGCACAAAAAACAAACAAACTGCACAGTCATAAAAACTTCACTACGAATGTGTGTTTTCCAGCAAGCTGTTTCACAGTCACATGTTTTACATTTGGGTTAGGAAACCAGCAAATCTGAAATGACAAACCTGCTTCTCTTACTTTTATGTACACTAGAAATAATTAAACAATTAATCTTTTCAAGTCATTTTTCAAGCAAAATGTAGAACATTCACCACTTCCACATTCTGCAATGAAAGAGAAAATAATTAATCTAGAAAATAATCTGTGGAGTAATTGATAATGGAAAAAATCATGAGTTGCAGCCCTGCTTAAAAGCTGCCGTTTCCTCAGATTACATTTGGTACAGAAGCAAAAGTAGTGGAGACTGCAGGCTGTTTCCCATCAAAATCATATCTGCCTCTTCCTGTATATAAAACAAAAATATGGAAACAGTGAGTGGGTCAATGCGGCACAAACAGTGTGAACCTGCTGCCCATAAATCAGACACCCGACAGCTCTGTAACAATGGACTCCACCTGACCTTTCCTTGTTGCTGCTCTCAGCACTAGAGCTGCCGCTGCAGGGTGGTGTGAGCCTGTGGATCTGTACGACCCAGCAAGACTGCGGACGAGAGCACCACTGTTTCAACACAAAATAAGCAGAAAAGCAAATAGTTGTCACTTCTAGCTACATGTCAGGGTATGCTTTATTACATGTGGCTGTTTAAGCTGTCTTTAACATAGAGAGGATGCACAGAAACATAAAATTAAAAGAAAAAAACTTCCTCTTGTCCACAGAAGATTATACAGCTGGAGGAAAAACGTGGAAATAAACAAGACACAAACGAGTTGAAGACTCGTGGGTGCAGCAGCAGAGGAGGTGTAGCTGGTGGTGGAGTTGGTTTCATGTGGACTCTGGTTGTTTAGCTGTGTTGTTTCTTTTACAGAGTCACCCAGACGCCATGTGACAGACTGATGGAGCGTTAAGTCGTCACTCACACTGACATTCGGCTTAGCATGGCGGTGACCAAGCGTGAACAAGGTTTAAAATGCAGAAGACAGTACAGAGAGAAACTTAGAGGACCAAGCTTTTGACCCTACACTTTACTTTTCTGTTATAATATCTTGATTTTCTCAGCTAGTCTTTTCCTTCACAGTTTTTTCTTGATCCTCTCTTTTTAAAGACCTACACAAAGAGGGGTGAAACTTATTCCACCCTCAACTCTTTATTCGCTCTCCAAGTAAAGCTTTTCTCACTCCGTTCTCTTTCTCCTACTTCGGCTGTAACGCTGGGAAACTCCAAAACATATCCAACAATGTCACTCAAAGTCAAGCAGGGGAGAAAGTTAACATTCAGTGTTGTCTCTCAGGCCCGAGGGGCTCCTGGGTCTCCATCATCTGATACTCTGGCGCTGAGTTGCGGGGGGTCGGATTCAACTGGGTCAAGGCGTGGGGAGGCAGGAATGGTGCAAGACAGATTCCTGACGTACTCGGTGTGAACACGTATTAATCAGCTTCGAAACACTGATTTTTGTGGCTTCTTTGTGTATCTAGAGGTGTAAAGGCTACTTCTGCAGTCTGGGCATGTGCAACATATTTGCTGCACCCCACGTGGTAAACGGCGCGTGGGAGCGAGGCCAGGTATCTTAATCCCCCATCACCCTTGGGATTCCCCACCAAGAGATCCCATTAGTGGGGATAAAAGCTGTAATGTAGTCCGGAGAGGCTCGGTGGACTTGTGGTGTGCTGCAACCCCCACAGGCCAGCAGTGACCTCCATCTGATCCCTCACTAACTGGAATTACAGCTCCGGCTCCAACAGGCAGTGTAAAAGAGCAATGAACTGTAAAGCATTTTGATGTCTTAATGAACAACATATGCGCAAGTCCACTAAAGGGCACCTATAAATTTGAAAAGAGCAGCAGTATTTGCAGATACCTTAGAAACCACTCCAAACACTTGAGGGCTTGTAGCGGGGAGAGAGGGGGGGGGTTTTAACACTCAAAAACACTTTAAAAACAAATGTCAGTTGTTTGGAAAGAAGCCGCATGATACCACAGTGTTATGAGCTGGCAGAAAAAGCAGTTACTTGTGTCTAAATACGAGTCTCATACGTCAAAAATGAACCAAAACATAGTCATCTGAAGGGAGGAAAATTGTGTCCGCATTCTTCTCAGACATACAGCACACTACATAGCCCGTGGGTCAGCATCTGGTGTCACTGAGCAATAATCACACACAACGTGAACACGTGAAATAATTCCACAACAAGATCTGGAGATCAGGAAATTTATTCATTTTAATGATGTCTGGAAAGCGATCAGAGCAGGTGTCGGAGCGTGAAAATGAAGAAATCGGAGACACCTGAAGACAAATCGCAAGCTTCGTCCAAGGACGGATCACATGGTGAAGCGAATGGAGTCAGTTAATCATCAATTTTCATGATTGCAAAAAAAAAAAAAAAAAAAGACAGATAGAAATGATTGTAGAGTTACATTCATTTCTGAATGAATATAACTCTGAGCAGTTTCTGAGCTGGAGGAAAACACTGATTGGAATGTAAAGGATCGCTATTATAGGCACAGACCAGATCCAAGTTGTTGTCATCACAGATACATAAACAAAACAGGCCTGTAATCAGTAGGAGGGAGCATGTACCGAGTCCCAAGTGCTCTGGACTGCATTCACCACGTTTTGGCCTCAGTTCTGTGTGTACTCATGTCAGTATGTTTCCCTTCATAGTGTGTTTTGTGCTTTTCATTTTAAGTGGAGCTAGAGGCAGAGAGTTTGGTCAGAAGCCAGCGCCCTCAAGTGACCACTTTAGTGTTCCTAGAACCAAACAATGAGGACACAGTTTCCCGAACAGAAGAACGTTACTGTAAAAGAAAAGATTTGGGATGTTCATGTGTCATCTGTGAGCTCTGTGTATAGAGAAAGCCCTCAGCGGAGATGTTTACTTTATTGCTGTTCCTTTCACCTCTAACCTTTGAGACACGTGTTGTGCTTCGACTTGGAGTATTTTTGGTGACACGTTACATTACAGCACCAATTACGTTGTAATTACTTAGTACATACATGTATCAATAAAATACTTAGAGTACATATACTATGACAAATATGTAGATATGGGAAGGATCTTTGTGTTTTAATAGGGACTTGTAATAGAAGCAAATTACTTACATTACACATTAACTCTATTTTTAAATGACTCAGTACCTATTTATTTTTACCCACAGGGACCGCAAACACTCACAAGTGCCGGGTGTTACTATTTTCTCCTCAAGTTCCTGCGTTTAAGCGCTGCTATTGCTAATTTAACACGATAATAAAAAAAGTCTTTCCTATTTTCTTAGATTTTTTTCAAGGTGGAGCAGGCTGGATGCTTTTGTGGCTTGTCATAATAACAAAATAAGACTAATGTTTAGTACTTTTTAAAAAAATGTGTTTGCAGTGTAGGATAATCAAGATTGCAAACTTGGGGTGTGAAAAGGTTTTTGCATTGTTCTTTAGAGGCAAAACTTTCTTCCACATTATACATCAACATCACAAGACAGGTTACACGGAACAGGAAAAATAAAAGATGAAACGTCATCAATACATGTCAAAAATAATGTCACAACAGAAAAAATATAACATGCAGTGCAAAGGACAATGCTCTAGACAAGGCTGAAGATGAGCAAAGGTCAGAGTTCAGCATCGTGATGGCCTGAAAAAGGAGGCCTTTTTCTGAGTCTCTATGTACCAGAACGCAGATAGAAGCCGGGACATTGTATTGCTGAAGTGGGGAGGTAATATATACTATTGATTCTGCCTGGCTATAATGTGAAAATGCAGAAGCCACCAGGTTTGGTCATTTCTTGTTCACTGAGGGCAATGGAGGACTCTGACAGCAGTAAATCCTGTTGCAAAGGTCCTCAGTTTTCCCTCGCCTGCACCGCAGTAATGCTGAGAAATATTTGATCTTGTGTATGAACTCTGGAAGTTTCCATTTCTCCCTCTCTCCTGTGCACAGAGCTGATATTGTTGTCAAAGCCGTGGCCCCTTTACAGTGGCACATTAGAGGCGAACAGGGGACCATCTGGTAAATTAAACGGTCAAATAAAAAGAGTTGGACCGAGCCCGCCCTCGGTCCTGCATGCTCCCGTTCCAGTTTGGTTATGGAAACACTGAAGCCGTAACACTTCCTCCTCCTCTAAACACACACACCTGGTCAAAACTCCACGTCCCCCGGCCCTCCTGGTTATGACCCCTTCATCTGGAAACAAACAGCCACATAAAACAGTGTCATTTTTCCCAATTAGGGGAAGAAAGGAGGTCTGGAGATGAGGGGAGACAGCAGCAGCTTCTGGAGTCAGCATGAAAGCTGCTCATTTGCTAACACCCTGCTGGGTTAATTCAACCCCTGCATGAGTGTGTATGTTTTCACACTGGCCTACTGAACTCTTTCGTTTCAGGCCGTCAGAGGACCTCTGGTTGTGGACAAATAGACTCAAAGGAATGAACACATGATGCATGCTGTATGTAGAGCCGTGACCGCACATTCACACTGACTCACGCAAAACAAATTAAAATGTTCGTCACTGTTGCTTTGGTTGTGTTTTAGTGTTAGATTCCTGTAATTTGATCCCTCTGCAGTCTGTCTACTCATTGCGTAACGCAATGATATTTATAGTAACGCAACTTTATTTATAGCCCACAGTAACTCATTCATGTCTGTTGACCATAACACATTTTTAAAACTGTGAATTATTAATATTTCCAGTGATTTACAGGCATACATAGACTAAAAAAATGAAAAAGGCACAAAAATTAGTTGGGATGTAATTTCTTTACATGTATATAGACTGTATTATAGTGTTATTTTATACATATTTCTGCTGTATTTGTGTGTGTATGTAGTGAAACAATATATTTTACAACCTTGAACTGTTCGATAAGGATATTTCGATAGATTATGACTAAATATTTGTACATTTTTAAAGGAGCCTGTTTCATTTTTCATGTATTTTTTTGGGGGGGTTGCTGGCATCTAAAAGAAGACGTCGTGCATGTGGGTGAGCACAGTTTAAAAAGCGCTACACAAATGCATAGAAAGTCAAAATCAACGCTGGACTCCAGGGGGTTAAAATGACAAGAGTCAGTGGTATCAGTAGTCTCCAGTCTACTGTATGTGTTCTCCTTTGTGTGTGTGTGTGTGTGTTCATGGCTGGTTTTATTATAGGAGGAACTGGCAGGAAAAGAAAATGGTCAGAGGCAGTGAAGGGAAAAAGGGATTAAGAGAGCTAAATACCATAACAGAAAGTAACACACATATTACAACCCACTGTTCAGACAGGTATTTGCTTTTTTTTTTTTTTTTAATAACCAGTCTACTCCAGCCTCTGTGTGTGTTTAAACAGAGAGCTGAGAAGATCCCACAGCTTCTTCACTAACTCAAGGTTTAGCTGAAATATTTTAACTGCATTTTTTTCCCTGCTGTTCGATCAATCGACCGGTTTCCACTTATCTCTGTAAAGTGCGAACGACAATGAGTCGACTCTCGAAAACTCGCGCGGGTTGCGTAATCGACCCTAGAGTGAGCATCGCGTCTGCATCACAGAAACCGTTTGGCCTTCTGGGAAATATGCTGGGATCATTTTTTTTTTCTCGATTACTAGATGATGGATTGTTTGGTCTGTTCAAATATTTTCAAGTCTTTTTCCAAACAGAGTCAGTTTAACTGTCACAGACGAGTAGAAAAAAACCCCTCAAATATTCGAATTTAAAAAGTGACTTTTTTTTTTTGTAACTTAAAACAATAAATTGATGATCAAAATCGTTGCGGATTGATTTCCCGTCCATCCACTAACAGATTAAACATCTGATCACTGCAGCTCGAGGTGGTTCTGACGTCGAGCGTCAGCGCTGCACGTGGTACCGGCGGCCCCGGAGCCGCCTCTACCGTGATCTCGTCGTTTTTTTAACACGGGCAGCCCCGCTCGAGTACAGTTTGACTCCACCGACCTTATACTTGAGTTGGGAGTGAAGCCCTTCATATCAGGACCAGGGGGAGGCCAGGCGGCTGAGTGTGCAGACCGCCGACCCCCCCCCCCGGGACAGACGGAGAGACCAGCAGTGTGTGTGTTGGTTGGACCGCAGCCCACCCAGGATACTGGGCTGGCAGGCTGCACGCGTGCTTTGAGTCATGTCGACCGCAGGCAGCAGCTCTGAACGTGATGGACTTAGGTAGCAGGGATTTCAAAGGCTCCCGGTCGCCTCCGTGTTCGGCTGGACGCTCGGGTCTAGCCTTCACTTTCCACTGGACCAGATCCAAGTTGTTGTGCCCCCCCCGGCCGGTGGCAAAACGCAGCTCAGATAAGAGCGAGCGGAAAGTGTGAAGAGACGAAGCATAACAGGCAAGTGTCGGTGAGGCCAGCGGGTTCTGGAGGTTTCAGATTGTTGAGAGAGATGTGGAACTTTCCCCGAGCTGCTCTGCCAGTCCCAAATGGAAACCTGGACCTCTTGCAGCTACACGTCAGGGGCGGATTCCTGAGGGGAGATGGGAGGAAAAGCTGCTGAAAAGTCAGCTCAGCCCCAAGTTGTGACCCAGTTATAGCAACGGAACGACCGCTTTATTTGACCTCGGTGATGCTGGGGATCTCGGCTTCGCCACACCGTCTAGAAATCTCTCTCTTTCCTCTCAGTTTGGACAGTTTTTTAAGTGACTTCTGTGGGTTAATACCGGGGTTTTCAAACCGGGGTTCACTTATGGTCCCACTTTAACCTCACGGCCAAAACAAACACCGCGTATTCTCATCCACTTTGTATTTGTGTAACACTCCGGCAGACCGTAATAACCCTGACTCATTAGGGCCTGCAGAGGAATACTGCCGCCTAGAGGTATGGACACAAAACTACACGTATTCTGTGATAGCCATGCGAGGGCAACTGGAGTCGCTTACAGAATACAATGACCCTGGAAGACTCAGAATCTTCGCAGACATAAAACTGCATGTAGTTTGATCATCATGGACCCTGGAAATAACACAATGACGAATAAAACTCTTAGCACATGTGAATAGTTGCTAGTGAGTCCTTACGGATCCTGCAGCAGCATTAAGTATCATTTTGGTCTTTGACTGTTGGCCAGACAAAAGAAGACATTGGAACATGTTACCTTGGACCTAAACAAAATAAAAAAATTAAACAGATTAATTCATAATAAAATTAATCATTAGTTGCCACCATAGACAAAGCTTCTGTCTTTTGTTGCCTTTTGAGAAATAGTAAAAAGGGATCAAAAGATGTTGCCTTATTTAAAGATTTATTAATTTATAATACAAGCTTTTATGTAGACCACATTGCATTTTAGTTTTTACATTTATTCATACTGAGCTAAACTTCATAGCAGTGACATTGATTGACAAAAAACACAAACCAAAGGACACTCAACGGAAGGAATCAAAAGGTTTCTGACTGTTTCTGAAGAAACTGCAGCCCATCAACACTCCCAGTGCACCACCTTTTTTTTTTTTTTTTTTTTTAAGACCACATGCCCTCAACAGTCTTCATACAGTATGCCACGTGCATCACACACCCTCAGACACACTCGCATACAAACTCACCCACACTAAAATTCAACAAATACCTATACACAAGATAAAAATTGATATATTTAAATTTCAATATTAATGATATTACTGAATTCCACAATAAAAGGCAAACAAGAAGTAAAGACAGCATCCAAATGAAAAGGAGGTGAAATTTTCCTTTTTACTCTTCATCTTAGCGGGAGATAACTCTCCCCCTGCCTCGTTCTCAGTGTCCAGTAGAGGAGGGTCTTGCATCGACCACACGCCTCCCTCCCATCTTCAACTATCTTCTTCTGTCTGCGTTTAACTGGCCCGCCATGTCGGCTCCCTTTGAGAGGGAACGCTGACAGTCTATGCAATACAGTCACAGCTACGAGCGCGAACGCCACACCCGATGACACACAAGCAAGTCCTCTGCCTCCGTCTTTGCAAGCGTCGCTGAGAGTCTTTTCCTGTTTCTCGTGGACCTGTACATCCCCTCAGGTGTTCACGCAGCTCCTCCTAATAAAAGTCTTTTCTCCATTGGTCCATTTCCAGGAACAAACAGGATGGAGGTAATGGCACAAACACCACTGGTGCTGATACAGACCAATCGGTTCAGTTAATAAGAGGCAGAAACAGTCTATGAGGAGGATGGCATGTTTTCTACCCCGTGGGGAATTATGGTCTGTGCATCAAAGAAAAATGTCATGAGGGCAGAGAGGAGGACACAATAAACACTTCTGAATTAACAAACTGGTTAAGTGCAATGAGAGGGTTAACACCATTGAGTAAGAGCTGGAGAAATATCCATGTGACTAGTAGGGAAGGGTTAAAGCCCACACATCCTTTATAGCACTTCTGAGTCCATGAAGAGCGACGTGTTCCTGGGTCTTTTTCTCAAACTTGTCCAGCAGCGAAGGTACTGCTTAAAGTCATGACCTTCAAATAAAAAGGAGTAACAACAGCACATTCTGCCGGTAAAGTAAACGTTTGGGGGCAAAAAGTGAATACACTGGCACAAAAAAAAAAAAAAAAAGGAAAAAAAAGAAAAAGCCTCAGATTGGACAAGAGTTCAACCAAAGAGGGTAACAGCCCCCAACCAGACTTCCTGGGATTCATTCCAAATCCACAGCTGATAGGACGACAGGCAGGAGAGAGCAGAATGTATGCATGTTTTTATGCACGTGTGTGTGTGTGTTATGTGTGTGCGTGTGTCATGTGTGAGGTCTGGGTAGAAAGAGAGTGGGCCGTTTCTGTTGCTTTACAAGAGGAGACAGCAGTTGCTCTCTGTGGTTTTTTCTCTGTTCCTTTGACCTAAAAAGACAGGAGAGCAGAGACATGAGGTGAGATTAAAAAAAAACAACCTGCTCAAACTAGAAGAAAGCACGAACACAGACGCCGTGGGGGATGAGGCTGACGTTAGCGGCAGCAGCAACAAGGGCTCACCGCATGATATATGTGCAAGCTCGAAGAAAACGGACCACTATCCCTGAAAAAGCATTTCATCTTATAGTCGGGGTCGTCCTATATTTGGACCAGTACAGTAGATAACAACCATGATATCTAGTTCTCTGAATCATGATCTCAGTGTTGTCTACAGGTCTGTTAAAAAATAAATAAAATAAATAAATTTTTAAAAAAAAGACAAAAAGAAAGGATGCTCACCATGAGAGTTGGGCTCTGGAAGAGTCTCTCTGGCAACCAGGTGCATGACGGTTGTTCGGCCCGGTGGCAGCTTTAGAGCTTTAAACGCAGAAATACACCTCATGATTCATTACTATTTAGTTGTAATTAACTTGATTTTATCATATGAACCCATGGTGGCTAATCCTATGAAAATGTGGCATTATTGAAAGGATAATACTTCAGCCAAATATTTTCCACTCCAGGGAAATCAGCTTTTAATTTATTTGCATGTTACAAATGGAATAACCTTCAAAATACTCTGAGAGCTGAAACACTAAGTTTCTCTCAGTTTGTCTCTATCATTGAAACACTTCCACCAGTTCTGTTATCATTTATTTATTTATTTTATTTTTATTTCTAATGTGAAGACTTTAATTGAAAATATTGTTTGTTTTATAACAAACAATATTTTGTGAAAGTCTTCAGATTAGAAATAAAATTTTTATTTTATTTATTTATTTATATTTATATCTCTCACTCTCTCTCTCTCTAAATAAAAAATACATCCAAGCAGCAGCGAAGGAAGGATGCTGATTGGCTGTAGTGACTATCAGGACAGCTACAGAGGTAAATTAAGGTTTGATAAGAAGCTGTGTGATTAACAACACTGTGACTGCTGCTGTTAGCCTGTTAACCAAACCGTTTACAACCAAACACACACTATTCCCTGACGCACCTTATTTTCACCACACCAATTGAATTTTGGTCTGACTGCAGCTTCGGAAAAGAGAGAGAGATAGTTGGCCCACTTAGCACGGAGCCACTGAACCAGCCCATCTGATTGGCGGTCAGTAAATCCCAGTTGTTGATGGCACAAGTGCAAACCAGGTACAGGGCAGAGAGTCCATGAGTTTAACGGGATTAAAATAAATCAAATCAGATGGGCTGCTTACACTGCTTTGTTTTGACTCAAGTGCTCATTTGTTAAACTGTGTCAACCCTCAATTTTAGCAGCGTGAGGTGAAGGGTAATACTTTGGCTTCCACTAGCAACTGTCACTATGACAGCAGATGTGTTAATTTTGTCATATCATGCATCTGTGATACTGGATTAGGTCAGCACGACTGTGTTTGACGTTAGGCTCTCCGAGTGCAGTTTACAGTAAACACTTTTTTGTAATTTCTCCTTTCTGCAGTGGTATCTGTGACTCTTCATTTCCATGGCTTATCTTACATATAATACACAGAAACAGACCTGAAACAACCATCTGTCTCAGGAGAGCTTCATGACACCTCGGCTGTTTGTGTTTTCTGCTTCTATTGGCATTAATTGACAAAAGGTAAAGAAGACACATGCCTGCCTGTTTACAACATTACAAAGACACTGTAGCTTTCAATCTGAAGTGTCACAGACGTGGGCACTTTTCTGTTTTCCTTAGATTTGCTGTAACTGAAATCCTGCTGTTTCAAGCGCACCCCCCCCCCCCATTTTTGAAACATGAAAAACGACTGACAGAAAAATTCATTCACCTGGCAGACTTGAAAAATTTATGATGCAGTCACAGAAGGAAATTACCTGTCAGTAATAAGTTATCTTTAAGTAGGGGTGGACTCCTGGTGTGATTTAAGGTGCAAACAAAAAACTGCAACCAGAGATTATGGAGGGAGTGAGTGAGCAACTCACTCAAATGTTATTGGAACTTGTTTTTCTCTCAGATTAGTTTATTGGAGGTTCTTTGTCGGTTTTGGGAATAGGAGTTTGACAATAATCCCTTGCACAAGGTCCACTTACTGGAAATTTTTCTGGAGCTTTCAGCCACATCTCACGGTCTTAACAAGTGGATGAAATTACCTGTTGCCCTGTGATTGAAATTCCATACTTAGGTCACTTGAAAACAACTGAGTCACATGACAGCTGAGCAAACTCCATTCACCATGTGGCTGAAAGCGAAGAAAATTTCCAGAAAATGGAACATGTGCACAGGACTATTTGTCAATGAGTGTTGGCATTTACGATGACAAGTATTATCTTTGTGATGGTGTCCTCTTTCAGAGATGGTCTTACCTCCCAGGGTAACATTGCCATGAAGGAAGCGTCCCTGAAAGATGAGGCGTAATATGCTAGGGCTGCTCACCCTCTCCTCCTCCCATCCTGTCAGAGAGCAGAGAAACACGTGCATCGCTTATGGTATGGTCAGATTAGGTTTCCGTCGAACAAAAATGTACCTGCACTCAGCCCTGAAAAAGGGGTGTGATGTCACGTTTCTGACACCGGAAATAAATAGATATGAATTTGAACGATCGCAAACTATAAACAGAGTATGAGACTGACGCCGTAGTTTGTAGTCTGGTGGTGTGACGATGTACTAAAACGGTGAAGAAACAAGCTAGAGAGTAGAAGTACAAGTACAGGTGAAAGGGAAACAGATCGAATATTTGTACACCCGCAATGTAATGTGACCAAGCCTTTACTACGGCTCAATCCATACTGGATTTAGAGGCTGATGTTGGTATTCATATATGGAATTTTAAAAATCTGTGTATCAGCAGTATGTTTTTTTGTTTGTTTTTTTTTTTTAAATAACATGAACACATATCATAAATAACATCTTGATACTGACTGTTTAGATTTGTATGTCTTCAAAATTGTGACCAAGGTACATGCAAACTTTTTCTAAGTTACCTCAAACCTAATTTTGCATATCTGTACTGCAGTTTTGCGTTACTTATTGGCCAGTCTATACATCGATACCAATAAATCTGCTATAAGACAACATCAAAAGCCTGGCCTATTTATCAGTCTAGCGCTACCATTTACCATCACTGTTCTTCACCATAATGTTGTGAGTACCCATCTGGTCGCTTTTAACTTCTTAAATTTGTGGTAAAATTTGGCTGCGTTCATTTCGACTGTTAATATAAACACTGTATACAAGGTTTTCAGTGCATGCATTAAGTAGTGGTGAGTCACAATAGCAAATGAAATGGAAAAAAGCAGTTGATTACTTGCAGAAACTGACTGACTATCTGTGTCAGTATATAAGTATATAAACTGAAACCGTAAAAAAATAAAAATAAATAATATTTTTTAAAAATTCAGCAAACTGAAACCTGCAAAAACGAACCTGCAGGCCAGTTCTCAAATACATGCTTCGCGATGTCTGTGGCCGAGTCATTTGGGGAGAAAGTGAAGTCTTGCGTTTTCCCACTGACCAGGATAAGGCGGAGGTGCACCTAAAACAACAAACAAAGACAGCCTAATCTCAGTCGATAGAAACGCTGTGTCAGACACCAAACTTCCATTAAAATTCTTCTTAATTAGTGGTGGTGGAATCCCTCCACTTCCTCTAACCTCTTCAGACATGAGGTGACCTTCAGAAAGCTGTGAAGAGATGGGCATTCCAGTCTAATTAGATTTATCCACACCAGATCTCCACCCTTCCACTGGGCGACTTCATTCAATGCGGGCTTACACTGAAGTGAGCCCCTGTTGCCTGAGACGACAACAGATAAGGGTGGGGCTGAGGGGGAGAACACTGGCCCTTTAGTTCCAGGGTGCTGCAAGCTCCTCTCCGGGCTGTCAGCCTAATGCGATAACCCCAGGTGTCCCAGACAGCTCTGGGCCATGTTATTAAATTTACATGGCCAGTGCTTAGCCCCGAGGGGGACTTTGCATATGTGTGTGGGAGGGTCTTTAACAGAGGGGCTTTCCTCTACATTTTATCCTCTGGGCAACTACACAAAGCAGTATGTTTAAAAAAACAAAACAGAAAAATAAAAAGGAGCTTGTCTAACATGCCTTGAGGGCCTAAATAATACACTAATATTAGGAAATCCACGTGGTGGGACACTCCGTGCTCCTCCTACTACAAGATTTAAAATTATCAAACTACATGCAAGGCACAACATTATCAAACTATTAAATTACCAAAACACCCTACTGTAGCAGTGCTGACACAGTAAATTGATTAAATAATCAACATATCTGTAATCTGTAACTATTCTGACACTCAATGTAAAAGTAAAAATGCCAAACATTACACCCAGTACCAGCGACTCAATTGTGATGATTCTCTGATTTTCTTTTTCTTATGTGGAATTTTCAAGGAACCAAAAAGAAAGTTATAGAAAGAAGATGTCACATTGGCTTGGGGAAGGTGTGATGGGCATTTTCTGACATTTTATAGTATATCTATTTACAGAACCTAATTGGTAGGTCTTGAAAACAAACATTAGTTGTAGCGCTATATTGTAGTACAGTTAAGAGTGATACATATATGACCATTAATTATTCGTAACATGACAGCAACAGAATGCAACAATGTGTTTGGCTTCTTTGCATTGACATGAAACACTGACTGAGGTTGAAGTATAGACTTTCAGCCGTAAAGCTGAATTTACACTCGATGCAAGGGGTTGGATTTCACCCACTGATATCACCTCCGCAATGCTAGACACACGTGTTATCAGGCCATATCATGCTTTATATTCTGCAAAGTAACAGTGTTTACATTTTTTAAATTACTTTGTGAGACAGAGCGACAGTGACCTATACACAGAGAATGATTAACTCTCTGTCAACGCCATTGCCCCATTGTGTACTTACATTTCTGAGGAGGTGCACGTCAGCTAAAGAGTAATCTTGGAGACATTCAACGCAGAAGCATAAATAGAAAACTTGGCATAAAAGGGCCTCAAGGGTGTGTGAGGGTGGTCACATCCATGTTGGGTGAACAGAGAAAATATCCTAAACATCAAAACAAGACAACCAAGGATCTTTTGGACCAAACAGTGAAATACACTTGAGCGGCCAAATCAATTGCCTGATCTCAATCCATACAAGCTGAAGACCAGTCTGAAAACAAAATTCCCCTGACACATGAAATAAGTAAAGACAGCTTCAGCTTGAAGATAGTGGAGCATCCATCAAGTTGATGTCTATGGGTCACCCAGTTAAGGCATTGAAGAAACAAATAAAGCCTGCAAGTTTACTCCAGACCACATATATATTTAAATAGACAATGTTTCGTTCACAGGTGGATTTTGTCAGATCAAATTGACCCATTTATATACTATACCAACAGGCTGATAGGCTCTATGATGACAGTTGTCGTTAACCGTCCAATCTGCCCAGGTTGATGACATTTATGATTATGTTACTGTTAACAGAAAAACATGATTCAAATGGGAGGTTATAGATATGTTTTGTTGGTTATTATCATGTTATTCCTTTCATGTAACTTACAATTAATTTGAACGTTTTTTTATATATTTGAGATCTTATTGACATACTAACTAGATGTTGTCTATCTAAATAAATTGTGGTTTGGAGTCATATATTCATTGATGCTGATTTCCAATAGCCTCGCACCTACATGTGATAAGTGTGTAACTGTGCTCCTTCTGCTAGATTTCAGGCAGTCATAAATAGTGAAGGATATGAAATCATGATATTACATTAATTTGCCCACTTATTTCATTCTTTCTGTATGGTCAGATCATGGTCAGGGTTGAAAAATCACTCTGAACTGAATTATTGATCAGTTTTGGACCTAATGTATGCTACAGCAAGTACTGTTCCTTATTAATCCATTAATCCATCGTCTCTAATCAATCATGTCGCTGCTCCAAAAAAATTACTTTGGGGTGAAAAAAAACATCCCATCAAATTGAATCTTTCTAGTGGGACATCTCTACTAAAGAGAGAAAACTGACAGATGGTATTAATTTTAATTTTCTCAGACATTTGCCCTTCTTAAAAAGGTCGAAGATGAACTTTCTTTGGGTCACAAATCACAAAGGAGAGAACAAAGAGACTTAACCACGAGGTGTGACGTCAGGCAGGGACAACCCCGCTCTCTGATCTGTTTACAAATACAATCCTCCCTTGGTGGTTCTCTGCCCCCCCCCCCTGAACCGAATAACCTCAATGTGGGGTTACATACCCATGTCGTCATTAACAAGCTTTGTCCCCATCCCCATCCCTTTCATCCCAAACCAAACAAAAACAAAATCAAATCTGCCTGGTTACCCGTGGCAACATCCTGCATCAAGAAATTCCTCAAACACTGTTGTGACTTACTTTTTTTTTTAAGGGTTAAAAGCAAGGTAATCAGCAACCCACAGCAGGACACTGTCTTGTTTTTACCTGATGTATGTGTCCTAGATAAAACACTTGACAACATTGTTTACATAGAATTTTAAGGATGCATACCACCAATACGAAGGTGATATTGTCTCAAGGGATGCAACTATAAATTATTTTCAATATCGAGAATAATTTACAGATTATTTTGTCAGTTAAGCAAATCTTTGGTTTAAGAAATGGCAGGAAAAAATTATTTAAAAAAAACAAACAAAAAAAAACAAACAAAAACAAAACACCCATCACAGTTTCCAAGAGACCGAGGTAACATCTTCAAATGTGTTGTTTTATCTCAACAACAGACCAAAACCTGAAATATACTCAATTTACAAATACATAAAAACAGAGAAAAGATGAAACTCTTCCCATTGGGAAGTCATAACCAGCACACTTGAAATGTTTGCTCAAAAATCATTTACATAACTAATTGATTATCAAAATAGTTGAAAACTAATTTTCTTTCTAAACTAAATGCTTCCCTATTAATCACATTAGCCCCAAAACAATTGAATGTCTAATTTCCCATCTTTGATAATTGATTTATCAAACAAAAACACAAAGATCGGCTGGTTACAGCTTCACAAATGCAAAAACGTGGTCACTTTTCTTTGTGGAATATTACAATAAAGTGAATATTTGAAGGTTGGAAAGCCAGCTGCCAGGTATCAAAGCTAGCGGGAAATATTATTCTCTGTATAACTTCTATCATTTCTGATCTGTCTGTAAGAGTGTTGTCCATTCCTATGGTTGGGGGGGGGGGGCTTAGTAAGAGGGTACAATCAATTGGCGTCTAAACCTTGAAAGGAAAGTAGGGCAACGTTTTAACTGAGATTAGACAGATGGTGTTCACAGGAACAGCAGTCACTGTCCCAGCTAAGTGTTTGCGGACGCTGGCTAATCCATGATCCCCCCCCTCACTCCCAACCCAGAACCCTAAATAATTTTAACTTGGGGAAACGTTAATGTAACGTTATCGGCATGATACTATAATACAATGGTTCGTATATGAATGCAACAGCAACCATGTGTGACAGACTCCGTGGATTTGTGTTGACGCTAGAAAATATCTTGAGAAAGGTGGCAGACCCTCACTCACCATATCAAGATCCCTCTGGGTGGTCATGGCTCAGGGAGGAAGAAAGCCGTGGACGTGGGGCAGAGAGGACAGGACTGGTGTGGTTCAGCTGCTGGAGACCGACCCTGAGCCCTGACACAAACAACACAAACACTGTGAGACTGCTTCCCACAGCCTGGCACCGCAGCGGCACCGCACCATCACCCCTGACCCAGCGGACGGACATGTCGCTAACGTCAACACCTAACGCCACGGCGTTATCCATCAAACGCCAAACATGCACACGATTGATTGGCCACCTGGAGCTGTATAGGTAGAGAGCAAACAGGTTCCCTTCACCGCGTTTTAGCAATTGTACAAATAACAAACCGAGCGAAGCAGCTTAAGTCTTCTCAGTTTAACAGCTAACGTTACGCTAGTAAAGATAGCGGGGTTACACTGTTTATACTAGTTAGACTCAACCGCCGCTGCTACTTAGCTGGGTTGCAGGAATAAAGCTTTATGTCATAAAATAGCCAGGAAAAAAAAATGTCTCCCCCGAACACACCATCTAGTACTGTTTCCTCCTATGGGATGTCGAAACTGAGCCGTGCGAATAAGGAAGGGTTGTGCTAACCTTAGCATTGCTGTATTAGCTTGTTTCAATCCTGCTATCGCTGGTTAGCTGCGGACCAGCTCGCTAACTAAATGTGCAACGGCGACTTTTGTCCTGCCGACCTCACCTGCATTGGATGACAATGATGAAACTTTGCATTCAGTTGAATGGAAGAGTCAGCGGGGAGCACTTTTTGTGGGGAAAATATCGAGTGTAGACGGATATCGTTGACTGTGGGTATCAGTGGCTAATGGACGGGACGACGCCGGATGTCAGCTGCTTGTAAACACAGCGAACGACCGCAAACACTTCTGGGAGTTGAAGTCTGGAGCGAGGAAAAAAAAAGCTCTGTGACATCATGGCAGATGTTAAAAACAGAAAACTTTCTGCTCCGCGAAATACTGCATTCAGTTTGAAACATAATTACTAATTTGATGTAGTCCTTGTGTATTTAGACATTTTAGAGGCTCAGTGGTGGGAATTAACTATATACATTTATTCAAGTCCTAAACTTATGTACAATTTTGAGGTACTTCTACTTCACTTAAATATTTCTATTTTATGTTATTTTATACATCTACTGTACAACATTTAAGAGCGGGATATTGCAATTTCTCCACTACATTTGTTTGGCAGATACAGTTACTTTTCAGAATAAGACTTCACATGTAGTAATCTTATAAAATACATTGTGTTGTAAAAGATTAAACCAGCGGTTCCCAACTTTTTTTGGCTTGTGCTCCCTTCAGATGTCTACGAGTTGCTAGCACCTTCACTAAAGAGTGATCTCCTCTGTAACCTTCTCAGATGGTTTGATTTAAATAACAGTTTGAGGCCCAAATTGGTAAAATTACCTAAAACTTTCACAAAAAAGAAAGAGGAAAAAGAAAACATTCCAAAAAATTACTACAAATCTTTGTAGTAGAAGATTGCTTTTCTTCCCTCCAACCCTCGTTAATCATGATGTCATGCTTTGGCGAAACAAACAAACAAACAAACAAAATAATGCAGCAATCTCTCTTTTCTCTCTTTTATTTTTGTTTTTCATCTCTTTATGGTTATATTGCACCTCTCTGTGGTTGACTGCGTCTCTCTTTAGTTGCTTTGTGTCTCTCTGTGATTGATAGACATAAGAACAAAAATGGTAGAAGTCACTTAAAAGAGAGGCTCTGGTAGGCCTTTTCACTAATCCCTCCATGCCAGCAATGTTGTGATGTAGTGTTGTGATTTATTGTTGATTTATATGTTCATTTATTGATTGCCAACATTAAATAACTAGGTTGTGGGCAAATAAACCCTCAGAATGGAGTAAACAGGAAAAGTGGATCCAGCTGTTTTCATAAATGTTAAAATGTATATGTAAAATATTTTCTGCTTTGTCTTCTGGGGCCTCATCGCTCAGTTTTTGCAGGACTGTAAGACTGATAATCTTGGAATCAATCTTCTAGAGGTCAAAAACGGGAAAATCTCAGGGCATCATAACTTCAATCTTTATCAGAGCATTACATTTTTTTTTGTTCACAGAACCGTGTCAGTGGTAAAAGCAGAAAAATGACATCTTTCTAACCAGCTGCACCCCAAGCAGTAATCTGAGGCCCCATTACTTCATTTAGCTGCAGCAAGGCACCTGCTGATCAAAACGATGGCAACACGTGCACAGGAGACGTATCAAATGTCAACATATGTGGTTTTAAGAAATAAAGCAATTTGTTGAATTTACTGAATCCTCAATGATCTGCTGTCTACTGAAACAATAATTCAGTGTAGCTCTCAAAATACATCTTCAGAGTGAATCTGGTGAAGTGATTCACACAGATGCAGATGTTTTTGTGATGTGTGGGACTGTAAGGTGGCAGTTCCTCTTTTAAACCACAGGATCAAATTGAAGCCTTTTAACTTTGACACTGGCAGTGCTAATTTTATCCGCAACATGACAAAACTTTGTGGAGAAGTCAAATAAGACAAAATAAGACACATAGTGTGACACATAGCCTGCTGGTATGACTGCATAGCCCAAGTTAACACACATGTATATTGATTTAGTATATCATTACTTGGTGGCAAACTACTACAAATGATAATTTATATTTAATTATATTAAACCACAGGATGACATGATATTTATACAACAGATTTACATTCACATTAAAACGTTGTAAGTCATAACATGCATTTGGACTTAAAGTGGAGATAAGAATGTGGAAAAACAATGTGCCACACAAAACTCATTCACCAGCAGTCGACATTTAAAAGTTTACATTCACGCCACAAAATGATGCAAACACAAGAATCACACACCCCAAATCGCACACACTGCAGTGCACACATGTGCCTTGGCTTCTGTGCCCTCTTACAGTGGAGCCCAGACAAAACCCACTGACTCCATGTTGAAGTCTGAGGAAAAAATGCAAGTGGTTTCTGTTATCTGCTCTCATGTCATCCTCCCACGACATTCTTGTGGTTTCAAAATGCCCCAAAACTCAGTCATCCTGGTCTTAGTAAAAGGAGGGGTGAATTTCAATCAAAAACAGTATCTGTGAAGAGTCCTGTTTTACAAAAAAATAAAAATTTTTTGCTGATGCAATTTGGCCAGAGGCATGATTTGATGTTGCTAATCGACACAGAGGAGACCACTGCAGTAACACAACGCAGCACTGTGGTGGGTCCTGCCTAGTTCCTGGTTACCTGCAGACAGCACACGCTCGCTGGTTCCTGATGTTGATCCCACACACTGAACCGTCAGGTTAGTCACAGTAGAGCAACAGGGCTCCAGGTCCAAACATGGTCATCGGAGACCTGGAGCCACCGCGGCATTTTAAACAGGAAGCCAGCCTCCGCAGCCATGACTCAGTTTAGGAGGAACATCGCAGGATTTAAAAGCAAAATTTATTAATTGAGATAGAGGTTTAACATTTATAAGTGCCATGCAAACAAATAAAAAAATGGTTTATAACACACTACATTGTAATTGTTCACAATGTAAGTAACATCTAACTGCAGCTGCTGCCTATAACCTTACTAAGAAAAACCCGTTAATGAAAAATAAGGAAAAACTTGGTTGTAGATACAGGCAGACGGCAGCTTCATTTTCAGACTATGAACTATGAAGTGTTTTTTAATCAAGTCTAGTTCATTTCTTTTATTAAGAGTTTACATTAATATATATAAATGAATTTTCAGACTCAGAGTTCCCCTCTCAACTGTTAATATAGTTACATTTAAATAACTGTTTGGGGCCAAGAGAGGTCAAATTATTCAGAATTTCACAAAATATCAAAGGTTAGAGAAAAGTCCAAAAACTGACAACAGATTTGTGTAAGAGAACTTTTTTTTTTTCCTTTCCTCTCCCATTAAACATCTCACGACCCCACAAAATTACCCTTTGACCTTTTGGAGGGGCCTGCACCACTGGCGAGGAATCTGTGGACTCAAATACCTACAGTAATTGCGTCTAAAAGACTGGCTGATCAAAACTGAAGAGATATAGTGTAAGGCATGGAAAGACTCAACCGTGTCCCGGGAATTCAAAAATCGACAGTGAATTAAAATCAGGGTAAACAGACTGCTTCTAAACTCCACTGCAGAGGCACAACTAAAACTTCTCCATAGAGACCGAGATATTTGAAGTTGTATCAATAAGTTGTGTGCCTCCCTGACACGAATTTTTGTGTTTATTCTGTAAAAAGTATTTGGGAGAAAATAAAATTGAAGTTCTTTAAATATATAATTATGTATCAATTAAAGGGGACTGATGCGCCTGTACTTTTACTTAAAAGGGGCTTTTGAATGCAGGACTTTGACAAGTAGCGAAGTACTTTTACATTTTTATTCTGATGCTTTGAACTAAGTGGAAGATCTGAGAACTTCTTCCACCACTGACCGGTAATACCTTTAATGCCTTAAGTGTAACCGGGGCTTAGCACACCTTGAGTAACTGTTACATAATGCTCCGCAACAGGTACATGTCGCCTCGCCGAGCTGCTGTTTACGCCCGCGCGCCGGCGAATGACCGACTCGGTTTCCCAGAAATCCAGTCGGCGCAGGCGCAGAGCGCGTTGCCTGACAGTGGTAAACAGACGTCAGAAGGGAGTCTTCGCCTCGAGTCAAAACAAAACAAAACAAAACAAGTCAAAAAGACACCGAAGGAGTGAATTTTCGGAGAGCCACGACGACAGGAACTCCTACCGACGCCACCGCTGATCAAAAACGGCCACTTGGACGGAGTTATGTGAGGGTTTTCGCGGACTTTTCCACGGATTGTAAACTCTGGAGTAGCAGGAGCTTAACCAGCTAGCGTTACGGAGGCTGTCGTGCTGTTTTCAAAGTGCGGCGAGTGGGAGCCGACAGACCTCCGAGGCGACCCAGCTTCACCCAGCACCCGGGGATCGGCTCCGTAGCTCGTGTACCGGGACCTCGGGGCGAAGACCGTTCGAGCTGCGAGCTGCGGGCCGCGGTCGAAGGGTGGTCTCTCTAACCGCTTCTTCGAGCATCGTGTGCCGCGGCAGGAGTGTGGAGAAACATGGCAGATGGTGACATGCGCCTGGCCGCAATGTGGCGGACCGTGCAGACCTGAGGCATTGACTTTTCTTACTACATCTCTCTCTTCGGCTCACACATTTAACAACTCAGATACTATTAAACCGTTACCTACGTCTCTCGATCCCTTCCCCTCTCTCCTCGCTCGACATTTCTTCGGTTGTTCAGTCGCTTCAACGTACAGGCCACGGAGACGGCGGCCAGCACTGTTTTTCACACTTTTAGACAGTCGATGAGCAAAACCGCAGCTCTGTTGATCTGTCATTTTTACACTTGGATCTGCCGGACCGGTTTTTTTTTTTTTTGTTGAAGTTTGGGTGGAGGTATTTTGTCTTGTGAGGAGCCCAGACATCACGTTGTTTACATGTGGAGACGCGGACAGGGGCTCTCCTGAGAAGCTCCTTTGTAACAGCAGCCAGCTAATCCCTGTTTGTAGCCTTTAAAGCGCTACAGTTAAAAGGAAAAAAAAAAATAGATACATCCTGGGTTTGAATCAGAAAATTTATATTTAGTTTGATAAATCTGGTACGAAAGAAACAACCACTTTAGGTTGATTTTTATCTTTACTCTGTGCCTGGTTACATTTTAAAGAAACGGATTAAAGTACACTTTTGCAACACACACCCATTGACAGATATTTAAATCGAGTGTTTTTTGTAACAGAAATTGAATTATTTTATGTCCATATACACGCATGGTTTTGTAATTCGTTTCCAAACGAGCCAAGGCTGCTGTAGATCCAGATGTTTGGGTGCACATTACCACACTGCCACTTTTGTTTTTATTTCATTCAAACAAAGGGACTCTCATCCCAGCCCTGCCTCATTCTATATAAATCGGAAGGTTTATGATAGTTACTATTAAGGAGATTATTTGGGTTCCCTAATCTCCAATCTGAGGATTAACCGAGGCTATTGGTGTGTCCAGATTATTACGTCTCTTTTCTAGGCCCCTCAGTGGGTGAAGCGTCTCGTTTTTGTGTCAGGAAGTTTTTTTTTTCCTTTTTTTTTTTTTTTTCTTTTTGCATTTCACGCATCATCCGCTCAAAGTTAAAGTTTAAAGGTAAATGTTTTAAGTGGTTCCCATCTTTGTGGTTGAGTGGAAGTTCAGCGGACCGCCATGGAGGAGTCGTCGGTGCCCCCGATTGACCCAGATTTCGAGCCGCAGAGCAGACCCCGCTCCTGCACGTGGCCGCTGCCGAGACCCGACATCTCGGCTGTCAAACCGGAGGGGGCGGATGGCGCCGAGTCCGCCGCCGGTACCCCGCCCGCCGACGAGGACAAGACCGAGCCGCAGCAAATCACGTCCGAGCCCGAGAAGGCTGCGGCGGCGGCCGAGGGCGGGGTCGTGGCCGGCGTGGGCGGAGCCGGCGCGACACCCCGCAAGGGATCGTCGCGGCGCAACGCGTGGGGGAACCAGAGCTACGCGGACCTGATCAGCCAGGCCATCGAGAACTCCCCCGATAAGAGGCTGACCCTGGCGCAGATCTACGAGTGGATGGTGAAAACAGTGCCTTACTTCAGAGACAAGGGAGACAGCAACAGCTCAGCTGGCTGGAAGGTGAGTACGTGGGTGGCGAACGTCTTTGTTGCGCCATTTAACGAGATGGGACTCTAATGCTTTGAGCGCCACAAGTCACGGCTTTATAGCTTTACAAGTCATGATCACGGAAGCAATGATTTAATGGCCTAAGCAGGGAGGGGGGGCTGGAAATGTGATCGATTAATCGGTCGATCTATAATACATCCATCAGAGAACAGTGAAGAAAGACCATACAGCAGCAGGGGACGTGATTATATGTCTTGTTTTGTCCGTCAACCAGTCCAAACCCCCAAATAATCAATTTACTATAATGAAAGGTGAGGAACAGCAGCAGATTCTCACAACTGAGAGCTTGGAGCCATAAAACCTGTTGGCGTTTTTCCATGAAAGTGACTTAATCACTTAAATAATAATAATTAAATCGATTATCATAATGGTTAGCGATTCATTTTCTTTCTTTCAACTTATCGATTAATTGACTGATTGTTGCAGCTCCATATACAATCCCAGCACTTTGAATATCTTCAGTTGTCTTATTGTGTTTTTACTGTGTTTATGCATTAATGTTTCTTATGCCTTTTTTGCTGCAAAAACCGTTTTGTCGGATAATAAAGATCTGATCTGAACTGACCTGGGATAAATCTGACTTAGTAAATACTTTTGTAGCATTAGTTCACACCAGTGGTTCCCAAACTTTTTTTTTTTTTAGCTTGTAACCCCTTGAAACAAAGTTGTTTTTTATCCACTTTTTTGATGAATTTATATATATGTTTGTGTGTGTATATATGCATATATATGTGTGTGTGTGTGTGTGTGTGTGTGTTCATGTGTATGCGTATGTGTGTGTGTTTGTGTGTGTGTATATGCGTATATATGTATATGTATATGTATATATAGATATATACATATATAAACACACATACACATATATATACATATGTATGTGTGTATATATTAGTTTATATATATATATATATGTGTGTGTGTGTGTATGTATATAATGTGTAAGTGTATATAATGTGTAAGTGTATATAATGTGTAACAAGTGTTTTCTGTTTTTTTCATTTAGTGACCCCTCAGAGTTATCTTTTGACCCTGGAGGGGAGTCCCGACTCCCAGATTGGGAATCAGTAGTTTAGACGATAAAATACTGTCATGATTCTCAAAAATAAAAGTGTCCTTCAGTTAATTATATGTCCAGGATGATTTAAACCTTGCCTACAATTTTCATAATTTCCTTTTTTGTTTCTTCCTGTTTTCAGAATTCCATCCGCCACAATTTATCACTCCACAACAAGTTCTTGAGGGTACACAATGAATCAACAGGAAAGAGCTCCTGGTGGATGCTCAACCCAGAAGGAGGGAAGACTGGGAAAGCTCCTCGCCGCCGGGCCGCCTCAATGGACAACAGCAGCAAACTGCTGAAGAGTCGCATGAGGGCCAAGCAGACCAAGAAGCAGGCGGGAGCGGCCGGCCTGGGTGGCGCCGGAGGGGCACTGCAGGGTGACGGCAGCACAGGGTCAGCGGGCGCAGACAGCCCTAATTCGTCCCAGCAGTTTCCCAAATGGGGGGTCAACAGCAGTAGCCCCTCGTCCCGAGGCAGCCTGGACGACACTGACATGTGGACCACCTTCCGGCCACGCACAAGCTCTGATGCCAGCACCCTGAGCGGACGTCTGTCCCCCATCGCTCCCGGACAGGAGGACGACGACAACCTGCCTGAGGATGGACTGCTAGGAAGATACACTGCCAGCAGCTTGACCCCCACCCTCACCGAGACCCTCATGGAGGAGCTGGATCTGATCGACGGCCTCACATTGATGACGGGGCAGCAGGGAGGGGCCAGTCCCAGCACTGCCCCTCCGGCACCTCCCACTCCTCTGCCCTCCGCCTCCACTCTGCTGCCTCGAGGCCCCGGCTTCTCCTCCTTCCATCAGCTGCAACCATCCGGCCTCCAACAGGCCCCCACCCACACCGGGACCCAGGCCTCCATCCCTCAGTGCGGACCCAGCAGCAAAGAGCCGTCGACCTTCAGCAACTCTCTCTTCAACCCCATATCCAGCTCCGGGGCTCGTGGGAGCAGCCACTACAGCAGCCACGTGCCCTCCAGTCTGGAAGCACTGCTCACCTCTGACTCCCCTCCTCCGAGTGATGTCATGATGACCCAGGTGGACCCCCTCATGCCCACTCCCGGTGGGGTGGGCCTGATGGGTTTGGGCACATCTGTGGTGGGCGTGAGGTCCAAACCTAATCAGCTGCTGTTGGGTAAAGGGCTGGAGCCGAACACAGTGGCCCCCATGGCGCTGCAGGCTCAGATGCAGCCTCAGCAGCACCACCTTCACCAGCAGCAGCCGCAGCCGCAGCCGCAGCCACAACAACAACACCAGCATCACTCACAGATGGGGCTGGGGATGATCCTCTCAGGTATGTCTCAGGACCTGTCACAGCTCTCTGCTCTCAAAGCCCAGCATGCCACGGTGCCCGCTGTGGGCTCTCTACACGGAGGGCCTGTGGCCGCAGCCAATCCCGGCGCGAGTCTGCAGGCGATGGGTCAGTTTGGAGCTCCGTCCTGCTTCTCCACCGGTCAGGACCGACTGCCCACAGACTTGGACATAGACATGTTCACGGAAAACCTGGATTGTGACGTTGATTACATCATCAACAGTGACCTCATGGACGGCGACGGCATCGATTTCAACTTTGACCCCATACTGCCTGGCGGCCAAGGCTACGTAGGCCCGGCCACCACACAGGGCTCCGCTCACAACTGGGTCCCCAGCTAATTCCTCAGCTGACCACACAAAGTTAGCCAGGTACACCGGTCGGTCTCCGTTTTTTTTATCACACAAAGACACTAAAACTATTAGGGTCCAATTAATGACTATTTTCATTAACAATGAATCTACTGTTAAATATTTGTTTTGTTTCTAAATGTCAGAAAATAGTGAAATAGCACGTTTCCCAGAGTTCAAGGTGACCACTTCAGATGTCTTTGATTTATCTTTTGTCAAAAACCCAAAGATATTTAATTTACAATTACTTAAAACAAGGAAAACAGCAAATCCTCACATTTTAGAAGCTGAAAGGAGGCGAATCACTGGGATTTTGGCTCGATTTAAAAAAAACTTAAATGATGAGAGATGATGGACAGAAAATTAATTTTCAAAAAATTTTGATGCGCTTTAATTTTACGTTTGACTACCATGCAAACCATTCAAAAATTGTAATAAAGGATCTCAACTCAGTGAGATGGCTTTAATACAACAAGTACACAATTTGAATTTATGAGACTGCCGTCAGTGACCTTTTTATCGTCTTTTCTTGCAGGAACTGATCTCCAATCAAGATGACCTCACAATATGACAAAACAACCGGTGCATTCCTCCTCCTTGCTGGCTGATTTTCAAATACAATGCTTTTCTTGGACTTTAAAGACAGAACCAGACCTCGCTCATGTCATGTGCCAAGACATGCAGAGGACAGGGAGGAGATTCAGGCTACTATGCACAATTTTTCTCCCCTTTTTTATTTTATTTTTTTTTTTTTATTTTTTTAAATAACACTTGCAACGATTTGGCTGCTAGCCATTTTTTATCTTTTAATCCAAACTGTTGATTTTTAAAGACGTGTGAAATAATGTTTTTAGAGTGAAAAGACAAATCCTGAACTCCCCTCTGCTGGGAGTTTATATTACAGTTACGTTTCACCAGAATAGCTTTAGGGTCGATGCGGTACCCCTGATCTCGACGGCTTTGGTATTGAAGACTCAACAGGCATTTTTGCAGAAATGGCCAGTTTTCCATCGACACTTGCCTAGCATGAAATGCCAGGCCGAATGCTGTTTGGTTGTCTGAATGAGGTGCACGTACTCTGCTGCACCAGCCCCTCCCCTCAAGAGGAAACGTTTCATCGTCGGAGTCGGTAAAAACTTTGAGGATTGTGACTGTGTTGTAAAGAGGTGACCGATAAAGACTTGACGACCGGAGGTATAAAATGTTTGATTGAACATTGGCTACACATCTTGCCCAACTGTGTACTTGGACTACAATTATATGTACGATTAAATTTCCCACTTTAGAGGAAAAAAGTTTTAAGATGATGGGGTTTTTTTTTTTTTTTTCAGTTATATGTGGTGGTTCACTTAAGAGGGTATGTATTTGCAGTTTGGCATTTTTGACTTCAATCCAGTGTGTTAAGGTAGATGTCATTTAGATGGTGGTTTTTTTTTTTTTTTTGTTTGTTTTTAATCCCTGATGTGCAGTTCAACTAACAAATGAAGAAATGTGATTTGTGACATACACGGGGCATTCAAGGGTAAATTTATTTGCCAACAAGTGATTGGTTGGTCAAGTATTATATTGTCTTAGACAGCAATATGCCTCCACTGTCAAATGGTCTACCTGATTCTTTTGTTTCTTCCTTTTGTTTTTTTTTTTTTTGTTGGGTTTTTTTTTCGAGCCTGTGCATTTTCAAAGCACTTAGGTTTCCTGCGACACAGGGACCCCAAACTAAGAGAATATATCCACATTAGGGTTATACCATTTCATTATAAAAGAGCTTAAATCCTGTTTTAAAAAAAACAAAACAAAAAAAAAAACATGTAATGTACACGTTGCACATGTACATGATGACACGCTATGCAGATTTATCAGGAGAACAAAATTAAATCTTGAAGGAAATTTGAAAAAATCGCTTCTTGAAGGGTTTTGCTATTTAACACTTTCCTGATATTTAGTCGGGGGGAGGGAGGGAGGGGGAGGGAGGGTGACAGCGGTGTGGGTGCTTCAGGTCAGAATATCCTCTCACACTTTAATTATTCAGTACTAATGTTCAAGAAATTAATTCACTGTGTGAGAAGTTAAAAAAAAGAATATATTTGATTATAGTTTTAATATACAATTTAGATGGAGGTAATAAATGAGATATTAATACATATGAATATATTACTGATGACAAGTGATGTCTTTTTTACATTGGAGGAAACATTTTCAGATAATTTTTAACGGTAATTTTCTATACTTTTATTTTTGTAAAGGATGAGATGCATGTAGATTTTTTTACATAACCAAAGGAACACTAATATTTGCATCCGCATGGCATTTAGGGAGCGCTTTGGCCTGACACAGTATGTATCGGTGTACATAAGCTTTGCAAAAGACGCCTGTAACATGAAATCTGACTTTGAAAGCGGCAAAGTGCATAATACTTGACCATTTTGACTAAAAATTCCCAATGATCTGCCTCATTCTTATTTTTATGCATTAATGCATTGTGAATCAAACTTTAAAAAAAAAAAAAAAAAAAAAAAATCCCGCAGAAAAGTGGCACGACGTAAAGAAAACCTCTGTCGTGCCCCTTTCTCATCTCAAAATGAGACTAATGCAACCGTTACCTCTCAGGGTCACTCGAAAGAAAAGCGACAGGAGAACAACTGCGCAGTCGTTAACAGAAAAGGTGACAATAGCAAAAAAATGTTTCACACACTTTTCTCTGTTACGACAGACTGGAAACCACCACGCCGCGTCTGTGTTTTGTTTTCCTGGAGACATTTCTGTCTTGTAAAGAGCTGATCTCAAATTTGACTTCCCTTTCTAGAGAAACGTATTGTATGTCTCCAGCCATGTTTGTCAGTACTAGCCTATTCCGTGTTTTTTTTTTTTTTTACTGCCAATATTTAAAACACTATAGCATGATGTTACTCTGTAGCCGGATGGACTTTATTTCATCACCCCCCTTAAAATTTTGTGTTTTGTATTTGTAATTGCTTCGTTCATAACTGTCAACTTTTTTGTGATCAGAAATTACAATCCCGGCAGTTCAAACTCTTATTATACATCATTTCACTGTAGCTATATGAATATGTTAGCCTCGGATTTATATAAAGCGCTCTCTTTTTTTCTGCACACTTTTTCTTTTTTTTTTTCTGAATGGTGCTAGAGGTCTTCTGTGACATATCCCGGAGTACGCCATGATGCAGTGGGTGCATATCAGGGCCTTTGAATTTTTGAATTTTCTGTCTTCAGCACAAGGATCTTGATTTGGTGTTATGGCAGAAAGTAGCACACAATCAACAATCCCTTCCCCTCTTTGCTTTTATGTTTTTATGTATATGATAACCCCCCCCCCCCAGCCTTGTCACTTGAAAAGATCTGGAGACCAGCTCGTTAAAACTGCATGATTTTCTTATTATTTTAAATCTTAACATGTAATTATTTTAGGAAGTTGTATGTGCAACAGCCCCCCCCCCCCCCCCGTTTATCTACACTAATGGTCATGTGTTGGAAATGTTATTAACAGTTGATAGGACAGACTGGAGCATGTAAAGGTGGTTGGTTTGTGAGAATCGGCTGCACCAGGCTATGAGGTCTCTAGTTTACTGTTGCCGCCTCAAAAAGGGCAGGTGTGGTGTTACTACTTCCCTTGTATCTCCCCCTCTATGTAGTTAAACTATCTACATATTTTTTCTTCAGTTTTCTTAAAGTAGCAGTTAGTCCCTGTACGTTTGCTTTGAAATTTAAAATTGCCCCATTTGATACAGTATTTTAGTATTCGGCAAGGGTTGTTTTTGTTTTTTGTTTTTTTCCATAGGGGAGGGTGGGGTGGACAGGGAATGATAAGTTGTGCATAAGCCAATTATGTTTATGATTTTTGATTAATGTCGATAGTTTTTTTCCCCCCCCTCAATTTTTTTTTCTCTCTTTACGCATTGTAAAGTCAGCCAGAGATGACAAACAGTTCTGAACAGCAGAAATAAATTCAATAAAACTGTTTAACCCACTTTGTCTGAGTCGCTGGTGCAAAGTTAAGAGTTTTGATGCTTCAGACATTAGTTGTTTTTTTTGTTTTGTTTTTTGATGACAGACTGTGTCCAGTTCTGCAGGTCTGCCACTAGGGGGCGCTGCTGCCCAAGAATACTGCTGCTAAGTAATAAACCAACCACACAAATACAGTCACCGCATATATACAGTAGCACATAAATGTACTTTGTACTGTACGTTATTAAAACAAACTAGAAATGAAACTGGAGTGTTCAAGTTCATTCTTGACTTTGGAAACAGTAGTTTGTTCAAAAGATTTTAACTTGAGGTCCACTTACAAATGTGAACCCCACTTTTTAAATATTTCATGTTTTCTTCCAACTACATGTGCTGTGAGGACTATACCATCATTTTTTGCCAGCTTTGGCTTATTTACAAGAAATCAAGTGTTTTACAATCTTGCCAGTCACAGTGTTTCGGGTTTTAAAGGGCAAGTTCACGTTTTTTTCAACCTGTCTTGAAATAATACTCACATGCCCATGCGTACAGTCTTGGGTCGCTGTGATCATTCCTCCTCTCCATTACTGGCTGTGAGGAGATCTCTCCCTAGTGAGGTTTCAGTATAAGTGATAGAGGACAAAATCCAAAGTCCTCGTTTGTGCAAAAATGTATTTTAAAGCTCTACCAAACCTGCAATAAGGCTTCAGAGGTTGGGGAACCTTCCCAAGTTACCGTGTTTACTATCCGTCCACTGTAGCCCAGCAAGGAAAAGCTGTCTCAGCAAACGAAAAGGAAATTTTGGGTTAAAAAGGCTGACTTTAGAAGACACCCACGTGATGTCAGAAGTCAGACTGCTGAAGTTACATTAGGATGGTTGTCTTCAAAACCAGTATGGACAGAAGGAACAATTCGTGAATTTTGATGTACATATTAACATCTGAATATTGGTTTAAGACAGGCTTGAAAAAAATGTGAGCTCGTTCTTCAATGCATCATCTTTCCTCCCTGACAGCTAACGATTCCCATTCATTTCAGTATGTGAAAGCATTATAATCAGCTTGCAGACTTGAAACCTGATGGACATCAGTGCATTTTCAAATCAATCTACAAATATGACTGTATGACCTGGGCCATTGTGTGTTCATTTTGTGTTTTAACACACAAAATGTTTTTTGTGTGTAATGTGTTTTTTTTTTAGGCAAATATATAAGTTGTAATTTTGGGCGATACAATTAAAATTGACTTGACAACAGTGAAAGTGATGTAGTGTGATGAATTAGCTAATTCAAAAAAAAAAAAAAAACAGTGCGTTTTCATGTGGTCAGATAATTGAAAATGGCTGCCTAGGGCGTTTATGTGATTTTTTTTACTTGGAAAAAATACCTGGTATGGTTCTTTGAGGTATCCTGTAGAAGAAAGAAAAACAGACAACAGTAGGCAGCAGTTATTTCCATAGAGCATCTTTATAGAAAACATTTCTTCACATTTTCGAAAAAAAACACATTTTTTTGTCTTTTCACTTGTTCTCTTTTTTTTTTTTTTAAGATTGTTTCATTTTTAGATAATTGTCCATTTTTTCAAATCTGCTAAAGTTGAACATTTTTAACATCCATCTGTGTCAAAGGCTCTTGCTGGGTTGCTGGGGCTTGTAGAAGGTGTCTGATAGAAGACACGGGCATTCACAGCTGCAATACTTATCTGAAATGGCGCTGACCAACATGAGAAAAAAACGTTCCCATGCGGGAAACACCACAAGTTTTGCACTTGTCAGGTGGAAGTGTTTCCCTGCTGCAACCAAAGCCCACATTCAGCCTCCAGTAGTTACATCCCTCCACTTCAGCAGCACTCCAGTTTTAGCCTGAAGGCACCTGTGTTAACAGCGCTTTTGCTTTTGTCGATATGCATTTCTGTTTCTTTTTCTAAATCTAATGTCTAACTCTAAACAGTCTGTCACACATCTACATCTACCCAGGCTGCAGCACAACAAGCAGGTCCTACCGTCACACCCAGAAACGAAACAAAAAAGTACTCTATAGTTTACAAAAACTGTAAAAATAAAATAAAAAAAAGACAGAGAAAAGATACAAGTGTTTTAACATCTAGTTTGCACATTGTTCTGCTCTGCAAACCGTACCGTGTATTTTGACGTGATAATCAGCTTTGATACAGCTCACAAAAAACTCGACCAGTGCAGATCTACTTTTACTTTTCATCTGTCCAATTCATCACTTTAGAGTTTTTTTTTTTTCTTTTTAAATGACCTTTGGTCTGAAATTCAGTCTCTGATTTGATCTTAACTGAAGCATGTCAGTACAAAAAAACAAAACAATCACTCTGCAAATGGCTCAGCTTAATCTTCACTGTCGGAAACAGCTCACTGACCACTTCAGTTTAGTTACAAATTTTGATATCAGGTCTGAATTATGTTTTACAAACATCATGACCTTCAAAATCCTTCCAATAATTTACTGAAATATGTTGGATTAAGAAGAAAGTTCACTCTGAGATCTGGGGTTGAGCACAAAAGCAAAGTCTGAAAGTTTGAGGACAAACAGTCTAAAAACGTTCATTACACGTCATATAGTGACAAGAAAGGCGTCAGACCCACAACACTGTGCGTCTCAATGTCTACTAACAAGCTACCTTGCATTATAAATATATAAAGTTTTAAAAAGTGCTTATTAAAAGAAACTATAGTGATGTGATAACTTCCAGCAGTGTCACTGTTCTGTTTGTTCTTGACCAGCATTAATACGAGATGTTAGGGAGAGCTAAATGGTCATCCTTCACAGTCCACTTGATGTGCTCCTCCAACACTGACTAGGATTGTCCCAAAAAAAAAAAAAAAAAAAAAAAAAAAAAGAAAAAAGACCCTGGTCTCACATTAACATTCATTCAACTGGTACAAAAAGATATCTTTTGGGAAAGCATAGTTAATACAAAAGGAGACCGATCAAACTAAAAAGGATAGTATTGGCCACTATAACACCCTGCTACAACCAAGCAGTTTTTTCACAGACTGAGCTGGAACACATGACAACAGGTAAAAATTAAAACAACGCTAGTAATAATTGCACATAGCCTTTGAGAGACGAGATGTTTGATAAGAGGACTTCACAATAAGAGAATCTGCAGAAAGGGGTGAGGAAGGGGCTGTGGCACACTATGGTATAAATACATTAACTCTGAGAGAAAGAGAAGCACATTCATGGGGCACAGCCACAAAACAATGGAGCTCTGTTTCCTTAAAAGTGCCGCTCTCGTCCCACTTCACTGCTTCTTTATCCTCGTGTCTCTGGGTCTCTCTGTAACGGCGAAGAGTTTTGACTTTGTGCCTCTCCGAGCACTTAGGCAATCATGTACTGAGTGATGGCTCTCAGAGCGTATAGCAGCTCCGCCTGCAGCCGGGCCTCCATGATTAGTAAATTCACATGTATCTGAGGGAGAGAAAGTGAGAAATGGGTCCTGAGGGTTGACCAGGGTCAACATGTTATATTAAATTAACATGCTATCGCTCTCGTGTTTAACCAAAACATCACATTTTTCCTATTAAAAAAGGTCAGCAAAACCCTTCTTACCCTTTCTGAAGTTTTAAGTACAGCCCAACTCAGCGGACACACCGGGGTTTTGGTGGCGTCTGGAAAACAGGCCACGGCCTTGATATACAGCTTCAAATCACGCTCCAGCAACTGGTTCACTTCACCGTAATCATAATCATCATACCTGCGACCACAAACGACATATTTGCTTACAATGAAGAGTAGGAGTTTCATATGAGTAAAAAAAAGGGTTTCATTATTGTTTGCACATGCATAAAATGAAGTGGCAGTCTCACCGTATTCCTAAAACACAATGGATGTAATTCCAGATCGCCCTCTTCAGGTCGGGGCTGTGCAACGAGGGGAGGGTGGTCACACTCCTGAATCGGTCGTCCAAGAGGTGCCCGATGTCCGAATACAATCTGTTGACTAAGGAGAAGCCGTGGTCCTCCCATGAATAGTCCTGCAGAGTAAGAACAACAGCAACATGTCCACCGTTTGAGACTTGTTCAACCAAAGAATTACCAATTTTTTTCTTTTTTTTATTTGAATAGTTTTTTTTAAAGAGACCTAAGGACGTAAATTGGTTCAGAAGAAAAAAAATGTGAAAGTGTGAAAAAATAACCCTAATTTCATTTTACTACAGCATGCAATCATTTTAATGGCACTAAGCACCTGGCCACCAGAATACCGGCATGTTGGCAGAGTAACAGTAAAATAAAACAAGTCCAGCTCTATCTTCAGAAAGCATTTAAGGATGTAACATAATAAAGAATTACACATTAAACCTAATTTGATTAACCAGCCTTGTGCACTTTTCATTTATATCTAAGGGAAAAACTAAAAACAAAAAACAAAAGCACACACACAACAATTGCAAATATATGAGGGAATTAAACACAAAAAAACTTTGGCCCCCATAATTATTTGTAATTTCCTCTCTAGGAAAGAGTTTGGGAGGCAAACAAATGTTTTAAAATGTCAAAATCAATACTGATTAAGATGCTATGCCTGGGGCTGCCTAATTGCAGATCCCTAATAGACATCTTAAAATGGCCAGTGACCACTTGGAAGTCCACTCAAACTGTGTCTGACTGTGGCACTGATGCAGTTTGGAAGTGGGCCTTTAAAAACTAAACCTGATAAATGCTAGACATATGATAGAGAGTTATATCATACATGTTGGTTTAGTGTAGGTAAACTGATGAATGAAGCATGTTGTAAAACATTCATTTGACGGCTCAGGTGACAGGTTGCAGTCTAATATGCACATTAAGACCATGGATTTAGAACTGTTTTAATCTACTGGATGTTTGAAGCGTCCTAAGATACAGATGTAACAGGCCCCTGCCAGCCAATCAGGAACAAATATTCCCTGTGGCCATAGCCTAAAGTGCCATAACACACATACAAATTTACTGACAACACCACCTGTCTGATACATGCACAAATTCGATGTCCTCACCTGAACTCTAAATACTTGGAAGTGGTCCTCCTCCCTGCGAGCAAACTCTTCATAGCAAAAGTCTGGGTCTGTGATAAAACGTGACGGGTCTGCGAAGCATATCATTTCCTCCTCCTCTTCCATATCTAAAAACAGAGACGTTGAAAGCAACGGAGATGGAAAGAGTGCGTCGATAGGTGTGGCTGATGAGTGGTAATTGCTCAACTTTCACACCATGTGAACTAAATTTAACGCTCCACATAACCATCAGAAGAGAGAGGGAACATCTGAGAAGTGAGAGTTTGTTTGTCGTCATTCACTCACTCTGCCAAGTAGGTTACCTGTTTGTTGGAGTGACTGGGTCTGCAGAAGGCGCTCTTCTCTCTTCTCACGCTCCTCCTGGGACTTCTGAATCCTCTCTCTTAGAAAAACCACGTCAAAACTGGAGTCCAGAGACTGTTGACACAAATATCATACAAAGTACTGACTAGTTCAGATTTAATGCAGAGAGATAGCATATTTGTGGTCTAAATTAACCCTATATTTCACGCTTCAGTATGACCTATGGTTTATTTTATTATTTTCTGTAATCACATATGCATCTTCAGACAGGTAATATTCTCAAGCAAAGATAAACCTAAATGCTAAAATTCTCCTGTAAAATATTGTACAATCATGCAGAAAAACCACTTGTCAATTAACTGATTAGTCAATGGACAGAAAAGGAATCAACAACTATTTTAATCGACGAGTCGTTTGAAGTCATTTATTATACAAAAAAGCCAAACATCCACTGGTTTCAGCCTCTCCAATTTGTTGATTTCCAGTTTTTCTCCTTTTCATATCACTGTATATCAAATATTTGTGGGTTTTGAACTTTTGGTCAGTCAAAACATGCAATTTTAAGAATTCACCTTCTCACCATTTTCTGACATTTTATAGACTAAAGGAAAAATCAGTTAATAGTAAAAATTATAAATAATAAATTAAGGGATAATAAACTGAACTGTTGTGAATGTCTTGCCAGTTTATCTCAAATGAAGCAAGGAAAAAACAGTATTAAGCATAAACCTTCATATTCATTTCCAAAGCATATTTTACTTGACAAAGTTGCTGTATAGACACAGCATTAGACAAACCAAAGCAAATGTATTTTAAAAGGTTTTTTAAGCATTACAAATGTTCAAAAGGTAAGATGGGAAGAATTAGTTTGCAAAACAGACTGTATTTCACTCTGCAATTTCCTGTGATGTTTATTTTAATAAAGTACAAGTCTGAATTGTTACCCGTCGTCGTGTTATGTGTTCGGAAGGAGTGGCGAGCGACTGAGGCACGTTGGTGTTGCCGTTGGCGGCATCAAAGGGGCAGAAGGTCGGCGGAGTACCATTAGGAGATTTGGAGAGTGGGACAAAGTCTGAGTCTGTGTCGCTTCCAAAAACAAAGCTGCAGAGGGCGTGGCAGTGGGCCAGGATCACCACAGCCTGCACCAGTTCTGCCAGCGACCAGCACTGCTCACCCGACTTCAGCAGTGTCTGGAGGGAACAGTGACGAGAGCTCAGGGTCACACAGGTCAGACCAATGAAACGCTTCAAGAAATAATAATTTTGTTATAATTCAAAGTACAAAAAAAAAAAAAAAAAAAAGGAAAAAAAATTACATTTTACAAATTTAATCCCCTAGTTATAATTTTAAGGCTTTTTTTTTTATACTTGTTTCTCCGCATCCTAAGTGGTTTAATTCATATAAATAATTCTCTATCTCTGTAAGTGATAATAGGTAATCATTTAATACTGTCTTGTTACGGTTAATGTACATTGTGTTTTGTGTGGTTCGTCTGTGTTTTGCTGTGCTGTACCTGGATGTGTGAGCAGGCAGTGAGCCAGGGCTGATGGGCCAGCACCTTGTTGATGTGGTCAAGGAGACGAAGGCGAGGGGGCGCCGCCTCCAAACCCTGCAACCACAGAGGGTCCCCACCCACCCTCAGAAACTGAGCTGAGTGCAGGTACACCAGGTAGTTGCAGTGATGTCGTGCTGCAGCCTGGAGGTCATGGGAAGAGAAAGTTGAAGACAGATTTGGGGAAATGACCAACTCAAACATTAGAGCTTGTTATTCTTTCATTTTGAACAATACTAGTATGATCCCTGGTGATTCTTGCTGCCGTAACAGACTAAGTAACAGCTTCTCAAACTATTATGTGTTTGTTTTAGTTCCATTTACAGTAGGATGAAAACTGGCGAGATCCTGGGTACGCATTAACAAGAGCAGCCAGGTCACTGACCATGATGGCGATGTAATGGCGGTATGGCAGCGGCAGGGGGCCGTCCATGTGCAAGATGTAGTGCTGTGTGCGCAGGAAGCTCTCCAAGTATTGAGGGTGAGAAGCCATCTGCTGGGACACGGCGTCCACACTCCCCCTGCTGACCAGAGCCTTCATGAACAGCAGTGACACCCGCTCCTTCTCACCGTTAACCTTCACCTACAGAAACCAGGACACAGGGGGGTGAAGGTTGGTTTCTGACGGGAATGGTAAAGCTGGACAAAAAAAGCAGTTTGAGGACGTTGCACCAAAGACTGAAATTTTTGTGACATTTTATGGACAAAACAATTCAGTCAACTGAGAAAGTTATCGGCAGATTAATCAATGAAGAATATATCATTGGTTGCCAACCTAAGAGCCAGACATTGTCAAAGTGTCCACAATGACAGTGATAAATGTCTACATTGATTTTGGGACTCCTGAATAACTATTGGGAACAGGAACTCTGTGTGTGAAAAGTTTCCTTCAAAATACTGTGAGTAAATATAAATGCTCCTTTTAAATCCAATAAGATATAAAAGTCATTAGCGCAGGGCTGACTGTCCTTTGGGGGAATTATTGGAACTCATTTGGTAGCCAAAGCAGGTTGGCCCCAGATAAACCTGGACTTCAGTGTCCACATCATGTGATGACAGGCTCAGACTGTGCTTGGACTGGAGTCTTGTTCCACACCTTAAATCAGCCGAGGAGAGGCAGCTGTGGAAGAGTGGCAGCCGTGATGCTGTGATACCGGCGCCACTGGCAAGTGAGTGCATTCCTTACATTATTCTCTCTCCAAATAAAACAAGCAAACAACGGTGCTCAGCTGGGAGCTCCACAGACACTAACTCATGTTGACTGCAGCAGTGTCTTATGCTTCATACAAGTCCTCTACATTATTATTAAATGTAGATGAAGCACCATGCATTAGCAGGTATTCACTTTGTTGAAATGAAACTAAACACACACAAAAAAAGCCCGATACACAGCTGAAACCAGGGAAAAAAAAAAAAAAAAAAAACACCCAAAGTTGTCCTTTGAATAGGGGATTTACATGCTGGGAGGGACCACAGATGAAGGAACTGATGTGAAAGTTGGGCTTAGGGAGGCCTTAAAGAGGGAAGCTCGGAAGCAGCAAAGAAGTGGATGAGACCAAACACACAAACAGAGGAGCGGCTGGGCTGAGGAGCCCGAGGCCAAGAGAAACAGACCCATGTGGAGAGGGAAGCTGGCTGGCCTCATAGGCACGGCCATTTAGTACCTCTCTCGCCATCATACAAAAAACCTCTAGGAAAAGGTGTTTGGGGGCTTGGCCACGGGTGAGGACTCAGTTCCCATGTATGTGAAACCTCAGTGCACAGCACTGATAAAAGCCAAATGGTTCATTGCAGTTTGAACCGTATGGATGTTGGCCAAGACGTCTCCTTCTGACAGCACAGACTGCTGTCTAGGACTATTACTGTCCTGTCAAATCACAGACACCTAAACTTATGTCACAGAGAGTCGGAGCAAATAGTGACTACTGGGCCTTTAGCCCCCTACAGCTCTTTGGCATTCAGCACTATGTTTATCTGGCTGGTAGCTTCATGTGATATTTCTCTTCTCACTGCAGTGGATGAGGGTTTCCTCCTGATCCTGCAACAGGCTCCACCTCTCGACCTATATAGAATCCACGCTCAAATCTAAGAAGACGTGAACATACTACACATCAAATAAATCTCAAGTGTCATTCTGATGTTTATATTTCCCTAATCTCAAAGTTTATATAAAGCAACAGAGAAAGAGCTCTGAAAGGAACAGGAGGATAAAAAAAAAAAAAAAAAAAAAAAAAAAAGCAGTGAGTGGGCGAGGGGATTTGGCATTTATGACACAGGCTTGGACACAGACCGTGACCTGCTCTCGCCTGTCAATGTACATGAGAAATGGTGTAGAGGGAACATTGAGCACACAGGTGTCTGCCAATCAAAGACCTATTGACAGGAGCACACTCACACAAGTATCTCTCCGCAAATACAAGAGCTACTGATTAGTATGCTGCACTGCAGAATCTAGGTTACTGCTCCATCAAGCAAGGAATAAGGCTGTTTAACTAGCCAGCATTTCAGAGACCTACACCACGCCTTATTAAGGGCTTAAAAAAAACCACGTAGCCTATTTTTTTTTATTTTTTAAACAGGCTGTCATTGGAGAATAAGCAACGATTGCAACATTAACTGATTATACTTTCATCTGATTATAAATGATCAATGTGAAACTGTTAAGAAAACTGCTCACTCTTCAGTTTGTGTCTGCAGGATTTTTTAGGCAGATAAACACTAAAATTTAAAACAAACACAACAAAAACTGATTTTATATATATATATATATATATATATATATATATATATATATATATATATATATATATATATATATATATATACATATATATATATATATATATATATATATACACACACACATATATACACACACACACACACACACACACACACACACACACACACACACACACACACAAAATATATTGACCACATATTATTTATAACATAAACACTTTTGATAAGGATCCCTTAGATACATGGGACAAACTACTGTATGTAATGGCAATAACAGTGTTTATAAATTACCATAAAGATATCTTTGGCATGGTAGTCCAGCAATTTCTTACTTATACTGGCTGTGCCAGTAATATCAGCTGGCAGATACACTGGTCTGGCTCTAGTATTAACATGCTTTTAAATGTACCTTATAGAATCTAAAGCTGAAACAAATCATCAATTAACTGGTTAGTCAGCTAACAGAACAATAGTCTGCAACTAACAGCATACATTAACCGTTTAAGTCATTTTTAAGCAAAAACTCCACTAATTCTATGGGCTCAGCTTGTCCACTATGAAAATTTTCTGCTATCCTGTTTTATATTATTGTAAACTTTATATCTTTGGGTTTTGGACACTTGGTCGGACATAAGACATTTTTGGCCAAACAATTTCCCAAATAATGGCGAAAATTATCAGCAGATTATACAATAATGAAAATGATCATCAGTTGCAGCCCTATTAGAATTAAAATGGTACAGTTTCAGAATGATAGCACGACATACAATGTGAATCCAAAACAATTAATTTATTTGGCTTTTAGATTTCAGACCTGCACCAGACTTCCTAGAGATGTATGGTAAATATTTCAGGCTGGAAATATGAGAGGATGGCAATTGCTTATGAAAAGCTGGACAACTAAGATCCAGCCAAGGCTATGACAAAACCTTATCAAAGCGGGACATCGGGGACAACCAGATGACATAATGAATCCGGGTACAACAGTTGCTTTCTTCCCTCTGAAGTGTCCCTAAGCAAGGCATAAACTTCTACCTGCTTCAATAGGTCTACGTTTTAGCTCCTTGTTCAGAGAGTAAGGAAAAACACAATTTCTGTGAGAGGATGATTCATTAATAGGTTACTGCTGTTGTTAGACCAGTAAAAGCTGAAATGACAGTCTTGTGTATCATACAGGGAACCCTTTGCCCACACAGGACACTGTCTGTGACTCCACTGCCAACACCAGTCTGTACAGTCAGGTGACAAACAAACTGCAGTTTTCATCGAGAAAAAAAATGTAATACCAGCGGAAAAGTGAAGACAAACAGAAAAAGACAACAAATCTCTACAGGCCAGCGGTTTAACTGACTGGCTCTGTCGTTTATTAAGTATACAGCTGTGACAAGGACAGTAAAATAAGTGACAACACTTACTATTGTACAGACTGAAGAGATGGGATTTGCTATTACTGGCATCACACAATCAAAGAGGAAAATGGTGTTTTGTGTAATCCCAAAAACATGTCTGAACAAATGCTACAGCAAAAGTCAAACTGAAACAGGAACTACAGTTGACGTGAGCAGTTGTGCAGCAGGAAATGACACATCCTACACTTTTAACTGAGTCTGCTGACACCTTAACATGAAAACAAAATGAAAACTCAGCTAGACCCTCCTGTTCAAAATTAAATACATTATGTTTATGACAATGCTTACGGTAATTTTTTTTTACTGTAACTGCTCTGAATTTCTGAGCTCTTTTTAAAGGTAAGGTCCAGCTGAAATGACCTATCTTTCCCTTTTTTCATGGTTGGCAGACTGAATTAGGCATATTAAGCAAATTTTATTTCAGTGATTTACCGTTAAAGTGATCCATCCCACATCACGTAATTTTCATCAGTACTTCTCAATACTTGTGATTCACATATGAAGAAGGTTTAGACAGACGTCCTTTGTCAAAACTGTCCAGACACCCATGCACACTGCTTCATTTCTATTGCCTGAAAACAAACCTCAAAAGCTGCACACAACAGTACTTTTGATAAGCCGATACACTCCTTACTGTCCACCCACATGAAAAAAAAAAACCTGCATGAAAAGAAAAAAAGCTGGTAACAACCATGTGTGGGTGGATATATAAAGCAAAAAGGAACATCATTATTTAGGGAACTATGTATGGTATTACAAAGCACATTTTGGTTATACTTAGAGGCAAACAGTCTCATAAAGAACAAGCACATTGAGGCTTTGTTCATACAAACCTATTAATTCTGCTTACAGTATGCCCCGCAGCAACTGATTTGGAAAAAGAGCAATTTTTTTCTAGTAAAAAATAAGCCTGAGGGTGACAAAAGTGAGACGGAAATGTTGATATTAGACCTGCTATATTCCAATCACAAGATGAACTCAAACTTGTGGCCTGGCAGAAAATGATTTAAAAAAAAAAAAAAGACCTCTCACAGAGGGCCTGTTGAGAGCAAAATTCACAGGTGCAGATCATTTGACATTCACAAAAAAAAAAGAATCTCCCTTCAAAACACAGTAGAGGTCATTTGTTTATTGATCAGAGAGGAGCAAGAGGCAGGGATGAAATGAAAAACAGGGGTGACGTCAGTGAGGGGAGGAAAGGTAAATGGAGACAAAGACTGGCTTTGATAGCGGGCTGACAAACAAAACAGCACCACTGTATGTGTAGAAATACGAAGGAGAGCGCAGGACAACAAAGAAGTGGAAAAATGATGCCACCAGTCTTCCAAGGGTAAATGTGTCAGCTTAAAATGAGACGTGCGTGTGCGTATGTACTGTCTGTATGTGTGTGTGGTAGTATTGGTGGGCTGCGGGAGGAGAAGGACATTCAATCTACATTCCGATTGAGCCTGGAGGGGGGGTCCGTCCTTATCGTGCGCTGTCCTGGCAGCATTAACTCCTTTGCCCACCCCCCACTCCCTCCATCACCGGAAACACAGGCAGCCGGGGCCAATTTTGGCTCTGCAACCTGAACTAAGGGAGTAGCACAAAACAACAAACCAGCTGCAGCCCAAAGAGGGTTTTGGGGGGGGGGGGGGCAGCACATACAAAAAAACCAAGACAAACAAAACACTGTGCTGCAGGATGAAAAGACAGACAAAAATCCGAGGCCACATACTGCTGTTGAGTGACTGGACCTGTCAGAAAACATGACAGGCAGGTAGAGTGAGGAGAGAATGTAGTTATAGACGACTTTCACTGATAACAGGGTCATTCATTTCTCTTCTCATTCACAAACAAGCCAGGGGCGTGTAGGTTATCGTATCAAAGTCAGGTGCTCAAATTTGTGGGTGCTTAAATGCCTGCTAAACATTTGTTGTTTGTTTTAACAGACAGTTTTGGGATGCAAGTGCTTTAAGTTGATGTTAAACTTACAGGGTAATTTTCCTTTACAGCAACATTTGCCTCAATACAGATACTGAATGTTTGTCACCAGTTATAGACAACTGTGTAGTCAAATACACAATAGTACAATAAAAGGCCAGCAGACTGACAATGAAGATTGAACAGTGAGAAGTGGTGAAAAGTAACACAAATTTGGACTGGTAACCAGAGTAAAAGGTTGTGAATCCCTTGCTCCTTGCATTCCTCCCTGTTTTGCTCCATTTCTGGACCCTAATCTGCAGCAAACATAGCTGTTTTGGACTGCTCTTAAGACAGCGCCCCCCTTCTGTTGCAAAATGAAAAACAGCGACAGAGGAGAAAAACAACTTTGATTGGCAGTCCAGTTCAGCCAGAAAAAACAGCACAGTAAAAGTCGCCAACCTTTAGCAGGACCGCAAAACGGGAGAAACGGAACAATCCCCGTCAATCCTCGTGGATTAAAAACCCTTTACACTGCAATGAAAGTGTCCATTCGTCCCGTCCTTATATCGCATAAGTAAATAATGCCACTGCATTACTTAAGACACTTCTCACCCAAAACCTCAGATGATGTCATCCTCACCTACAGCCGTCTCCTCGTACTGCAACGACCTCAGCCCCCGCTGCATTGTAACGTTACGTTGTTTTTTTTTTAACCAAAAACCGGCGTAAAACTTAAACATAACCGCATTTTTAAAAAGGAAGCACCTCAATCACCCTTGGTGGAACAACAAAAGCAGTCTTCGTCAGACTGTTCACGCAGTCACTGTGATGTTAATCTCAAAAAACACGGTTGATTTACGCGAAAATGTTCACATTTAGTTAAATTAACGTTAATGCAGCTTAGTAACGTTAGCGGCTAAAACACTAAGGAAGCGTTGCGAGCTTTACGTGACATTTTAACGGCTGGGTATGGAAACAACAAAATGTTTCTTAACGGTGAGGAAATGTGGCAGCTCCCAATCTTGGACTGAATCATGAAAACCTTTTTTTTTTGTGCGAGTGGTTTTTAAATTTTGTTTTGTTAGTAGTACGTTTGCTCCGTAAACCGTTAGCCGAGTTATCCAGATGAGAAGTTGGGTTGTTTGCTAGCCACTGTAACGTTACTGACTGACACCATGATAAAAAGTTAAGAGACTGTAAAAACTATTAACCTTAACCTTTATTTAATGCGTCGGCTTTTCGCTGCCCAAACATTTTAATTGAAGCTAAAAGAGACAACAAATCAAAGAGCTGGTAAAGAGACTGGCTTTCTTTCTTTCTTTCATATAAAATAATTGCTTCGACAAATGAATGAACGTTACTCAGGCTACTCAGTTAGCCGCTAGCTTTAATTGTGTTAAAACTAACTGGTTTTCAGCTTCGTCTAATGTCAGCTTTAACCTACCTGTTTCTGGACTCGCTGGCACTGGGTTCTCAGGGGGTACTCCATTTTATTCGTACAGATGATCATTTTCCAAAAAGTATGCTATTGCATGGATGCGGCTCTGTCTTTTCTTGGTGCTTTCCAAGATAGCTAACAAAGGCAAAGAGCCTGCCTCTGGCCACAATCGGTCCGTAGCTGAAGACTGGACTGAGAGGAAAAAATGCTTCCCGGAGCGTAGCTGACAGCTCCGGTAACAGTGTGCCCAATCAAAGCACAGGAGGCGGAGCTGGGCTGGCTGGGCTGGCTGGGCTGGCTGGCTGTCTGGCTGAAGGTTACATCCAAATGCTAATGAACATCTGCAAACAACAACGCAGCGGCGAAAACAGGCCGAGGCGGAGGACGACGGGCACAGTTAGACCACCAACTTCAGAGCAGTTCAGGGGACCGAGGCTGGGATCAACAACCGGCCAAGGTGGGCAGCTGCTCAGAAGCCACAGGTCCCCAGGGGGCCCTTAAACCCCCCAGTTTACTCTATTTGTTTCTAAATAATTTAATTATTGGCACATTTGCACCGCTTTAGTACAGTATCAACTTTAACAGGTCCTCCTTCCTCCCTCTTGGCCCGGTTTTGAAGAGGGACCCTGTGTCAAAATCTGGTTTTTAAGACCTTAACTGTTTTAGTTTATATTGGGGTTGTTATTGGTCAGATTACGAGAAAATGACTGACAGGGCACATATAGGTAGACGGTCCCCCACCACTCTTATGTAGCACCAGCACAGTGACAGTTCGTGGTAATTTTGGTGCTCTCTGGTAATTTTTCATCTCTTTGTAGTCGTTTTGTGTCCAAATCGTCTTTTTGCATCTCTGTGGTCATTGTATGTGCCTTTGTGGTCACTTTGTGTCTCTTTGTGGTTGCTTTGCATTTGTTTATGGTCATTTTTCATCTCTTTGTAGTCATTTTGTGTCTTTTAACTAAGCTGTGACTTTCAAACAAGAAATATTACCAGTCATTTCACACAGAGGCTCAGGGTGCCAAGAGGTCAGGGGACCCGTGGGCTGGTTCCCGGTAGAACCATTCAGTACTCCATCCATGATCATAGAAGCACTGTAAGGCTACAACCAAATATGATTCCCATTATCACCACATCTAGCAATTATTTCCTTTTAATAATCAATTGATGGTTCAGTGTATAAAATGTCAGTAAATAGTGAAAAATCTCCCTAATAATTCCCTGAAGCCAGAGTTAACATTCAAATTGCTTTTTGTCCGACCAACAGTAAACAAAAAACCCACATTTTGACTTCACTGTTATAGAAATCTGAGAAACTAGCAACTGTCCACATTTGAGAAGCTGGTACCAGTGAATTTTTGGCATTTTTGCTTAGAAAAAGACTGCAATGATTAATCACGTATTAAAAATTCTGCCATTAATTTTCTGTCAATCAACTAATTGACTGATCACCTTATCATTAACAAATGTTTTCCCCAGGGCCCCTCGGGGGTTAATCCGGCCATGCCTTAGACGGGCCTTTCGTTAGGAAGGAGCAGTTTGTAGAGGGCGCAGTTGTTGTTTTTGTGTACACTTCATGTTGTGCTTGCTGCTCTGTTTTACCTACATTATACACTTCAGTCAGGAAATGTAGCATCAGACAGCCATGACAGGGTTTTCTGGATATGCTGAGTAATACCTGGAAGCCCCTGAATCTGCTACCTGGACTATAAAAAGCACCATTTCCAGGTTTGGCAGAGTTTAGTCATACAGTGTATTCAGTCATTTTTTTATACAATGGTTTTTAGGATCGGAGATCTGGAGGAGATTAACTTCTAGAAACCTATAATAATGGCCAAAGATTTGTGGACACTCCTTCCTGCATAATTTTGTGTAGTTATTTCGTGGCTTACAGCAATCGATACAGCAGACGATACAGAGCAAGGGGGGGGGGGGTTCTGATATGGGACAAAGCTCCTTCAGAGACACATAACAAGAGTAGCCTCCCAATGATGAGTAAATTGAGGAGTAAAATATTTCCGTGTGCTCTCAACTTTGTGGCAACACTTTGGGAAGATCCTTTCCTGTTTGAACAAGACAGTGCCTCTGTACACAAAGCCAGGCCCATACAGAAATGGTTTTCCCAGTTTGGTGGGGAAGAACCTGACTGGCTTACACAGAGCGCTGACCTCAACCCATTAAGGATGCAATATCAAACTGGATTACACTATTCAGGCTGAAAGAGTCATACAGCTGGAGTCGAGATGGATTGATATTTAACTTTTCAAAGCCGTAAGAGGTAGTTAACTGGAATAAAGCCATAGTTGGATTTCATTGATAAGATTGATAAAATGTGTCTAATCTTTTCTGAAATATATGAATCCAAGTCATGCAAGACTTAAAAGTCATTCATCAAGTGATTTCCTGTCATACATCAAATAGTTTACATGTCTTATAGGCAAAGGAAAGATGCATCTTTCTTGCTTGTATCTTGATCTAAACACACAAGAAGCACTGAAAACAGTCCCTCTTGCCATTTGATGTACACAACTGACCACTGCATTCAGGCTGGTTTGATTGACCCTCAGCTTTGTTACTTTTTGTATGGACTTATTGAGTCCATTCTGGTCCTAATGAATGGGGTGTTTGTCCTTTATCAGCAATCTTGGTATTGCATTGGTTAAAATGAGGTTGTTTTTTCTGTCTGAGTGCAGGAGTAGTGGCTTTTAATTCAGTTAATTTGCATCAAGAGTCATTCCTGTGTTTTTGCACTTTCTGACTAACTCCTAGCTTAAGAGGATCAGATATGTACAGTTTAGAAGACTCTTCCTGTGAGGTGACCACAGACCAAAAAAGTTTTGCTTCAGTTTTGTTAAAGCAAAAATGAAAGCATGCAGAAAAATGAACAAAACACATGGAAACAGGCTAATTAAATACAGAAATTACTGACAGCAGGTTCTTTAACAAGCCTTCTTAAATTCATTTGAGAGCACCAGTTCACACATAAGATATAATTTCTGGCTACGTTTTAGCTACATTAAGGCACTGCTGCCCATAACCCTCCTGTATTATTACAGGTAAGTCCATGTTTCAAACAACACAAGTTTGAAATGACAGTAAAGATGGAAGATATGGTTAGGTGTGGGGGAAAGGAACAAGTAACACTAGACTAGAGTGTTCATCTCTATTAGATTAATCAACAGTTTGCACAAACATCACGTGAATCATACTTGAGTGGCAGGCAGAACGAGCCCAAACCGAATAACTATCGTTGAAATGATTCAAAGAAAAGCTCCGAAAGGTCCTGACTTTGCCCAAAATATCTGCAATAAGGAGGTTTTTCAGTGAGGGATTAAGCATAGGCTCAGACAATATCTAACAGAGATATTGAATAAAGATCAAAAGCAGATCAAAGATCAAAAGTGTTCATGCTCGACTGGGAAACTGTTAAGAATTAACGAAATTACATAATGTTATTTTGTTTCCTCAGTGAATTCAGCTGGAACCTGTTCAGTTGTTTAAGTCTGATAAAGTTTGTGGTACCAAACAAATTATAATGCACATAACATTTCAGAAGGCGCATTATAGCACAATTAAATTCACTGCCTGCTATTATGTGACTTGACCCTGTACTTTTATTTATTGATTTTAAAAATATCTACTTCCTTAATTAGGGTTAGGTGGTACAACAGCTGTCTGGTGTAACCACAGTATCAGAAACTAGAGCTATTATGCTTTATTTATTGCATTCTTCAGAAGGAGACGTTTTAGGTTTGTAGGCTGTGACAAATTTGACTGAAGGAAGGAACTGAAGACAGGCATCTGTCCCAGTGAGTTTCCTATCACAGTGAATCCTCAGTTTCCACAGAAAGTCTTTTACAAACAAAGAGGAGGGACATTCCCCAGCAGGAAATCTGCCTGTCTTCTGGTTTATTACTCATGTACAACAGTGATCTGAGATTTAACACATGAAATCTGTCCTTAACCAAACTGTCTGAAAGGCCAACTTCACGTGAGGCAAGTTAGGGAATTCAAACCCATAGTATCATAACAAAATGCTGGTGAAAATTGTTTTTAGGCCGTTCTGCCGGTCAGTAAAAACAGGTGGTTGGCTGCTGAATCTTTCTGCCGCTCCAGCCTTTGTAGCAGAACGTGGACCAAAATGTTTCCTGTCCTGACTCTAGACACTGTTTAGAGGTTGAACAGCCAAACTAGATTATGTGCTGCCTTTCACCCAACATATCCTGTTAAACAAAACTCTCCTAGATCTCTCCAAAGAAATGAGTCAGCAATGTTAGTACAGCATCAACACTTTTCCTAAATCAAACAGTATGTCTTCCTTAATAGTTTTGCAAGGGCTTTACACAAATAACTTAAAAGTAGTCACACCACACCATCTGAACAAGACTTCAAAATAGAAAATAAAAAACTCTAACCGGGTTTCATTTAAATTGCTGTTCCCAGCCTGTTCAAATAAACACAGGACGCACCTCTTGGTTGCACCTTAGATGGCTCCTGTACACTGATCACTGAAGCAGATGGCGGCGACTCCTATCTGAGCTAAGAAAATATTTTAAGATGCGTCTTCTCTCCTGCCGTTCCTGCAGAGATACGCAGACAGACTGAGGTAGAAGGTAGAAAAAAAGGTAGTCATGGAACACAGAGAGGGGTTTTAGGCAACATTTTATTTTAAAGGCCCCTATTTATCATTTATGATAGTGTATACAAGTTTAATAAATGGTTTATAACAAACTATCCTATAGTTGTAAGCAGATATACGTGTTTATTATTGTATTTGTTAACAAACTACAACGCCTCCTGAGGGTACAAATAAGTGGAGGCTGGTGTATAAACACGGAATGAATCACAGTATAATAAAACACATGTAATAACACAAAATATGTCTTAATAGGACATATTTTTCATAGGAAGTTAATCGTTGACAAATACTGTACATTAATTAACACTTAAAATGCCCTTATATCTGCAAACAACAACATTAAAGTGTTTAATAAACCATTTATTGAATCTTTATATACTGCTTAGAATAGCTAAATAGAGGGACTTAAAGTGTTACCAGATTTTACTTCAGACATGAACAACAGGACCTGGCAAGACATGGAAACCGGGCTACTGAGTGAACACTCCACTATGTGCTGGAAGGACACAAGATAATCAGCCTACAAGGTCATAGATTTAAACATCGTCTCACCCTCGTGGCAAAAATTGGTACAACTTGCCTCAATGTGATGCAGCAAATTCCTTTGGTGTCTCTGCAAATCAGCGCTATCTACGCTGCCTTTTAAATGAGTGGAAATTGGACCGAAGTGATATGAATGTATATTCAGGCGGCCATGTACAGTGCAGGTTAGATTATTCAGATTTTCCTTCACAGTAGATACCTTTGATGAAATATACAGTATGACCTCTATTTACATAAAATTTACATTTTTTATGTAGTTTTGGGTTCCTCCAGCACATGATCAGCTACAGCACTTGGCCTGCAGTAAAAGAGCGGTCAATAGCACTGGGGTTGCATAGAGTCAGATCGAAGCTAAAGAATTAGAGGAATGCAAAATCATAGGCTCACAGGCTGTGTGAGTTGGGTCTGAGTCGAGACGTTGGTCCTCCTGAGAAGAGAATGGAGGAGACTTCACCACTCTATGTCACACACAAATACACAGCAGAACCATAAATAAATCATACACATGCCACATACAAACCAATATAAATGGATAAAACAAAACAAATAAGCTCTTGAGAAGTATATTTTAGTAGTGGACTGCCAGAGATATAAGCTCACAAAGACCTAAAGACAAACTTTTAAAGAGCTACATGTGTGTATAGTAACAACACCGCTTCTACCTTCATGCCACAAAGACTAAAGCTGGTACCATCTCCACAAAACAGATGCTATAAGTTGCTCTGTCTAAAATTAGAAGTCGGCTTTAAGCATACATTTTCTATCTCTAGATTTACAAGCCACCTGTTTGGGAGAAGACTTCAAGTTAAAAAAAAAAAACAAATCAAATCAAATCAAAATATTGCAAATGACATAACAAATAAAAAAGGAATCAACAGCAGAGTCACTTACCTGGCACTCTGACAAGGATGAACATCCTTGAAAAAAACCTGAAGCTTGTGGATTATCCAGGTCCAGAGTCTTTTTGAATCAGTGCAGCCTTTGTTCCATCTAAAAGTGCAGCAATGCCCTCAGCTCTCTGAACTGCTGTGTGTGATTTGACTCATAGTCCTCAGGCTGGTAAATGTTATTTTCCTTCCACTTGTATACTTTTTTTTTTTTTAAAAACTAATATGTAAAATAAATATAAACAAATAATTCACAACATACACAGGGATTTGAAATTGGACATATATTATTATTGCATATAGACATAGAAAAGACTCAGCAGTGTCACAATCTTCTACAATGTAATCATCACACTCCAGTGTAGCAGAAATAAAGCGGCGCTGTTAAATTAAAGTTTCACTGAACCCCGAGGGCTTTGTCCAGAAAGTTCGCAAACTTTTGCGGCTGTCCAGGCAAGAAAGGCTGAAGAACAGAGAGATCCATGGTCCTCAGCATTTCTGTCAGTGTGCTGAAAGATTTATCAAGAGAAAAAAGCGTGTTACTTACGTTTTGCTAAATAACCTCACTCGTATGAACTGTAGCAGGTCTGCGAGGAATGCGTACAGTACCTGCATGTGCAGTACAACAGGTGGGAGTCCATGTGTAGCTGTCTGGCCAGCTCCAGTTGGTGGTTGTTCATCAGCTTGTCGTTGACGACGACCAGCAGAGGTTTTCCTGCACCAAGTGCCTCCAAACAACTTCCTGCCCCTGAGGAGAAAAAGAAAAAGATCTTTGTTCACGACTAGAACTAAAGTCAGCTGTGTTTTTGCTGCTGCTGATTTCTATTCATTGTACTAAAATATAAAACGTTATACAGAGATTTGAAACAAAAGAGATTAATTGGGTGAAGTTGTTGTAGTGTGAGGTTCTTGCTCTAACAGGGCATCGTACATGCCTGTGAAATCCTGTGTGGATTAATCTGAGACTTTTATTTTCAGGGGTACAGGTTTACATTTCCAGGGTTACATATCCTATTTTTTTCTATGTTCCTAAAATTATTGTTAATGTGTAGTGAATATGTTTTATGGGAGTGAATATAGTTTGTTTCTATAAAGGGAAATGTTCTGTGTTATAACAGGAAGTTTCCTGATCGTCTTATTTTATCTATTGTGCTCGTCACGCTTCGTTATGGACACGGTCTCTTCTGCTATACATGTGATGTTAAGTTAATTGAAACAGGTGTGAAGTGTATGTGTTGGCTTTTTTACGCTTTAGAGCTACAGTTTTATGTATTTTCATGCATAAATCTGCTAATTAGAGGAGAATGTTGTCGAGGCATGTGTGTAGCAGGGCTGTCGAGTAGTTTGCTACAGTGCACCGTTGAGACCAAGTTTGCCAGCGTTGGGCATTTAGTGAATGTGCTGATGATGTTACACAGGTGCCTTTATCCAAGAAAAAACCCTGTGAATGTTTTTGTTTCTTCACAACTACAGTTACTGGGATGTGTGTGTATGCTTCATTAACTGCTTGGTTATCATCCTGCTGTTAATTTTCTGCTATATGCCATCTGATGCCTTCATGTTGTATACATCTGCTGCTGACGCTCTGCTGCATAAACATTACTTCTCTGTTTAATGTTTTCACACTGCTGACATACCTGCATTTGCTTTTCCTTTGATTTCTACATAGTCAGGGGTGTCCTCCGGACAGGCAATGAAAACGGAAACTACCTGTTTTGGCACAACACTTTAAAACACTATTAAAATGCCTTGTGTTTTTTTTATTAGAAAACAGTAGTTCGACTTATGGAACAGCATCAGATGAGTGTGATGGAATAAAAAGTTGTGTATCCTCCATTTACTCCCAGCAGATTCAACCCTGAGTGTATTGTGTTAAGTGAGGCAGTGAGCTGAACACGTGCTTAAAGTTTTTGACGTTTTTTACTCGCCTGCGTGGCTGATGACGAGGTCAGTCTGCTTGATGTCTTCTGCTATAGAGTCTTTGAATCGAAAAGCCTCCAGTGTGATGTGTGGACAACTGTCAGCAGCTGGAAGGAGAGATCCTCTTCCAACCTGAAGAACCAAACGCTCATATCCACGAGCCTTTAAAGCCTGTGGGAAGAAGAAAATATTATATTTATATATATATATATATATATATATATATATATATATATAAATAAAAAACTGATCAAAGTTCAAAAATCCATCCTTTGAAAGAGAAGCACTATTTGTTGATGACATTTTCAAAGACCAACATCCCGGGGGTAATGGGTTTCATTCAGAAAAGAAATACAACTGTGAAACCAGAGAAAGAGAGAGCATGTCTGAGTCACCTGTGCCGACTTTCTAAATTAATTTCCTAAAAACACGCTTCAAAACCTGATACCTGACGCATGACAGGTTTGGTTTCATATTTTCTTTTCATTTTGTTGCTGTTAATTTTCACACAGATCTGCACAGAGACAGAGCCGAGTCCCATTTTCAGCCAAGTATAGTATCTGCATAATATAATGTTTTAACTTCATAACATATATTTAAGTAGCTTTAAGGTTGAAAATATCGTCTTATCCCTCACTGTATCAGCAATGTTCACACTGAGAGAAAAACATTCAAACCCAAGATTTCTTTATGGCTGCACCATCCCATCAACAAGAAATATACATGATATCTCAGGCATCACTTTACACACATTTCACAAAATTCAGCTCGGAAATATTTGGCATTTTTGGGAAATCTGGGAGTTCTGTGAGTTTTAACAATTTTTGGCTAGATTTTGTCAGAATATGATACAAAACGTGCTGAGAGACCTCAATCAAGCCACCATTAATGTTACACCTGTACTATGACAAGTCAGAGCATCTGAAGAGGAAATGTACCGATACTAGGGAACACTAAATGTGTAATAGTAGCAAGGAATAAAGCTGCAACTAATGTATTTTTATCATCAATTCATCTTTGAGTTTTGTCTTGATTAATCGATAAATCATTTTGACGAGAAAATGTCAGAAAATACTCAAAAATGCCCGATACATTTTCCCCACAGTCAAAGGTGATGTCTTAAACCCAAAGATATTCAACCTATAATAACGTTAAGAAAAAGGAAAGTGGAAAATTCTCACATTTTAGAAGCTGGAACCAGCAAAGTTGCAGAAAATGGAAATACTAAAGTAAAAGTTCAAATACCTCAAATTTGTGCTCAAGGACATGAGCAAATGTACTTAAATGACATTGATATTGTAAACAATATAACCCAACAAAATAATTACAAGGGTGTGTTTAGGGCTGATCAAAGACAAGATTAACCAAAAGGAAAAACAATGATAGTGACACAGAAACTTTAAGTCAACTATACAGACACTTAGATCCATATTTTAACTTTCACTTTCTTTCGTTTTGGGGACACACTCTAAATTAAGTAACAAAAACTGTGATCGAAAATGAGAAAAGTAAATGGGTTTGTCATTTAAATATCATTTTTTAAGAAGAATTCAACTTAAACCCAGATTCAGCCCAAACAGATGTCAGAAGTTTGTGTCTTATGGGACATGTAATGTAAACAGAAGAGCAAGGCTTCAGTCTCTTCATGACCAGAGATGGTAGAACTGTACTGGACTAGCGTTGATTAATGAAGTTAAGTTGTTGGGCTCTTGGTTTCCTCCTTCCTATACATATGCATGTGAATGTGAATGTATGTGTGGCTAATTGACCATTGGATGGAAGGTAAATGTTGATATGTACTGACCAACCAGAATGAGTTTCTTTGTTCTCCAGAAAACTATAAAAGATTAGGTTTGCTCTCTGTTCGCAGAGACAGGGGCGTTCTGCCGACTTGTGTAAGCCGCTGTCTCCTATTATTGATCAATAATAATAACATTTACACTCAAATCCGTCGGTGTCTGGGCTTTATTTGAGTCTGCGTGCAGAGTGTTCACATTTATTGGTACTGAGTTTCACGCAGGGGCTGTTTTTAAGAATGCACGGTAACTTACTCAGCAGTGACCTGAGCCTAGTCAAGTGTCTCTTTAGCTCCTCTCACCTGAACGGCCTCTGAGGACGTGATGGTTTCAATGAGCTCATCGAAACTCGTGGTGCCGACAGTCACGAACACTGTCTTCATGTCTGCCCAGTGAAACCTGTCAGTTTTCAGCCTCCTCGTTGAATTTATTTGTTTTGTTTGTTTGTTTGTTTTTTTTTTTAAACAGTTTGCAGCCTCCTCTCGCAGCTCAGCCCCATCCTGCAGCCGTAGCTCTCACGGCTGTTTCCGCTTCACGCCACCGTCCCGGTGTTAAAACGCCGCACGCCGCCGCCTGCAGGTCTGGAGGTGTAACTGCTCCCACACGCACTGTAATATGTCTGAGGCGGCAGCAGGGAAAAATACCCGTTTACAGCTTGTTGTAATGGATCAGGCCGCCTATAATCACTGTTTTAATGCTTCTGAGCTTCGCAGTAATACATGAAATATAATAGGTAAGCATCATGACTCCTTCGCAACATAATAAAAATCAAGTATTGGAGGGAGAGAGACACTGGCTTCAAGAGATGATCAGTATAACAGTCACATATAAAGAAAGAACCGATTACAAAAAAGAATAAATCTAATATTTAAAAAAAAAATGTACCTCATGTCAGTTTCTTATTTCATGTCCATTGTGGCCTTTTAAAAACATTTAAAATTACAATTAGCACATAGGGTGTATAGTGACTACACTGTATAGATAAACAGAAAAACCTACATCAGTGAGATCAGATATTCAGATCCTGAATATTTCATATCTTGCCTTTGAGGACCTTCAGCTGAAAATTTTGCTCATGTGGTGGATCTTCCTAAATTAATTTATGTTTGATTAAATAATCAGTTGTCTGGGTCAGTATGTCACTTCAGATGTTTGACACCTGGGACACAACACCTAACTGATGTGAATGGGACAAACACCTTTGACTTGAGCATCTGCTCCTCATTTTGAAGTGACATAAATAAGTGCCTTGTCTCTTTCAAAGAGTTGCCGTCCTTTCAGTTTATGCCATGCAAGCGCACTTGCAAAGTGTAGCATGAAAGTCTGGGCAGTATCCGATGTAAAGACTTCCTGTAACTAGAGCGTGCAGGTGTTGAGCAGCGAACCTGCTGACGGAGCTCCACAGAAGGATCAGCATTAACGGTTGTGCTTGACACTGACAGCTGGGCTCCAGGGGCAAGTTATCACTGCTGGCAATACTTTCACTTCATACACCCTTGGTGGGTGTATGAAGGATCAAAAGTAAAAGTACTCATTATGCACTAAAATGGCATCTGTGGCTGACAGGCCTCCATTCTCATCTGTTTGTGTTAACAGGGATACAAACACTGGTTTACATGGTCTGAATAATAAAATTGTTTAGTAATTTAACTACAATAGTACACATAAACACCATTGTTGGCACCAGGAAACACAGAGATGCACAAATCATCCCAACTACTACATAAACAAATTACTTCCTTTCTTGGTGAGATTCATGTTTTTGCTTAAGATGAGTGTTTTCTTTGCAAGCTGCTGGATTTTATTGCACTTTTACTGTACACCACAGGTGGCTGATCGCTCAGTGATCTGTGGTGTTTTTGTTGGTAATGTCTCTGTCTACATGCCCTTTGTGGTGTGGACACACACACACACACACACACACACACACACACACACACACACACACACACACACACACACACACAGAAGATGCTGCCAGCTCGGTGGAGGTTGCACACAGCAGCTCCACCTGACAACTGCAGAGCGAGAGGGAGAAGAGCCAGATTTGTGCTACGTGGGATGTGAAAACTACAGTAGTGCCATGTGTGGCAATTGCAAGAAAAAAAAAAAAAACTCGCAAAGCACACACCAACTCGACTGCACTCAGCTAGGCTGGTGCACGAAAACACACATACACGTGCAGCTACAAGGGAGCGGAAAGTGAAGCTTGTTTCAGAGAGCTGGTCTTTTAAACAACGTAGCTTGAGAAAAAGTTTAAACTCTTTGTTTTCTCTTCTCCACATATGGCCATAAACTGTGTCATTTTGTGGGCTCCTACTACTCTACATATGGCATAAGTATTTGGACAGTGAAACAATTTTCATAATTTTGCCTCTGTACACCACAATGGATTTGAAACGAAGCCATCAAGATGTGACTAAATTGCAGACTTTCATCTTTAATTCAAGAGGGTTTAACAAAAATATCACATTTACCATTGAGGAGTTACAGCCATAGTCCCTCATTTTCAGAAGCTCAAAAGTAATTGGGCAAACCACCATAATTATAAGGATTTTTTTTTAATACTTGGATGAAAATCCTTTGCAGTACATGACTGCCTGAGGTCTGGAACCCATGGGCGTCACCAAATGCTGGGTTTCCTCCCTGGCGATGCTTTGCCAGGCTTTCACGGTGGCTGCCTTCAGTTGCTGTGTGTTTCTGGGTCTTTCTGCCCTCAGATTTATCTTCAGGAAGTGAAAACCATGCTCAGTTGGGTTGAGGTCAGGTGTCTTGACTTGGCCATTGAGGTATATTCTATTTCTTTGCCTTGAGAAGCTCCACCATGTTTGACAGATGATGTGGTTTGCTTTGGATCATGAGCCGTTCCTTTCCTTCTCCATACTCTTCTCTTCCCATCTTTCTGGTACAAGTTAATCTTGGCTTCATCTGTCTAGAGAATTTTGTTCCAGAATTGGGCAGGATTTTTTAGATGTGTTCTGTTCTTGAGTGTTACCAATGGTTTGCACCTTGTGGCAAACCCTCTGTATTTACTTTCATGAAGGTTTCTCTTGATTGTAGTCTTTGACAATGACACGCCTACCTCCTCCAGTGTTCTTGACCAGGCTAGATGTTGTGAAGGGTTTTTCTTCGCCAAGGAAACCTTTTTGGTGTTGCTGAGCTCGCCAGTGTGTTCCTTCTTTTTAAATAATGTACCAAATAGTTTTTTTGGCCACCACCTAAAGTTTCTGTTATCCGTCTGACAGGTTTGTTCTGGTTTTTCAGCCTAATGATGGCCTCCTTTATTTGCATCAACACGTCTTTGGACCACATGCTGAAAGTTCCCATGAACGGCTACCAAATGCAAATTCAACACTTGGAATCGATTCCAAACCTTTTATCTGCTTAATTTGTCATGAAATAACTAGGGAACAGGCCACACCTAGCCGTGAAACTGATCAATTTTTAAAAATTGTCCAATTACTTTTGAGCCTCTGAAAATGGGACTATGTATAAAAATGGCTGTAACGGTTAATGCAATATTTCTGTTCAACCCCTTGAATTAAAGCTAAAATTCTGCTCTTAAATCACAGCTTGATGGCTTCGTTTCAAATCCATTGTGATGGTGTACAGAGGCAAAATTACCAAAACTGTGTCACCGTCCAAAGACATATGTACCTAACTGTATGCAACTGCACTAATTTCTGTTGTCCATACTGGCAGCTGTGAATTGATCACCGCATATTGTGATTTAATTTGTTAAGGGATGGGGGTTGAAACCCATGGCCCTCGTTTAGTGTAAGAATGCATCTTAGTTGAAGCGAACACGAAGCTTCAGTAGTCTGGTTAATACGGAGTTCACCGTATTAACTGGGTAGCTTTCAAAGTTACTGTGTTTTTAGGGGGGAAAAAAAGCGCCTTTGTCATGGAAACACTATGTCCCCCATCACTCACAAAGGAATTACGTTGTGAAGGGATCTCTTCATAGTCAGTATGGACAGGAGGAAAAATAAAACCAAACTATTTCAACATATATATGGGCATCTGAGTACTGAGTTCTGACTAGGAAACAGGTGTGTTTCTCCTGCACTAAACTTTACTGGGATGCTCCGCCTCTAAAAACAGCAACATCTACTTTTTTTTCAAAAAAATTTTTTTTTCCATTATTGATTCATCTGTTGATTATTTCAACTAATCAATCAGTTGATTTATAAATAAAATGTGTGAAAATAATAAATAATTAAAAATGCTTTTCATGGTTTCCCAAGCCCAAGGTAAAATCTTCAAATGTCTTGTTTTATCCAACAAATGGTCCAAAAGCTGCTATGGCACTGCACTTAGCCAATGGGAAAAATGTGGCATGAAAAAAAAATTGAGCTTGGCTTGTTTTTTTCCTGGTTTTTGAAGCTATAACAAGAAATTATCAGATTGGTCACACAGAACTGGTTATGTATCAATCAAAGATGTAACTTTGTCCCATGAAAAAAGCAGAAAGGTCAGCATGTTTATTACCAAACAACGACAGCTGTTTATCTTTAAGGAAACCAAAAAGAAACATGAGACCAGGGTGCAACAGAAATTATTTAAGGCTCTGTTAAATTCTCAGTTTCAAAAAAACAAATATACCATGAATTATGAAAAGTCACAAAAAGCAAAAACTAGTATAAAATTAAAAGTTTAAAACTGGCTACCCATGTCATTAGTTTATAATAAATAGGTCACTATAAGAAAAAGAAAAAAAACCAAAAAAACAAAGCAGCACAAAAGCAACTGGAACACACAACACATCACACCACATTCATCAAAGCTCTACAAATCATTCCGCTTAAAGCTTACAGAGACTCTTCAAGAAACCTGAAAAATAGAAGACGGAAATCCCACGCGGATTCATGCCTTTGTAGAAAAATAAATAGTAAATGGCTTAGTTTCATGGGGGATTTAGTAAAACATTTTCAATTTTGAGAATGCATGTTTTCAGATGAGTTTAGCTGCCTCAGGCTACCTGGATAAAAATAAAAAAAAATAAGAACCAAAAAATTGGACTGGTGGTGGAAGTGACCGTTTAGTGACCGTTTAATCCACAAACTCGTTCATCCTGTCTAAGTTTCCTGAAGCTAAAAAAAATAAAATAATATGCCGTATGCTGCAGTCAGTTAGAAGAACTACTTTAGACAAGATTTTCAAAGTAAAGTGAGTAGTATACCTGGGCAGCAAACTGGTTGAAGTATGCAAAATTAAAGTAAAAATGAAATGTATTTTTTGTATTATGTAAAATCTTTTCAAAATTCCAAACTTGAAACAATACTAGTAATAATAAAGTATATAATAGTGATAAAAGCAACTTTAAATAGAAGCTGCAACCTTGCAAACACTCTTGCTTATTATTTCTGGGATGCTTCTGACTAAAAGGGGAAACAAAAAAAAAACAAAAACAAAAAAACAAACAAACAAAAAAGACATTTTCACAGATGGCCAAGTCCGTCTGTCTGACTCCATCCTGGGTCATCGCGAAGGCCGTTAAGGTTGCAGCAGTAACGTCTCCTAACAGTTATGATATCAAAAATAGGACTGATGTCTTTCCCGTCAGATGCTCTGTGATCGACAGTCGGAAACCACCGTGAACAGAAACTTTACCAGCTGCGGTGAGTTTTTGTCACTGGGGTCAAAGTCAGGTTGTTTCATGGTTCATCAAAAAGCTTGTGGTGCTTCACAAATGATGCATCTATTAAAAAAAAAAAAAGAAACAAAACACAAAACAAGTGATTAACTCAACAGGTTTAGACGGCTAAAATTGGCATCTGTGTTGGCAGTGGTTAGAACAGGCAACATCTCACACAGAATCTAAAGTGGACTTCCTGTTTTGGAACATAATGTCTTTTTCAGGATGTTACATTTTCCTCTTTCTACGGCTCAGCTCACAGGACTCTCCGCTTCATTAGACTCTGCTCTTCGGGGTCTTTTTCCTCTCCCGGCCCTGAGTTGCTCAGACAGTTGTGTTCTTCATGCCACATACTTTCTGCGATCTTATGATAACAAACTAAACCAACGGTTTGCACGGAGCAGCACCACCCACTCATCTTTTGCACTTCCAGCCGAATCTCTCCTCTCCCTCACACTGCACTGGAACGCCACACAGTCATCCATGTGTCACATTTCTCCTCAGCTTGTGAACCATTTTTACACAGGCACAGCAGGTACATTTTAACACATTTTGTAAAATAAGTAACAGGCCAACTGTGCTGTGCTTGTGAGCTCTTTGGAGCGGCCCAACTATGAACGCAACCTTGCTAAAGAGGATGGTAAGGGCAGCACTCGTACCTCTTCCTCACTGTACCACGCAGGCTGTGCAGCACTGTTCCTGCTTCTCCGGCAGCGTGGAGTAATTCATCTGACGGACGATCTCTGCAAACAGCTCATCCACCATGGTCTTGCTCTTAGCAGAAGTTTCAATGAAAGGGCAGCCCCACTCTTGAGCCAGAGCTCGTCCGTCCGACCCGGCGACCTCACGCTCAGACTCCAGGTCGACTTTGTTCCCGACCAGGATCAACGGCACCTTCTCGAAGCGCTTCACGCGCACTATTTGGTCTCGCATTGGTCTGATGTCCTGAAAATGAAGAGGGAGAGGAGCATGAGTGTAGTTTCTCTTAAAAACCACTAGGCTATCGGTGAGGAACAAAAACAAGTATGACACTATAGTTGTTTCCAAGTTTCATACTATATACGATTTCTGATCAGTAATTAAACATTGGAAAAGTGGAAAACTAATGAGCAAAAAATGTTTGTATGCATACTTGGACAGCTGATTTCTCTTTCCTACAACACAATGCATAAAGGAAATGCAGACACACAAACAATCATTAGCTGAAGCCCAAATAATAATTATAGCAATGATTCCTCCTTTTTAGAATTATTTTCAAATTTTGAGGCATTTTATTTTCTACAAATATATTGCAGTGTATAGTGCCTGAAGATCTGTTGCTTTTTCTGGGCACATGTGATGGTAAATGAAATAACTTTGAGTTTTGGATCGCTGGGCGGATGAAACAGGCCATTTGAAGATATCACTTTATGCTCTGGGAAACTATTTTTCAAAATTTTGTGGCATTTTATAGATTCAATGACAAGTCGATCAATTGAGAAAATAATCTTATATTGCAGCTTAATGTAGAGAGTCACTACAATACATTTTTGGCCACAATGTATTTCTATTTGAATAGTAAAGTTAAGTGTGGATGGTCCTGGGCTCTGATTACCAACACAAACACACTTCAAATAGCTATGAATTGCATCCGTGTGTGTGTGTGTGTGTGTGTGTGTGTGAGTCAGTGAGTGTGTGTGTGTGTGTGTGTGTGTGTGTGTGTGTGTGTGTGAGTGAGAGAGAGAGAGAGTGAGCGAGAGATTTAAGTCACAGGAAGTGACCTGCACACACAGGTACCTGGAATGACTGCTGGTTGACCAGACTGTAGACCAGGATGAACCCCTGCCCGTTCTTTATGTACAGATCCCTCATGGAGGCGAACTGCTCCGTCCCCGCCGTGTCTAGGATCTCCAGCACGGAGGGCGACGAGTCCACCTCGATCTCCTTGCGGTAGAAGTCCTCGATGGTCGGGTCGTATTTCTCGATGAAGGTTCCGGTGACAAACTGGACGGTCAGCGCGGACTTGCCGACGCCGCCGCTGCCCAGCACGACAACTTTGTACTCTTTCATTGGGGTGGTGGAGGCAGGCTAACTCAGCAGCTAACGACTTAACTACACTGCTGTACTCGCTCCCGAAACATTTATGAGGCCTTTAAAAATGCTAACAACTGAAAAATGTTACACGACGTAAAATAATCCCTCTTCATTCACTAAACCCAAGTCTACCGCTCATACTTAGTGAGTAAAAGTTGATGTCTGTAAACTCCGGTGTTAGCTAGCGGTTAAGCTAGCCCGCTGTCCCATGCTCGAGGCTCAGCCTCTACATCCACCACCGGTTCCGGGGACTTGCTGCCCAGCTACAGACAGCAAGCCACGGTGATACACATTACACTTCCCCTACCGACAGCATGCCAATTCCGACACACACTCACACACACACACAAACCAGCCCGCCGGCGTCGCAAAACGCGGCGCTGGTTATGTCCGTCCCTCTGGGCCTGGTTCTGGTTCCGGCCCGGCGCCTCGTCACCCAGGCGTGCTATCGACGGACCGCCCGCAGTTTCGGTATCATAATCCAAGGGTCCATTGGCTGGAGTTTGTCGCAGCTCCAGTGTCTGTTTGACCCCGTGTTGGGCAGGGTTGATTACAGAAAAGAAGAGCTTTTTCGACCAGCGGGTTTCCTGAAGCTAACAGCCTGGTTTCCGCTAACGAGGACAAGACCTCCGGTGGGACTGTTTTTCAGAATAAACGCCTCCTCTCTGCGCCCCTAGACACTGGGATAGCTTTACAAACGGGGCCCCAATGAGCGTTGTATGCAAAACTTTGTTCAAATTACATACATGCATACAGTTACAGAAATAAATAAATAAATAAACAGTAATTAACTCAAGGATACTCAGATGTGTAGTCACCGAGCTAAGAGACACAGATTCTCGGGCCAATATTTGTACTAAGTGTCCTGTTGGAAATGCTTGTAATGATGACTTATGATTTTTTTTTTCTTAATGATGCTGAGATTCCTGATAGCATACTCCTGAGCTGTCAACTAACATAGTTTTTCCGTGTTTCGTTTTCGGATGGTTTTCCTTTTTTTCTTTTGTTTTCAAACGTTTCCGTTTTATCGTGTCCGTTTTTCAGGATGTAAGGTTTTAATTCGACACAACGGACTGTCGTCTTTTATTTCAGCAACCTGCGAATCACTGGTGGCCCGGCGTTACAGATGAACATGAGCTTTTAGCTATATCTACTACAATAAATGTATTTTGCATTGTCCCTGTTAAATAGACAATACATAACATACATACATAACTGTGGCATGTGCAAATGTTTGGGAACCCCATTAAGTCAATACTTAGTTACTTACATTATAAATAACTAAATCAACAAGTAGACACAGACTTGTGTCTGCTTAGAGCAGGTATATAAGTAGTGGGTATAATACAGAAAGTCTGCACAATCCAAAACCTCAGCATATTTCAGGCTCTCTTCTCAACCTGCTTTAAGTACTATTTGAAGCTTTCACTATGAGGTTTTACAACGTTATACAACATTACTTTTTGTAGCAGTCTTTTAGGTCTTCATTATACACTGAGCATAAGAGAAAAAAAGGTGGGAGGCCATCTTACTCTGGCCCCTGCACGGAGAAGGGATTACTGAATTTCATAACTGTACTTCATGACTTCACTGGAATCATGTTTCATTTGAAGAATCAAGGTTTCCAACAGCCCAGTCTGTTGCAACATATCATGAAACTTAAGACACTTAAAGGCCCAGTCCATATACGGTGGCATGAAAAAGTTTGGGAACCCATGGTCAAAATTTCTGTTACTGAGAATAGTGAGTAAAAGAAGACCTGATTTCCCAAAGGCATGAAGTTAAAGATGACACATTTGTTTAATATTTTTAGTGAGATTACTTTTGTCTTTCTATTTTTTTTACCAGTCTCAAAATAACAAAAACGTAGTTAACACCCCCTTTGTTAAGTATCACAGCTTGTAAACACTTTTAGTAGCAGCTAAGAGACTTTCAGTTCTTGTTCGGGGGATTTTCGCCCATTCTTCTTTGCAAAAGGGTTCTAGTGTTGTGAGATTGTTGGTTCTGTTTTGCATGCACCGCTCTATTGAGGGCTGTCCACAGATTCTCAATGATGTTTAGGTCAGGGGACTGTGAGGGCCGAAACCTTCAGCTTGCGTCTCTTTAGGTAGTCTGTTGTGAATTTTGAGGTGTTTTTAGGGTCATTATCCTGTTGCAGAAGCCATCCTCTCTTCATCTTCAGCTTTTTTTTACCAGAATTTGCTGGTATTTAATTGAATCCATTCGTTCCTCTACCAGTGAAATGTTCCCCACTGGCTGCAACACAACACATCTTCTACTCACTTGACTATTCACAGTAACAGAAATTTTGACCAGGGGTGCCCAAACTTTTTCATGCCACTGTATATGCAAAATTTGCCAACTCATTGTTACAACTGAAAACAGAGGATTAGCAGTCAATCACTTTCAGACTTATTGACTGGTCTTAAAATGGAGAATAATGTTACACACTAACTCAGTCAAGTTATTGAACTTTTCTGAAGCTGCTGAAGGCTTACATTCACCAGTAATGTTTGTAAACTCACTAGTAAAAGCGATCAAAACACTAAGGTAAACTGATCATATTTCAAATGATATCACTTGGTTTACTGAGTGCTCTAATATTGTTTTTAAATTTAAGAAATAGTTTCGAAAAGGATTTATTCAGCCAACAGTAACAGTTGACTTATAATGCTGATAATGTAGAATTGTTACTTGAAACTCTGAATCAGAGAGGCCAGTGAAACACTGATTTTCAACCTGTTAAATTACACTACAAAATTAAAAATCAAAATATAAAATATAGATATTATGGTATGATTCATGTGTTTGTGTCTGTTGGTTTTTCTTTTCAGCACACTGATGCTTGGAAATGTACTTCCAAAATTACATAGAATTATTTTGATACAGAAGACTGTTTTTTTTTTGTGTGGTCTGATATGCAAAGGCCACAATTTAATCTAAACATTTTAAACTGGCAGGTCCTGGAAAGTGTAGGTGTTGGTCTACATCTTTTTGACGAGTAATAATCAAAGCACTTGCTTTAACTGAGTGGAATCATAGTTTTTCATGCAATATTTTAAGATACTGAACATACTTTGTTCATTAGACATGCATGACTTCAACTGTAAATCGAACCTTCATTCATAAAAATATCAAGTCATACAAAAGGTAAAAGGTAGATGTCTCTTTAAAGGTGAAACTAAAAGACAATAAACAACAAAACACACTACAAGAGAATCACAATTATGTGTTTTATTAAAGGTCAAACAGAAACTCATCATAGGCACAGTAACTTACTCTTAATAGCGATACACTGCAAAATAAATTGGCATGTAGCACAGCAGCACATACAAGCACCACAAGCAGAAAACAGAGTGAAGCGATAGGTGACTGCAGTCACTTTCAAGTCTGTCCTAGAGTGTCAGAGAGAGTTTTTCATATGGCTTAGTCCTGAACAGTCTTTGGCCCTCGTCACCCTTCACAGGTTGCCATTCAGTCTGCGACTGTACCCAATGTAATAACGACTCACCGACAGAGGATCTTAAATAAAGGGAGAAGTTTTACCCCGGTCGACACATGCTGTTTTAAGTCAATTCAAATGTAGAACGTAAAAGGAAAACTACATTTTGCATGATAAAGGCACAATTATCACGGAACTGTTTTGAAATAATTGTAACAACAAATCATCTTCAAAACAAAATCACAGTCTTATTCCCTTTTTGATGACTGGGAACCCACAGTGTGTTAAGACCACTCCACATGTATTTTTCCCCATACTGTACATGGACGCTGCAGTGATGATGGGAGCTGGTGAGTCACAGTAGAGGAGCTTTGGTGAGTTTTGGGTACACGTCGTACAGAGACCCGTCTCTGTGAACGGAGACTTTAAAGTCAATATTCAACAGTCAGAGGGCTGTGAACCGATTCACCAGGATGACTCAGTCAGTCCACCACTAGGACAAGTGCCATGGCAACAAAATCGCTGGCTTTGAGAGCAATTGAAGAGCATCAAATGTCCAAATCTGCAGGAGCAGAGTTGCCTAAGGATGTGCCTGCTGCAGGAATAACATTGGAAAACCAGGTCGTTTGCAATTTTGACTAAAATCCTGAGGAGAATTCAGATTTATTGTTGTTTTGGATAATGACAACAAGGGAGCAACGAATAACCCATTTCACAAAATGACAGAAATTAAAGTGAGTCAAAAACTCTGTGACCACATCTCATATCCATGTCCCTCTAACGTCTGATTTTTATATCTGCTCCTCTTTTTTTTCCTGGCTGTTTTGCAGCCTTCAGCTGGAGCTACCCTGTGCTTTATTTTGGTGCAATACCGTAGAGAGGAATGCGCCTGCATTTGTGTAATCATGATGAGCATATAATGAGAAGGTTAGTACTGGTTTACTACATATAATTCCAGACTGACTATTTCTTCTAATCCACCTCTATTGTTGTACCAGGGCCAGATATTACTGAAACCAAAAAATGCCCCTGTAAATGAACTGAAAGAGCTTTTTTAAAGTAAACCGTTCATGGTTTAGAGCGAGGCAATGTCATGCTTGGGGAAGAACAGGGCTCTAGCAAACAAACAAACAAACAAACAAACAAACAAAAGAACAGATCCCTCAAAGTGATCTTTTTATACTGTAATAAAATGATAGACATATCATTAACAATACACTGATTTGATTTTTTAATCAACTCTTTTATCTATATTTATTCAAAATAAATTTTGAGTATTTTGACATAGTTATGTACATAAGTGCAAACAAGGTGAACGTCACACATTCATATACACCTCAGTAAGGATCACCCAGCACAGCTGGGCAGGAAGAGACTTCTGGACCACCTTCTTGGCCAAAACTGAAACAGAACTCACTGATGAAAGCTCAAACTTCAGTACAGGGACAACCGAGTGAGGGCCGTCCAGTCTGAAGGCAGGAGGTGAACCGCAAGGATTGCTGACTTGTTTGATTTTACAGAAAAACATGAAGATCTTTCAATTAGTCCAAAAGCCTCTTTACCTCCCTGACAGGTAGGTGTTTGCTTTAAAAGCCAAAGTCCATTCTTTTTTCTCAAAAACACCATGTACAAGAATGAAAGAAAAAAACATTGAGGTCAAATAAACAAAACAAAATAAACACCTGATCTCCCCTAAGGACCTTTGGATATTACAAGGATTTAAGTTTTCCATACAAAATATTTAATCATGTTGCGATAACAAGACAAACTAATTAGACATTCCCTTTTTGAATAAGTTAGTGTGGTATTTTATTTCAATTAATGTGAAAAAATTCACAATTAGGATAATAGCAAGGTAGCCATGTTGTCATTTTGTTGCCATAGCAACAGCAACTATTACCATTAACAATGACTCCATCATTGTATACAAATGATTTTCATATTTTATATTTCTTTTATTGTTGGTCTACACAAACTATTAACTATGTATAAATGGGTTTTTTATTTTCATGCTGTGTTTTTTTTTATAGTCAGATTTAAAAAAAAAAAGAAGCTTAACTTACCATTGATACATGTCATTGTCATACACAGCTATCACATCTTTATACAATGATCGAGAAATAAGGCCCTTTGTTTGTGCCCCGGGAAACGAAAGTATGCTCAGGACTGAATTAACTGTCCACATGCTAAAGGATCTGATCAATGGACACCATGGTCAGAGCATTTTGCATATAAGGACATCAAGTACAACAGAAGGAGAAAGGGAAACAGGTAAAACGTAATTTTTCTCATGCCACACTGCAGATCTCGTAACTAAAACGCTCTTGTGCATCAATATGTATGTCTAAATGTACTTAAAAATTAATATGCCCTTAAGAGGCACCATCTATTAATCAAGTATTCTGTTTTTTATTTTTTATTTTTTTTTTTGGACAGCAGTTAGTAAAGGCATAATGATGTGATGGGGGGAGGAGATGAAGGCTAGAGGGAGGGGTTTTTCTTGGCTGGACAAAGCTAGTCTTTCAAAGCTGTAAGATTTAGACGAATTGTCTGGACATTCTAATTATCAGTTTCATAGAGCAGGAGAGGAACATTTCAGATTCTTCAAAGGCTTAAGAAAACGTAGCTGCTAAACACATTCAAAAACAGAGGTAAAGGAGAAGTATATGTCTGTAACAAAAAGTACATTGCTTTACAGATGCACGATACCAGGCATAGAGTTTATCAGGCTACGTACTGTTTGATGCACATGTAGATAAAAAGTAAATGATAGTTTAAATAAATACTTCAGCTTTTTTAGAAAATACACATATTCACTTTCTTTTTGAGGGTTAGATGAGAAGACTGATATTACTCTCATGTCTGTATGGGATTATGAAGCTTGAACCATAAAGACTGGGAACGGGGGAATAATATTATGTTTTAGCTTATTGCAGATATATATTTGCAATGGTGAATATGTCAGTCAATTAGTAACAAGAAGGTGCATTAGGGAAATGCCAAACTACGTTTGAGGTCATTAAGAGATGTGCAGAGCATCTCCAGCAATAGTGCTGGTTGCCTGGCAACCTCACTGTGACAACAAGATTCCAGAATGTCCCTGCGCCTGGCTGTCGTTCACTAAGAAATCGTTACACTATGTAACTCTGCCTAAAACAACAAATTGTTGTTTTAAGGTTTCTGTTTGTGCACTGATTGAACAGACAAGATACACTGTGTTAATTACCGAGCTTTAGAGGTGCTAACGTCACTCATGTCACTGTTAGAAAATTCCAGGCTGTTTCCCCCTGCCTCCAATTTTTGTGCTAAGCTAACCGTCTTTATACACACACTCACACACACACACACACACACACACACACACACACACACACACACACACACACACACACACACACACACACACACAAACCAGAGAGCAGTATTGATCTTCTCATCTAACTAACATAGACAGCAAATAAGTGTACTGTTCCTTTAAGAGACATATTTATACCAATTCAGCGTGAAGTGCTGGTTCCAACTTGCCCCAATTGGCAGTTGCTTTTGTATTCAGTCTCCCTAGACCAAGAGTGGGAGTTAGCAGAAACAAGGACTGCAGCACAGGGGAGAACTGGTCAATCCACATCATGTGAAAAAATAGGAAAAAAAAGGGTAGCACACTGATTTTCTCAATTTTGCCCAATGATTATATCATTGTTTACAGGTGCATTTTGGGCACTTTGGGTACTTTCGAAGGTTGGGGTACAAAAACTGACTAGCAAGAAATGGTACTGTAATGTACCTGTACAGTGAACATTTGTACTTCAAAAAGTACAATTCAGCTCAACCTTTTCTGAGAGTGAAAGATATTTTTAAAAGTAAGTCACACCACCCACTGACATTAAATATAAATCTATATAACAATACACATACTTTTATGTCTTAACACAGTATCAGCATGGTACCTGTGTGACCTCAGAAATAGTCTATATATAGTGAATCATTACATTTCAACATGCCTGTCTTTTAGAGGGGCATGTACAGAGTTTTTGCATTAGATACATTCACAACACAATGACATTATTTAAAATGAGTAATGTTCAGTGGGAAATGTTGTAATATCTGCAGCATTTACAACTAACCAAATATGTGATTCATTGTCTCTTTCAACACAACTTAACTATGCACACAGCTCACTGATTTATTTCTTTACATTAACAATAAGACAGCACAGCTGTCTCAGAGAAGAAACTAGTACAGTTGTGATTTACTATTATAATAATGTACCAAATAACACATCTATCTTTGAGCACTGGTCTGTTCTTACAGTGTACTGACAGCGGTGGCTTGAGGAGACTTGAAAGAGGCACATTTGAATTTGGAAAAAAGTGATTTCAGCCCAGTTTCCAAAGCCGTTACGTTCAATTTTAGACGCCTTCAGAACAATTCAGACATTTGAAAAACCAGAAATCCAACTGGTTTCCTAATTTTTTTAACCAACAGACATCAAACGGGTGATTTTTTTCCTCAATCTTCTGACTTTGCAAAAATTCAGCTCTGCTTATGACAACTGCAATATTTAGAGTCTGACGACTTTTGACAAAAAGGACACATCAGTAGAAAAGACGACACATTTTAAGGTCAGACAGGACATTTTCAAGTTCTAAGCTTTCTCCCTGAAGAGCCTTAAAACATAAAAATCTTGTGCCGCTCATTCAATCCAAAAGCCACTTGAGAGGAGACAATTACAAACGAACAAACTGCCTTTTTAAAATACATATCTGCATTTAAGAGGGAGACATTTATTAGGAGGAGTTATTCCGGTATTGCATTGAATGGGGCAGCTCCTTGCATATACAGTACCACCACTTGGCACACACAGACTTTAGGCACAACATCAGGAAACAAATCCAGCTTCCATCTCTGACATCAGGTGTAAACGTTTAAGAGATTAAGTGCCAATTATAAAAGTCTGTAATCTTAGATCTGAACATCACAAACATAATTTTTTCTTGTTTTCAGGGAAGTTGGACACAGGAAATCAAATTTTGTAATAAGAAGCGAACACGACTACGTCTGTAGAGTGTCCTTTTTTTTATACACCATGTTTTTCAGGGTGAAACTGGACAAACAAACCTTCCTTTTCAGTCATTAGACAATTAAAAAAAATCACTGATCAGACATCACGAGTCAAGATACTTCATCACTGAAATTCAACAGTTTTAATAATTTGAGCTGTCTGGTCTGTTAATGGTAAAGTTATACAGAGACAGGCTTTCACATAGAGAACTTGCCTGCTTTAAGGCAGTTTGTATCTTAAATCCAGAAATTAAGAGCCACATTCTGAAAAATGTCTCAACTCAGCCTCATTATTACAGAAGTGATTTTATCCTAATTATATGTGACTCTGTCAATTTGAATTTTTTTGCATCAAAAGTAAGTAATCAGAAAAGTAATGTTTTATTTGCTGCTATTATCAATCAAGTACAAGATACTTACTATGAAACCAGGGGACAAAAATGGATTCAAATCATATGAGTGATCACTGTGATTACTAGATTTTCTTACAATATGAACTATAGGCTAATGCACAGTATTTTTGTAACAAAAGATATTGCCTTTAATTGCAAATAACAACATTTTTCAATGAATGCTGTTAAGTGTTTTGAATAATTTTGGGAAACTAAGTCTCCTCTGCAGCTGAGCTGATAAATCAAAGGCACAAACAAATTAACAACAACTCACTGACGTTTCATCAGACAAGATGAGACCATGAGAACAAACTGAATGGTATACATGGTACAACACGAACGTTACATTTGTAGCCATCTTCAAACGTAAACATGACATGATATGAAACACTCTTTCACTTTGACAACACGTAATGGTTGTAGACCAGCGGCAGGTCCACAGGTGCCACGTGAATGGTCTGAATTTCTGGAGTTAACTTTTCAGAGTTTCTGCCTTTGGAACAGTCAAATGTGTGGGGTCCCCGCATGTGATGGCTCCACCCCATAAAGGGCTTTTAGTCTTAAATTCTAATGTGTGTATTTGTGTGTGTGGTTGTGTGCATATGTCTGCTGCACTTTTAAGGTGTGGGCATGTATGGCTGTAAGAACAAGGGAGCTCTATTGCTCAGCCTGATCAAGTCAGTATGCATCAGGATGGCTGCTTTAAAGCAACAGTAATACATCCAGGTTTGTATTGCGTGAACCGTCGCAGCTATCCTACTTTCATAATATCTTATAAGAAGTATCACATTGCCACTCAGTCAGTGTGCACTGTAGGTGAGGCACATGTTTTCTGCTTTCAGAAAGATGACCACCCTGGTACTTCGCACGTTTCGGAGGCTTTAACTAGGGTTACGGGAAAGGCTTACTGAGTTTAGCGCCACTGGAGCCGCCACCAGCAGTTTGGGGACGGGACAGAAATGGGTTTCCATGGGAACGCACTGGAGCTCCACTGGATCAGAAGTCAGAAGCTCAGAGGGATCTACTGGAAGACAGAGAGAGAGAGCAGGGAGACAGGAGGAGCCGTGAATTTAAACTGACAAAAGCATCTTTCAATAACCTTCAGTAGATTGTTCTATAAGCTAAAGTTACCGTGAAAAATATTTATAATGTAAAGCCAGTATTTTCCTGATTTTAACAATTCAGCCTAAACATGACAGTTTACATTTTTAAAAATAACGACCAAAGCAAGTGGTCAGGTTAAACCTGAGGTTGTTTTTTTTTAATGGATATGAGTATTGAACGTCATTGTTAGACTTAAGCAGCCAGCAACCAACATTTTGTGCCAATTTGTACCTAACTTGATCATTAAAAAAAAAAAAGTCAGCTTATGAGGATTCAGACCCCCCCAAATGCTTTTCTTTATTCTGGGTGGAAAACATTCAGACCTTAATTGGACAGAAAAAATCTAAAACAATTTTGCACTGAAATTGGATAAGTGGTTGTAGTAAATACCAATTCTTGTGGTTCCTCAGGTCATTTGCACTAAGTTAGCATAAGTGGGCATCGTAAAATAACGTGATAATATAAAATACTGACAAAAACAAAAGTGAGGCTTCATGTTCACTGTGATATATCATGGAGCTTGGCCAATGTTGTGCCAAAGTCTGTAGAAGTTGTCATTACGTCCTAAAATGAACAGCAGAAAATGTTGTTTTCCAAATGGAGAATAAAATTGTCCTTTCGACTGTGTTCAGAGACCAAGACCATGAAAAGAGACAATCACATTCTAAAACAAACCACTGGTATAATAATGTGGTGTGGCAGCAGGTCCGTTTGCAGGTTTTCTCTTTTTGAGCAAGTTGTACAAACTTTTGAAGCTGTTGAATAATATCAAATCTTCAATAGTGAAAACCAATATTGGTAAACTAATATACTGAACAAACCAAGGTAGCTGGTGACATTAATAATACATAAAGTATTTGACTGTAAAAACAGAACAAAAAAAAAAATCTTAGCTATTAAGTTTAGTTCAGTTAAACTTATACATCCTGCATGCCTATGCCAAGCTAAATTATAAAGTTCATCATTTTATTTCGTCTTTAAAAAAGTTCAACTGTAAAAGGTTTAGATGATCTGTAGAGGGTCAAAGGTCACCTCTGGAAAACAGGGGTTCATTTTAATTTGAGTGTAATCAATCAAATGTCAGTGTTCTAGACGTAAACAATAAATTGTTTTAGCACCACAATGGACTTAGGTGTAATATTCACACTGCAAAAGATGTATTTCAATAAGGTCAGCTTTGCCTATCACTATCATATATTACAGTATATAAAACACTTGCTGCTTGATAGAAAATAAAAACTAACTAGCTTTATTTTTAATGGCTAATATTAAAAGTGTAGTTCAGCTAATAAATAACATAATTTAACTTGAATTAATCACATTTCTGTTGCTGGTTTTGCACGTCATTCTGCTCACAATTATTCTCAGCCTAGACCATTTCACAAAATAACAAAGCTAAAAGGCGTCTGTTTTGGATTATTGCATCTATTTAGGAATGAGTAACTAAGATGAAACAAACTTTTAAAAGCATAACTGTGGCTGAAGAAAAGTTATATCTGCTAAAACTGATTGTTTCTTTTCAAACAGAGCTACAGAATTTAAAAGCTAACTATATCTGGGTAATTTTTTTAACTTCCTGTTTTTAAAAATACTCCAATTTATACTGCAATGAACAAAATACTGTAGTATTTTTCTGATTTAACTCAACTGCTAAATTCCCCTGCTGTTTGTAAATTTTTACCATGAAAGGTTAAAGACTGCATGTAGAGCGAAATTCACTGAAACAAAGAGGAGAGTTATTGTATTTCAATTACAGCAGGGCTGCCAGACCACACACTGCATGTCCATAGAGCAACAGTGAAGACTGGGACAGACAGTGAGTAATGATATGGTTCAACACCAAACTAAGACATTTGGATGAAAACAGTTACCTATTTTAAGATTCCACTCAAAATAAATTCTGTTTTCATTTGCTCACATCACAACAGACTCAAAAGTGAAGATAGATGAAATGTGAACATAATACATGTGACAGTACAAGGAGTTGTTTCTTTCACCTGATGAAAAAAGACTGTGAACAGGACTCAGAACCTACAAAGCTAAAATAAAAAGAACTGAAATGAAAGAGCAAACCTGATTCGAGGCAGCAGATTCAGCGAAAGGAACATTGGTGACTGGGGTCGAGGCCGACGAAACAGTGGAGGTGGTGGCACCGTGCATCATGGGAACTTTTATTCAGGCGAGTCAGACGAAAGACAGAGGACGAGGATGTGGGCGGGAAGGAGGGGGAACAGGAATGATATGGTTACCATGGCAAAATGTGTAGGATCATAAAGTCATGGCACAAGTCAAGTGAAATTGCCAGGATGAATTTGAACAAGTATCAAAACACATGCAAATGAAATAAGAGATAAAGAAAATTACATATTTGATTAGCCAACCAGTTACAAAATAAAAAAAATGCATTATCCACCAAAAAATGGTAGTAAAACACACAAGGCAGTAAACAGTCATACAATCTAATCAGACTGGAGTATCTGATAATTGTATTCAATGGACAGAGCATGTGTATGGAGGGAGAAAATGATCCCTAAGATAGCAAAACTTTTTCAATTATGTCACAGATATAATGTGACACTAGTTTATCTCTTCTTTAGAAATTGTCGAGTAAATTGATAATTGTAACATTTACTGAAATCTGCAGATAAAGTTTGACTTATTTTCACTGGAAATTTTGTGATTGTGTCATATTTATCGACTGGCTTTGCAAGAAAAAATTCAACATCTCACTTTCGCTTTGCATTCAACTCGTAAATTTCCCCTGGTGAAGGTGCTGTGGACAAAGACAGCACTAATACATTAATTGCAATATAAGATATTTGTATAATTTTACACTCATGTGTAAAATTTCTTTGCTTTCTTTCAGCATCTTTAATTACTATCCAAAACAGATAGGTAAAAGGGGCTACCAAAGACAATATCTAACTTGGGGATAAATTTAAGGAAAACTCTGCTTAGTTTACTCATAAAGGTCAGTTTACTAGTCATTAGCAATCATTGTATGATATCTTCTGTGTCTGGAGGAGTTTTGTCAAGTCTGAGTAAATAACTTCTATATAACAAAGAATAAAAGAATAAAGACATCCCATAAATGTACATGACACAGTCCAGCTCAGATGATTTGTTGGAACCAATACATAGGATCAGTCATACAGTATTACAGTTGTCATTATTACAGTTGACAGTAAAAAAAAAAAAACATGCATATCTGGGAACTTAGAGGAGTAATCACTTACTAAAGCAATTAAATCTTCAGTTATCTAGAAGCGCATAGATCCACTGTAACCTGTGAATGTACCTCTATATCGACAAACTTGAAGGACCATAGCAGTTTGAGCTCATTACCTGAAAATTTTATATTCTCCACATTACTGCAGACCAGCTACTCGTTTCTTTTAAGTACAGGATGGTGTAAAAGGAGAGGTAAACCAACATTTAGTTACCTTTACTCTCCATCACAGTAACATTACTGTCAGACAATGTAAACTGCCACATCCACATCTGCATTTTAATATAATTTACTGTATGTTATGAATGTCATTTTCTGAGCTTAAGATTTTTTTCAGCAGCAAAACTCATATTTTGAGTGTCAGAGCTTCCTTGCATGCATAAGGGAGAGTTTTCAAAACATTATCTATTCTTGTGGGGTGCCCTGGTGGCCTAAGTGTTTAAGGCACTGACAATATAACTGCAACCCCAGTATAAGTTTGACCAGGCACGTTTGTTTAGTTTCATTCCACATCTCCCTCGCCATGTTTTCTCTCTCAGAAAATATAAACACAGTAATTTCAAACAAATACTGAAAAGAGACCACCAGTTCTTTGACAAAAGTGAAGCTGTGATAATGTGATGTGATGATTCACTGTGATACATTATCTATCACAGGAAAGTGGCAAATTTCCTCACGTTAATTATACGATGCAGGTATGAGGTTAAACAAATGGTTTTCTAGATCGCAGGAAAAATGCATTGAAATCCTAATATAATATAATATGACAAGGTGGCAGTACTTCAGAACATACATGGTTTGTAGTTACTTGGCTAAAACCTGCTAACCAGTACAGTCATGTGGTCCTCTAGTTAATCAGTTATTAAATAAAGGCTTCTGTCAACCAATACATGCAGTATAAAAGCTGATTTCCAACTGTGATATAGCTGACCTACCAATAGCTCCAGAGGGCAACATGCACAGAACAGAGCCTGTCACATTATGTGTAGACACGTGTTAAAAATTAGGAAATGGATGAGAGCAGACGAGAAGGACAGCAAGAGGAAAAGAAAAAGAAAACACGGACAAAGAGTTGTAGTAAAGAAGGTGTGATTGCCAACAGCAGGAAAAGGCAAGTCAACGGGTTCAGGTTAGTGCAGCAAACACAAGCGACATCGAGGCTGTCACAGTTAGTGCAGAAGTTTGCCAATACACAAAGACACAACAACAAAAAAACAAGTTGTTGATAAGTGAAAGATACAAGCACAAAAGCCAACTGCTCTCAGCTGATTCAGAGACAAGACACTGAAGCCCTGATCAGTACTAGTACAGTGTAGAAGTGGTATATCCAAGCAGCAAGAAATTAAGATAAAACTTATGTATAATAAATGTGCATGAGTATTCGATATATTCTCCCTTCAGAACAGGACACATAAAGCATGTGGGTGTTTTGGCTGTAGACCTCTATGCTGTATAATTCAGGCATGTGGGATATCAATAATTCATGTCTGACAGTCTTCAGGCATTTCACTAACCACTTTTTCTTTACAGTTCCCATGAACTGAAACGGTCTTTTCAGTGTCTGTACCCACTATTGCCCCTTGTATCATTATATACCACATATATGATAACAAAATGCATTTTCAACCATTTTTATAAACACCATTTCTTTAAGGTTTTGTTTTTTCACTGGCACATCTTCCAGTATATAAAAGTTTCATCTGGGGCTGCAACTGATTAATCTCATCGTCTTTTAAATCAATCGATTAATTTTTTAACTTATGAAAGGTCAGAAAATAGTGAAAAAAATGTGCATCACAAATCTTGACACCCCAAGGTGACACTTTCAAATTGCATATCATTTCTGATCACAAAATCCAAATCTGGACATTCAAGTCACAATTACTAGAATATAAAAAGAAAAAAGAAAAGCAGCAAATCATTCAATTTTAGAGGCTAGAACCAGCAAATATTTGGCATTTCTACTTGACAAATGACAGTTAAGCAAGTTTTAAAAACTGGTGGCAATTAATTCTCTAGCAGTCAACTAATCAATTCATTGACTAACGGCTTTCAGCACTAATTTAATCAAATAAAATGTGATTATACATTTCCAGTCATTATGTCCTCCTTCAAATCTAAATTAAACCCTTCAAAACAAGCCTCTCCTGATGTTATGTAACAACCCAATGTCCCGCTTAGGAGACAACCACATGAAAACCATGGAAGAAAATGAAAACTCAGAATCATGTCATAGGACTTTTAATATGGTTAGGAATAGTAGGGTTTGTTCTGGCTATGTTGTTTGCTCTGTCTAAACATTTTTGTTTACACAAGTAGCTGCTACTTTCATCCAAAACACATGCAACTTTGCTTTATAAATAGAAGGACTTTCAAGATCCTGCAATGCATGCACACACCAAGTTTGTACTGTAACGTGTCTTCTCTAACTTTGTTAATGGCTTCAACAACTCTCATCACATGTCAGGCAAGGGTGAATCGAATGCAAGCAACACAACAGACAGTAGAAGGAAGAGAAGCATGGGGAGATAGAAGAGGTAAAGGTGAGCACGTTACACGGTAGAGAAGCTTTGCACAGACACAGCATGAAAACAGTTACCACTACAGCTGTAACTCCCTGTCTCCCACAATATTACCCAGTCTTTTAACATAAAAACCTTTGCGTTTGTCGGTCCATAGCATTTTTGAATCAAATTCCAAGGGTCCATAACAAACATATGTATTAACACCAGATGGACTGTGTCTCGGTGTTGCTGAGGTCTGTAAAGACTCACCAGTGGGGATAAATGCTGGTTGCTGGAGCTGCATATTAGTCAGGGCTTGGTGGTAGTGGAACATGCTGGGGTTGAAGACAGCGGCAGCAGCTCCGTTGCTCTTCTCTAAGATCGGCCTCTTTGGTAGTGGCTGCACGACCCCTGGCGGCAGAGCCTGGCCAGGAGGACCAGAGGAGGGAAAAAAAAGATTTTTTATTTCAGGACTGGCTCCTGTGGGCTACAAAACTTGCCCTTTCAGTATATAAATGCTTTCCATAAAAAAAAAAGCATTATCTAGTGTTATCTCAGAGTAAATATACAGCTGTATCTCAAAGCGCACGTTAGACTCAAAATCTAGTTGACGTGGATGTTTCTGTTTACCACCACAAGAGGACACTGCAGCATCTAAGATTAGCTGAGGTGATGTGGGAAGGCCCAGAGGTCAGGACAAGAGCAAAATGGGATTGCTATGATTTCATTTTCTAATGGGCCCTGTGCCGAAACATCATACCGCAGTGGAAGATAACTAAAATAACTTTTGACGCATAATAGTAACATAAAAATATAACATGAATATGGGGAAAAAAATTTTAACACACAGTACACCACTGTAGGATGTTATACCAGGTTGATGCAAGAATATGTTTTTAATTATATGACCTGATTTATCTTAGATTAAATATGTGAAAATGTGAACCATTGGTGACTATACAGAATAGTACTAATTGAAACCTTGTTACATTTTGTTTCTAATTCCTTTCATTTTCCTACTTTCTATTTGTATTTTTGTATTGGATTCCGATACTGTGTTTCTTGTTTTTCTGCATCAGCACTGCAGATTGACCTGATTACATTGTAGCGGCTCACAACGCTAACCTAGCCCCTGTAGCTTGCTTCACTGATAGAGGCTCAGACCCATGCACAGAAGCAGACATTCATGAAAAACATAATCCCCAGACCACAATATCAAGTTTCATGATGGCTGAGGGATACTGTGACACCCTGATCCCCCAAAGCATCAGTAAACAATATCAAAGAGCAGAACAAGAAAGTCTCCTACTGTTTCATTACAGTGTTACGCAGATATGATAAACGGCGACTTGTAACTATTGCGAAGCTGAGTATTGGTTTACAGCTGTGTTTTTCTGTTCTCCATATCACAGAAAAGCAGTTGATAAAATGTTCAACCCCTTGCCTAATGTTTACTCTTGGTAAAAAGAAAATACAGTTCACAGTGTTTTGCCCCTGTCGCATTGCTGAGAAGGACTCACCAAGCCTGTGTTGGTGATTGTGTTTTGAGTGGCTTGGTGCTGTGCAGCCTTGATCCTGGCCTGCAGGTGAGCAGGGGGATGGAAGTACTTGCACTTGTCTCGGCTGCAGCGGCCCTTGATGTAGTCCATGCAGACAATGACCGAATTCTCGCTGCAGTCCACCATGCCAGCCTCCAGGGGGTGAGCGTAGCGGCAGTCGCTCTCACCCCGTGTGCAATTACCGCGCTGGAATTCTCGACAAACCTGGCAGGGCCAGCGAGAGTACTGATCAACATCTACCTTTCATCATAATTTGGCCAAACATAGAAACACAACAACTGCAACCAGGCTGCATACCTCCAGCTTGTCTGTGCGCACATGTTTTTGTGCAGAGGTGCCATTGCCCATGGCGGCCAGGCCGGTGGGACTCCCAGGGACCAGCAGGGGAGTACTGGGCAGCAGCTCAGGCATCAAGCCCATGCCTGGGCCCATGTGGCTCAGGTATGGACTGAATGCCATACTGGGACTCGTTGCCAGGGAGGGCGTCACCGGGAATGTTGTCTGAAGGAGGGAGAGAACGGCCGAGACAAGAGAGACAAAATGAGAGGTTATGGCAAAGCTTTCACTAGCTTTAGGAGAAGATTGGGTGGTAACTGGTACTGTAGGTTTTTTACAGTAATGAAAACAATTCAGTTACCTAGAGCTACACAATTACTTTTTGAAGCAAAAAAAAAAAAAAAACATATGAGGGATAATGGATAATAAATAAAGTTTTACCTGTAATATTTGATATTCAGGCAATGCCAATTTCCTTTTAAAGATTTGAATGGGAATTAGACGGGCCTTCCAATTCTACTTTCAATCTGGCTGAACAAAATCATAACCATCCAAAGTGGTTTTGATTAACAAGAGTTTGAACAAAATAAAAGACAAATAAACAAAATAAAATGCAATATGGCAGTAACTAATTACCTATTTAATTTGATTTGGAAATACCCAGTGGTTGTACTTTGGCAGGGATCTCTAAATATTATATTCACTGTAAATGGACAGAAAGTCAAAGCAAGTAAGTTCGGCTTTCATCTTTAAACAGACAAAAGAATCCTCTTTTTCTTTAGTTGAAACGAAAAATTCCGCTTCTGACAGCAAGCTCTACTTGCAGGCATGACTAGTGGCACTTGCATTATTTAAGAGTCACGGTTTTAGTGTGGGCTGCTCACTATGGGCTGCAGCTGTGTTCCAGGCAGCATGAACTGCATCTGTTGAGCCAACATGGCTGCCGCGGCCTTCTGCTGGATCAGGTTGTTCCTCCCGTTAATCTCCAGCTGGGTTTTCAGGTGTGGAGGTGGGTGCAGGTATTTACAGTTCTCACGTGTGCAGCGTCCCTGAAGAAGAGAGAGGAGGGAGGAATGATGAGTGGGAGAGCAGACAGACAGGAAGACACTCTTTAGTGACTCTTAGTGAAGGGAGATGAAGTCACATGACATGAAGATGAGAATAACGTAATTAAGAGGCTAAATCTATCAAGGGTGTAGCTTAAGACAGGCTACAATGGCCACTCAAAACCACAAATAAAAAGCTCATCTTAGTGCAGCAATTGATCTAAGTTTAGCAGAAGGCTTATCCATATAATCAAATATAATATGTTAAACATCAAGAGTCAAGTGTTTTCATAACAGTCTAAGAACTATGTCTTGTACAATATGTTGAAAGAAGTACTAATAAAGTCCCAGAAGGTCTTATGTAACATAATTCATGCAACTCTTTCAAAAAGTATTAATCACATTAAAAGTATGTTACACTGGAATCAATAACAATCTGAGCGAAACAGAAATGCAGAAATTTAACTAGCACTCAAACTAGCATTTAAAGTTGTTCCATGTTTCTATGGATAAATATACACAGTAATTACAAATTTGCAAATTTCATTTGAAAATAACTTGGCCATTCAGTTACAATCAAATTGTAAATTTCATTTTATACCATTAATGAGTCTTTTTTTAAAGTGATGTGAAATGACAGCTGTAGTATTTGAGCCAGCTTTCGATTTTCCACAGTGGCACAGCAGAAATCAAATAAACATTGACAAGAGATAAAGCTGGAGAGTGAAAACATATGCTCAACTCTCACCGTCCTGTATGACTGATTCTGTATCACTACCTGGTGGCTATCAGTCCAATAAATAATCTACTTTCCAGAAGGAGAAAAAGCAAATATTTCAAAATATTGTATCTGACTGCAACACACGCACTTCTTTAGTTCAGAGAAGAACTAAAATTACATTAGCTGGAGAATAGAGACCAGTAAGATTATGTTCTTCATAATAATATGATAGATTATTATATTAGAATATTATATTGCCCAGCCTGAGAATCTTAACTTGTGTTTTTTACCTGCATTTGAACTAAAAAAATGTTACAAACATGAATCCATTGTCAGTGATGGTGGAAGTACTAATATCCTTCAGTAAATGCTATTATAATAGTTTATTACAAGTAGATGTGATGCAATGAAAATGTACTTTAAAAAAAGCATACATGTATTATCAGCAAAATGTACGCACAAGTATTAAAAGTACTCAGTGCAGAAAAATGGTCCCTGTAGGTTTTTCACAACTATGTATCATTAGATTATCATTACAGATGCACTGTTGTTTAGAAAACATCTAAATGTTCCGGTTAATCTAGGTGGCATTCATTTAAACTATATTACAGACTGTTATATAAAACATATATAACGATGAAACATATTTTATCCACTCATCATGTGTTTTGTAAGATCTTAAAATGTAATGTAACTAATGGCTAGCAATGTCAAACAAATGTAAAAGAGTAAAAATATAATAAATAAATAATATAATATTATTAATATAAAAAAACAAATCTGTATTTAAGTAGAGTATTTAAGAAATGTATTATATTGTATTGATATATTCCACAACTGGACTGTATATATAATACATATTGGTTTCTGTTTGTGATCTTTGTCAGTCCTCACCTCCAGGAGCTCAGAACAAGGTTAAACAGCACACCTGAACCTGGGGAGAAGTGCCCTGCTAAATGACACATAAGCAGGGGGAGTGTTTGCTGACATGAGGTTTAAGCTCCAGTCACTTGAAGGACAGTTTTTAAAACACACACACACACACAAACAGCTGTTGCAGCTTAGTATTGGAACAATGTGTCCCAGTAACTACTATTAGATATTAAAAAATACCTATACTAACATGACTTTGTTAATCTAATGATAACAAAGCACCATCCATAACTAATAATTAGCAAATGCAACATGAGACATGTGGGTTGAACAGTCAGTATTCTTCTATTCCACTTATGTACATAGTCCAAGCATTTCTATTTGTCCTGTATGAAAAGCTTCATTAAACACATGCGGGTGTTCCACTTTATGATAAAAATGTGAATTAAACAGCAAGAGATGGTTTTAAAAAAAATGGTTTTAAAAAACATTTACCTAGGTCACATAGCTAGCAAATATTTCGGATTGTAAATTAAACTGATTATTGACTGAAAGTTGAACAATGTAGGCTGATGAGACTATAACTCTCAGACTTTCCCTAATGATATGGGAATCTGTACTTAAACACTGGAATCAATGCAATGTTTTTAGGGATGAAATTAAAGATTAAGTCATTACCCAGTAATCTTGATCAATCAAAAAATCTAAAATTATTACAAATCGACAAATTTCCAAGGGCAAACAACCAATCTTCAGCTGACTTATTTTGTCCAACCAATAGTCCAACCCCCCCCACAAAAAAAAATCTGTTTACTATAATTTGAGACAAACAAAAGCAGCAAATTGTTACATTGAGCCAAAGAATGTTTGGCATTTTACTTGAAAGGTGACTTAAACAATTAATCAGGGACCAAAATAGTTGCTGATTCATTTCCCGATTTGTCGATACACTAATCAATTAATTGCTTCAGCTCTAAATGTTTACACCCAAAATGAAACTATGGATCCAAAACAAATGTTTCAATGACTTAGTAATAACTTAGGTTGATATACAGTATTTCTGTATTTTAGAAAGCTGAAGCTTTCCCTGCTTTGCTGCCAAAAACCATTTAGATCAGAAGTAATTCTTCATGCTACTTTTTACTTGTCATTTTTGGCTTCTTGACAAATCCTAAATCAGATATTGATTTGTATCTAAAAGCAATTCATTTTGCCCCAGAATGTCATTAAAGCAGTGTCCTTCATCCCTGCCAGAGTCTGTGGGGAAGGTGAAGATAGTGCTGCAGGAACACTGCAGGTCAAAACACTCAGAGGAGGAACTGCAGTCTCCATTAAACCCCTGGGCCGACAACAGCTGTCTGCCCCTGCAGATGAGCTGTTAACCCGATAAACTACCTCCACTGAGCATCAGCTACATGCTCCGTCATCAAAACCACACCCACAAAAGACATTTCGAATTAAATGATCATGAGCATGCCACACAACTGACAGAGCACTAAAGCAACTGAAATAAAACACTCTGAAGACAAACTGACGTCATGGTGCAGAGACTCTGACGGTGATGGATGATGTCGTGCTCAGATGAGAACGCATTAAAAAGGGGTTTAGCAGCAGGAAAACTACCTATACCGGACAGGAAGAAACCGCAGTGTCTCCAATACCAGCACACAGGAGGGATTCACACAACATCACACACCAGACAAAAATCATACAAGCATTAAACATGTAGCAGCTTGAAAAAAGGTCAGGATGGTACACTGGCTTACACAAACACTCTCACTTACACTGGAGATGCGAGCAAGCTTTGCATCAGTGAGCTGTGTGTTTAGGGATGAGTCTGTAATAAGGAGTGAGGCCCATGAGCCCAGCAAGCCTGCTCAAGCTCAGAGGGAAAGAAAAGTACCTATTAATGACCCTAATGATGAACTTTATGCATTTTGTACTCCAAAACACAAACGTTAGACCAAATTACTGTCTGAATTTTGTCCTCTGGTAGTTTGAACATTAATACAGATACAACACCTGTATGAAAGCTATGGAATCTGGGTTAGACAAGGAGGCCAATCACAAGCGGTGCTGAGGTGAGTAATGGTCTGGAATCTCCTTTTGGTAGCCATAGCAACATGCTTTACAACATAGATTAAGTCCCTGTTAGTACAGTAGTGTGTTGTTGATGCACTGAGAAAAGAGAGATCGGACATTGATAAATAGGATCACTGCACAGATATAAACCTTTACACACAGTTTTAGAGCCATATTATTTCCCATATTAATATGGGATAAACCTGGTATTTTCTGCAGTTAAAGGATCACCACACTCATGTTTAGGCTCATTCTCATATGTGACAATGATGAAGAGCTCAAAAAAATTTTTGCTTAATCAATTAATTGAATATCTTAACAACTGCTGGAGGGATTAAGTTGAAATTTTGTATAGACATTCATAGTCCCAAAAGCATGAATCCAACTGACTTTGGTGATCTCCTGTGTTTTCATCTAGCGCCATAATCAGGTAAAATTTTCAGTTTGTTCAATACTTTGGTTTATGACCAAATACCTGCAAAACTAATGGCACTGTACTTTATGTTTAGTACTCAGGAAATGCTAGCTTCTCAAATGTGAAGATTTCCAGTTTTCCTCATCTTACATGATAGTAAACTGAATATCTTTGGGTATAGTATTGTTATTCGGACAAAAGAAGCAACTTAAGTTGGCCATTTTATCCATTTTCTGTCATATTATAGACCAAAAAATGGAAAAGTGGATTAATTTATAATGAAAATAATCTTTAGTTGCAGCCTTTTCCACGATGTCATCCAAAAGTGAAACTGCTCTTAAATCTAATGTATGTTGGACATATGTGATGTCCACACTAATAATATGAGATGACAGCAGCACTCCAGTTAACGAGGTAAAAAGAACTAGGCGATGAACTCCTCCCTCCCTCCCTGCAGCAGGTTCTGACCAACCAGACAGAGCCAATGGAGGAGCAACAGGAAATGACAGCGATCGGCTCGGACCGGGCTGGAGATACCAGATATGGGAGGGACGGTGAGGAGGGAGGCCATTAGCAGATAAATCCATGACATTAACAAACACCCTCTTTGGGCAGGGAACAGGAAGAAGGAGTGATGCTGTAGTGCAGCTCTTTTAGGGACAGCGTGTGGCGATTCTTTGTTTTTTCTAGTCATTCGACCAAAAACAACGTCTGTCAGCTGAGTACAATCCTGAAAAACAATGAGGATAGAAACACTGTTGTAAGAGGTGATTGCTGACACACTGTGCTGGCACCAAAGCCCTGCAGCAGCTCCTGATAAAGAAAGCTGCTTTGACCTTCAACTGTCACCAACTTCAGGTCCTTCTCAAACTAACAACATGACCCCGGTGCTTCAAACAGCCAAACGTGGCCTTCAATGCTTGTTCACTGCCTTTGGTACAAAGCAGTTCACCTCTTTCTCCCATCAATGCAACCAGTGCAGAGCCAGGCTGTTGCTCTGTGCTAAAAACAGCCGTGCCACTCAGGAAGATCAAACTATCCAATGGGTAGGCACTCCTGTGCTGTTGCTAGGCCCCCTCTCTTTTTCTCTCCCTCTCTCTCCCTCTCCATCTCCCTCCTGCTCTGGAGGACATAACACAGAAAAATGGCTGAATAATAAATTCTAACTCAATAAACGAGGAGACAGCAGCTGCAATCAGACAGAAAGCCCCTTGTCTGGGTCTCACTTTTTTCGCTGCAGGAAAGCTGGTCAAGCAAAATCTCTTGCAAACACACATGCATCCAGACGCATATGCACACACTGACACAGCAACAGTCTATTTTTCGATTTTAGCACAATTGGCAATTGACAGTCGGAGCTCTTCTAAAATACAGTAAAGCATCATCACTTGTCAGACTGTTAGTTTTTCTGCTGTGTATGAGTAGTACTAGTGTTGTGGTTTTGTGGTGGAGGAGAGAGGACGAGGGTCAGGAGAGCAGCTGTAGCGAAGTTGAAGCAGCACGACCGACTAGCCCACATCAGTGGTGGAGAAACTGACCATCAGCAGAGCAGTAGATTACGTCTGGGCATAATGGAAACAATAAAACTTGATAACAAAGGACATTTTTCTGACATTGTTATACATATCTATGTGTGTTTAGATATAAAGAATCCTATGTCAGTTTGTCTGCTTTAAATTAGGGTTGGGCAATATGACACTGTATACCATAGCCACTGAGAAGCTTTGGTTCTGATTGGCTGAAAGATGTGGATTAACTTTTAGTTAACCAGACAGTATAAGTGGACACCTATGATGTATGTATTTGATTTCAGTTCTAAATTAATGTGGCAGTATTAAACTTTAAGTAATGATAGCAACAGTGAGGCTTAGCTAAAGACCTTAGAGCTAGGGTCTTTGTGTAACCAATAAAAAATATAGCTAAACAGCTGCACAGTGAGAAAAGTTAATTTCCATTTTTTTAAATTATTTTTGTGAGACTGGACATTGAAGTAAACTAACAGTAGGAGGAAAAAGAGGACTTCTTAAATAACGTTAGATATTCCACAGAGGCAATTATATCCATTACAATCACAGAACATACAACTTGTCCAGAGTTATCCCTTACATATACCATGAGACAAAATTGTCCATCATTAGAGACTTTTTAAAACCATTTATAGAATGGTAACTATCCATTTAGTGTGGTTGTATTAATATTATTATTATAATTGAAAGCAATGTTGCAAATTAGTGAGCAAGACTGGTTTATGGAAATATTGGATTTACAGAAATTTTAATCGGCGTAGTGAAGTACCTTAATTTGGCGTCATGGTAACCTAGTGGTGTAGGACACGCACCATGTAGCTGCAACATTACTGGTTATAATCTAGGCTTTTTGTGTCATCCCCTGTCTCTCTACCCACGTTACCTGCCTGTCTCTCAAATCTATAGTATCTGGCAAAAATCAACTTCATACACATTAGATATTTCATCAACAAGTTTTTGTTGTACTATATCATGACAGCAAAATATATTGCTATCATGAAATAGAACTGCTTAAACTGTGATAAAATATTTTATCCACATCACCCACCCTTAGCTGAAATTCATTGCCTTAGACTGCATGATGACAGATCAAAAATGTAAATTTCATTCAATTTGTATTCTCAAAAATTTTAAAATAATTCTGAGGTACATGTGACTTTTTTAATGATTAAAATAGATAAAAAACTTGTTCATCATAATTCACTATATTAAAAAGCCACAGCATAATCACAACGACATAAAATAATGATAAACATTCCTGAAGTGACCAGTCCCAGAATCACAAGGATATATAGATGTAATTAGAAAAATTCTGACAAAAATAGTGTTTAGAAAATCTTAGTAGCGTTAAAAATGGTGGATTAACTGACAAACTGACATAGTATGCAAGGTTTCTGCCAGGAAATTGTTAAGCTGTTCGTGACACATCTTTCTCTCTTGAACAATTCAATTAGCAGATGACGCCCTAAACCATAGTCATACTCATTAAGTATATGGCATTTGATGTATGAATTAGCACCTCTGCTGTTTCCCTAAAGGTGGGCCACTTCACCTGAACTTAAGTCCACCTCCACTATAAAAGTCTGTGGGTGTGTTTGTGTATAAGTGTCAAATAAGCGGGCACCACCTTAACTTCAGTATTTATACAACACTACACAGAGCCAAAAGGCATCAACTAACCTGATGTTAACCATAATACATGTGTCTAAACAAATCTGATTCAATACGGCGAGAACGGATGATTAGTGAAATGTCTGTTGCATTTTTACCTTCAGTGAGTCAAAGCAGGCGATGACTCGACCATTCTCCACATGGCAGCTCCGGGAGGGGTGGGCAAACTTGCACTCGGCATCAGACCTTGAGCAGGTACCTCTCTGAAACTCACGACACACTTCCAGAGTCAGCCATTTGGTGTCCCGTCCCATGGTCATGCTGACAGCCATCAGAGACGCTCACAAACACTGAACAGTGGTGGGGGCAGATGGACGGAAAACTGTCTGATGAATAAATAAAAATATTTTCAGTTTTTCCTCAGAGCAAAGAGGCAGCAAGTCCTTTTAGTTGATGTATTTTGGGGGATGTTTATTAGTTCTTCCTGGGAAATGTGGCAGCTGAGGTTTTACTGGAGTGAGATAGAGGGGCTTGGCTGTGAGCAGAGTCCAGCTCTGTCTCGAAAAAAAAAAAGAAAAAAGAAAAAACAGAAACTACTCTGAGGACATCACTCTGGCATGCTTGGATATGGTGCTGAGTGTCTACGCCTTCACCTAAATCAAATGACGCCCACCGTAAGTCACTGTTACATTCACGTCAACATCGCCAAGGCTGTGGCAGTCTCTATAGAGCTAGTTATGTTTGAACAGCCTGAAAAGGAAGATTTCTGTAGAACAAACAAAGCAGAACCTTATAGGGATGGTTTCCTTGCACTGATGAGATGAGGTGGCAGCTCAGCTCAGGGTATATGGGGACTGCAGCTCAGCAACATTGGATGGATAACTCTGTGGCTGTCAGGATAAAATATAGCCTCCATTCAAGGCCAAACACACTGAGTCCCGTCCTGCTCTCATCCAGCAAAGTCAGACAGCAGCACACAACCCCTCGCAGTAGGCACTTCAGAGTTCCACTTCCTCCTTTTAGTTCAGTCTCTTTCTCATCCCTCCTTCGCTGTCTCTTATTCTTCTGTTGTCATCCTCCTCACTGACCTGTCTTCTGCATGTCCTTGCTTGTTGTCTTGCTGTGGACTATAAAAACAGAAAGGCATACATTAATCCAAATCATTAACAAACCAGCAGCCTGTTGAAGAGAAAATTTTGTTAATGTAAAAGCTACAACCTTGTGTAGAGCTTGTCTCAGCGAAGGGTGACGAGGACCACGAGGCAGGAGGGTGGAAGGGAAAGAGCCAAAGAGAATAAAGACAAACAAATAGGGGAGCAGAGCATACGGGAAGGAGGGAGGCAGCAATGAACAGCAAAGGGCAAGCTATGTCTTGATTAAGTGATACGAGAGAGAGAGAGGGAGAGAGGGGATGGAGGGAGACTGAAAGCAGGACAGAGACGTCACTTCAACTCCCCTGAGCTCCACGGAGCAGAAAGTAATTGACCAGCTTGACATGAATCTTGCAATATACTGTGAAAAGCAGTGTCCTTGAAGTGGCACAGGCTGGCACGTGTGGTCGACACCGATGATTCCCAGACAGTTATAAATGTGAAGGGAGGAAGCAGGAAAGAGAGAGACAGGGCAGAAAGAGAAGGGGTAATTCTTCACAACTGCAGCTGCTGCGCTCAATGCAAAGCAGCAGCCAATCCAGCAATCTTTTGCAGGCAGGCAGATCACATCACCAACCAATGACAGGGCAGTTTCCACAGCAGCTCCTCCCTCAACAGAGACCGTCCTTGTTCCTCCCAGCCTTTTTTCACTGGTACAGCACAGTCATGGCTGAGCCACATGTTAATATTCAAACTGTACACAACTCTGAGCTGACCTCAAACAGCTTTGTCTTCTCACAGACAAGGAGGAGTAAGTTATGTCTTATTCAAAGAGTGGACTATACTGTTGTGTGATGCAAGGAAGATGCATGCTGTGAGAAAGCAGAGTGACGCGTCCGGACACTAACTGAATACAGATAACAATCAGTGGTGGCTCAATAAAGATACGCACAAAGAAGAAACTACAGTTTTGCTTCCCAGGGGAAGGCAAAGTCCAAACTGCATTTCGGACATGAGAAAAATTAAAGAGAAAGGAGGGCTACTTTGTATGAGACATGGTAGTACATGAATGCACAAAGTGAATAAACAATAGGCGGGATGCAGGAGAGGAGTATAAAAAATAGGAGGGGGGGGGGGTTTGGAGCAGATATTATCAGTCCCTGTGTCTGATGGTGGCAGACACAGACGGAGGAAGCGACGTGTGTGTGTGTGTGTGTGTGTGTGTGTGTGTGTGTGTGTGTGTGTGTGTATGAGAGCATGCAGCTAGACAGCCCAGTAGGAGCACACTGCAGTGGAGTGGGAGTAGGAGGGAAAACGGGGAGGTGGCAATTGAATTGATACACCCACCTTCAAACACAAGAACAAAGAGCACCCCCCCACACAAAAAGAAGGGCAGGAATGACAGATGAGCAGGTACAACTATTGGTTTACTTGCTTAATCATTATGCTTGTCTGTACCTCCTCCTCTGCCCAGCCTACGTACAGATCAATAGAAACTTTTCTCAGGGGGACAAGACAAGCACTCCTCCTGCAGCTTTGCCTGTCCTGCATTCAGGTCCACATGAGTGTCAAACTCTCTTGCTTACGAACACCATGATGACGCAGCTCAGCAATATGCAACCCGCATCATCACAATGCTTCTCAGCAACGCTCCTCACTTCCTCTCCTCGCTCTAGCCACAACCAGACACCAAATGGCGCACAGTTGCCATTACAACCATTCTTGGAAAGCTACGCAGCAATACTGGCTCTCCTCCAAAGCCATTCTGGTTTATACTGCACCCTGTACCTTTGAATATGCACAGTAATGACCTATGAATGATACATGCTTTACAGTTGTTTCACCCCCTCAAAAATTTTACCAACCAAACCTTTCCTTTTTAGCTTTGCCTATGGCCTCTATCGGGGCTTTTACGGCTACTGGAAGACAATGGGGACAGTTAAAAATAGAGAAATCCTGCCATGGCATAGCGCGTAAGTGGGTTAAATGTGACATGCCTACTTGGGTATTGTGTTTGTTACAACATGTTCATGAACAGGCAGAACAACCCCTAAGAGCTACTGGTAAGCTAGTAGATCTGACATTCAGACAAGACAGCAAGTAAGTTATTATGAATTAGCTACACGTAAGCGGGGGCAACCAGTTTATCCCTGAATGCAGAAATGTAGGGACATGAACATGGACAGATGACTCCGAGTACAAAATTTGTACTCAGGAACAACTATCACATAAACAACAACAACATTCTGCAGCCATACTACTAGCTCTGTGAGGCTGTGCTCATACAGCTTCAGAGCTTTAGGCTAAATATTAGCAAAATGTTAACATGCTAACATGCTGATGTTTAGCGTATTAACATGCAAACATTTGCAGGTATTTGGTCATAAACGAAAGCACTGGACAAATTACAATTTTGACCTAATGATGACTCTCGAGGAAAAGTCAGGGGATCACCAAAGTTCTTAAGTTCATCCTGAGAGTCATGAATGTGTGTACCAACTTTTATAGCTGTGTAGAAATTTTACCCTCTTTAGGTCTTTAAGTAGTAACTGGCAATGTTTCCACAGGTATCTTACAAGTAGACCCTAAAAGCAATAGTACCTTGTCTGTCTCAAGAAGAGCTGTGAAGACATTGATAGAGTCAAGCTGGCCCAGTCCCCAATGGCAGTTACCATAAGTAACCAAGGTCTTAAAGATATGATGGACTGGGCCTCCGGTCGAGGGAGTGAACAGTCATAACACAGGGGCCCTTCATCTCCGGGATAGACTGTCTTCCCTTGATAAAGTATTGCATGATATATACAACTTGACTTAGGGAATGTGATTTAACATTCAGGATTTGGTCCCAATGTAATCTTCACACATGTAGGATAAAGTGCTGTGGTTCCATGAAGAATATCCTTATTTGGACATGTAGTAAGTTTTATATGGGTTTAAATGTGGTCTGCAAGGAAGATGACCTTCAGAACTGGGTGGCATTACACAGTGTCAACTTGTATTGCTTTGACTGAGTTTCAATAAATGCTTCTGCTTAAGACATCGTGGTCTCCTGAAACTTCTCCCATCAAGAGTGAACCAGCTCACAAGATTTCCATCACAATTGCAATCTAACCAATATTGGTACCTCACTAAAAAGCATAAATGTCGCCTTCATGTTAACACTAAAGGAAAAATCAGGAGATCACCAAAATCATTAGGATCAACACCGGGGAACCATAAATGTCATGACTGTACCGAATTTTGTGCCAATCTATCAAGTAGATATTCCATTGGATAATAAAAACTCTGACTTGCTGGTGGTGCTATATGAAAAGTCAGGGGGTCATGAAAGTCATTAGGATTAAATGTCTGAGGACCATGAATGTGTGTACCAAATTTAATGGCAATCCATTTGGAAGTTGCTGTGATATCTCAATCTGGACCACAGCAGACTGAAAGAACAAGAGCCTGGCATTGCCATTCATAGGACATGCCTCTAGCATGTTTAAAAAGCAGTCATGCCACCAAGGGTTTTGATGGACTCCACTGTGTAAATACACCTTCTGACTAATCTGCACATTAGTCAATTCCAAATTTAGCAACAGCAGTAGGCAAATATAACCACTAGGGGTAAATCCAACAGTACATTGCATCTTTATAAAAATGCAGAATTTCAGTCCAAAATGCAGCAATCCATCTAAATGTACCAACACTCAAAAAAATACAGGATAAAAAAATACTAATGACTGTCTTCAAAGATGTCACATATCTGTAAGAAACTCAAAAAACAGAGCCACATTCCCCCAAAATGTACCAAAACAGGCATATGAAATATCTGCATGAAGCAAAATATGCGTACTCGCATTTACTTGATGTTATGCGCCCTCATCAGCATTCTTCTTTAAAAGATAGCACTCTTTAGAAATAAAGGTCCTTCGGGTCTTGGGCAGATTATGAGAAAATTGGCCCCCTGGGGACAGTCAATTAAAGGCTCCCCACCTCTCCTATATAGGACCCGAAGACTGAAAGTTTGTGGTAATTTTGTTTTTTTATTGCAATTTTTGACTTTTTGTAGTCGTTTTGTGCTTCTTTTTAGTAGTTTTGCGTCTCTTGTAGCTCAGGTTGTGTCTTTATCATCATTGTATTTCCTTTTGTTGTCGTTTTACATATCTTTGTGGTCATTTTGTGTTTCTTTTGTGATCGTTTTGCATGTCTTTGTAGTCATGTTGTGTCTTTTAACTAAGCTCTGTGATTTTCAAACAAGAAATATTACCAGTCACTTCATACAGACACTCAGGGGCCCAAGTGGTCAGGGGGCCCCTGGACCTGTGCCCGGTAGGACCACTCATTAATCCATCCATGCTTCAGTCGGAAATTAAACATTTACTGTCAAGCTGATATATTGCACAACAATACCTAGCACAGCAGAGATAAAGCATAAGGAGCCCAGAAGATACACAAGCTTAACAAACAGCGGAGGAGCAACTAATTAAAATACAGATGAAGAAACAATAGGAGTGGAAAAAAAAAGGAGAAGTTTGGCTTGAATTACTCTTATAGCTAAATATTGATCAAAAATTCTGTTTAAGAGACAAGGGTTTGATGCTACATGCTTGAGGCAGAATTATTGTGCAGTTACAGCCCACACACCACAGCTATCTCAGTGTTGTCCCTCTCAAGACTGATGAATAGGTTAAAGCACTTAACAAAACACAGCACAAAGGAAAATATATATATAAGAAAGCGTGAAATAAGCTTTAGCCATGCTGCTAGGATAGTAAATTTAAAATAAAATGCATCATCAAACCTTAAAATATACACTACAGCTGCAATTAATTAATATTATATTCAATCTAATATCATAAATAATAAAGAAAATTAGCAAATCCTCACATTTGAGAGGCTGGAACCAGACAAAAGTTTGGCATTTTTGCTTGAAAAGTTACTAAAGAGATTAATGAAATAGCCACCAATTAATTTTCTGTCGATCAACTGCTCAATTCATCGACAAATCGTTTATGTTCTAATACACAGAACTACTTAGAAATGCCACCAAAAGTCTCAAATACATTCCCACCTAAATATAAGCCAGCTGTATTAAGGAGTGTACATTTTGAACAGAAATAATTTATGGCCTACTGAACTTGTCCGACCTTTGCAAACCAGTGTAAACAGTCATATGCAGGGATGCGGAATGATAAATAAATACAGACTGCCCTTGTTATAACAGTCATTATGATGTTGTCCTGTCTTCCAGGTGTCTGCAGGGAGAAGAGGGGCTACATCAGTCACTAGTCAGTAGGTGGGGATCAACATGTAGGTGGAACAGGATGTGGGGAAGTATAAGGAAGACGGATGGGGGTGGCTACTGTTGACTCCGGCGCACTGCGTCCCTCATCAAACACAGTGCACCAAAGGGCTACCGACAGTGTAACCTTCACCGGAGCTCTGACGTCTGCATTATGGCTGGTGTTTAGGCTGGGTGCCACCTAGATCAACTGCCTGGCACCTTATCTGTTCACAATAATAGATAGCTTTATATGAATAAAACTATAAAGTGACAGACATACATTCAGTGAAAGGCAGGGTGGCACATGAACACTTGTGAGGAAAATAGACGGCTTTTATTTCTACTCTTAGATTTTTCCCTTTGCTTCTTTCTATTGCACAATCATTGTATAGGCAGGAGAAAATTTTAATTGCCATGTCCCTCACTGTAATTTCTGGCCAGTGGTGGATGGCAATTTTGGTGGTTTACGAGTTTTAGCTTGCTCAGCTGTTACATTATTTTGAATTGCTCTAGATTAAGAGCACTGGGCAAAAGCAATAAATGGAAATGTAAAGTTTTACAGTGTAATACAGGAGGTTGACAGAGAGAACAAAAGAATTATGAAAAACAAACTACTGCAGTTCAGTTAAATGTAAAGCATAAAATGTGAATATTAAGTCTTACAGGCTAAAAAAAGAAAAGTAAACAAAACAATTATAAAACTATAAAAGGCTACATTCTTGGAAGAAAAGAATGTAGCCTGTAGCATGCTCACTATAGTAAATTTGCACTTGAAAGATTTGAAATAATTGAAACACTGAAAGAAGTTGAAGTGGTGATTGAAATACAATTACTGTACTTAAAAAAGGTGAAATGAAAGTTAAAATTGAAGCACTGGAATAAGTTTAAATTTCAGTTAATGCCTAGTATTGAATGAAGTTGAAGTGTCAATTTAAGTGAGAGTGCTGGGTGAAGTTAATATCAGTTGAAGAGAAAATACCAAAAAGAGTTAAAGATTCAGCAGAATTAAAACCAGGAAAGGAGCTTAAATGTTGTTGTGTAGAAATTAAAGCTTGCTCTTCTGGTGAACTTATGAACTGCTCTACATTACGAGCTTTGAGAAAATGTGTTAATTGGGAATGTGAGGTGTTATGGCTAACACCTCACATTTGCTGGAAAATTTGCAGCTGAACTTTTGCAGTTCAAATATTTGAAATAGTTGAGAGACTGAAATAAGTTGAAGTGGCAGTCTAAATACAAACACTTAAAAGTGTTATATATTGAAATGACAGTTTAAATGTAAGAGCTTAAACTGTCAGTTTAAGTGTGAACACTGATTTAAGATGAAGTTTCAGCTTAAGTGAAAGTGCTGAAAAAGAGTTGAAGATTCAATTGAACTTCAAGCATTAAAACGACTTGTGCAGTCAATGTGTAGAAATTTTAGCTTGCTCTATTTAAACTTGCTCTATTGTAGTGAATTGTTTTACATTATTGGGCACGTGAAAATTTGGACTGTCAAATGAGAGAACTAAGGGATCCTAAAACTGCTGGAGTTCAGCATTTAACAGACTGGGGAAAGCCAGTGAGGGATTTTAGCATTTATACACTGGAAAAAACACTTAAGCTCGGATCTGTGTGTCAGTTTAGTTTCACACGAGAATCTGTGGTGTTTCCTGTGGGATTTTTTTTTTTTTTTTAAATCTGGCGTTCCCCAATTCCCAAAAGCCCACTGAATTCCATTTTTAGAAGCACAGGTAGTTTTATGACAAATACTGAAGCTGTGAAAACACAACTCTGATCGCCATCCAAATGATACCTGTGTTACAGTTCACTAAACAGACAACTCTTTTGAGAGCACTGACAAGGTCGAGTGCAAAACAGGTTAACATCAATGACCAGGTGATTGATTAAAAAGCACAAGGTGAGAGAGACATAAATCACAATGAGAGTGAAAGCCAGCAGCCTGAAGGGAGGGAGCAAAGTAATTAGGTTAAGTATCAATAATCCTTTCAGCTCATTAAAGCACCACAGCTCCAATTCAAACAAACATACAACAAGCCTATTCCATTATACAGGACAATATAACCTACACAAAGCATGAATACTTGGAATGATTCAGTATAACTTGCCCATTGCACTTAAAAGTTTTGCTTCAGAAAGGACTGAATGAAGGGAAAGTTTCATTTTACTGCGCTATAATACCGGTTTGAGCTGGGGGTTTCACATCCCTGTAGTGAGATAATGAAAGTTAACTGTGTGGAAAAACTGTAGCCATTATAGCTGAACCAATAATGTATTTGTCAGCATAACACATTTGATTTGTTATTGGTGAAACATTGTTGGTGAAAGGTTTTATTTATAGCATAAAAAATGGAGCATCCCAGGCAGTTAATTTGTGTGCCTGTGTGAAAGGGGGATAAGAAAACAGGTTATGTGAGAAATATGTCGGTATGCTTGTATATGTTTGTCAGTTTATCTGTGTTTATGTTAAGTAAAGAAAAACTAGCTGGACTGGTGCAGAGTCTACAGCCTGAAGGGAGTGTGAACTTGTCTTGACTGGCTGTATTGTTAACTAAGACAAGATGAGGGCAATACATACACTGGAAATGTATACAGAGTAGGTAGCCAAGTAGTGACAACACAGTATGCCATGGCTTGCGTGTCTGACCCCTTAAGTTAAACAAGGACAAGACCCAACCTCCTGCACTGACTGCACACATGTATGGATGCCGGCTGCAGAACACACACACATTACACATACATGTTTTTGCTCTTCGCTCTCATGATAACAAAAGCCAGCTTGCATTTGAACTACTGGCACCGTAAGGACCTCCAATAAAATCCAAAATAGTGTATTCAATCAAAACCTTTGTGCGCAGATCCCAGACTAAGATATGACAGCTGTAAGCAGCTGTCATATCTTAGGCGGCTTTGCTTTGAATCCATGCAGAGAATAGCTGCCAGCTTTCAGCACAGCATGTTAAATGTAAATGTTATTACTGTTTTGCCTACGTGTAACCCCACAATTACGCTCGTATCTAAGGATAACAAAGGCAGCTTTGAGCTTCCACGCAACAGGCAGGCTGGAAGAAGCATTTTAAACGACTGCAACATGGATTAAATAGAATTCACTGCTAAATTTAGTTATTTAAATGCGTCAGGTAGCATTAATATTGCTGCAATCTGCGCCAGTCGTGCTCAGCCTCTTACCTGTTTGTGGTCCAATCGTATGCAGGCTCAAATGTCTTCTCCTAAATTAACGACAGTTTACATGGGTATTTTCCACAAAGACACGTTGTTGGCCTGGTATACACTCAGCATTACCTGGAAGTGAAACAATAAGAAAAAAGGCGCGTTATCGCTAACTAGAAATAATAATATCGAAGCAAGTACAAAAAAAAAAAAAAAAAAAAAAAAAAAAACGCGTTACCGCCGCGGAGTGAAAGAAAGAAGAAGCGAAGAGTCTGACTGGCAGCTGAAATGTTAGCTGCAACTAAAATTGCTCGGCTGCAACACACAGCAGAATAACAGATTTAAAAAAAATTAGAGGCAGGGCAAAATGGTGAGGGAGGAGTTGGGAGAGAGGGAGTGTGTGTGTGTTTGCTTACGTTTACTAGATAACATCATTAGCACCGGGGGAAATCAAAGTCACGACGAAAAAAGGTAAGCTGCCATAAAGACATCGCAGGTAGGCACGGCTATAGGTACAACTACGTGTGCATTGTTTTACACACGTACAAGGCGGATTAACAGACTTTCCTTCCATTATTACTTACGGTCAGCGCCGCTGAAGGCTGACAGTTACAAAGATATTTCGCCCCTGTGTCAATCTGGTCAGATTAACGATAGCCACAAAAAAAAAAAAAAAAAATTAAATCCAACTATAAGGTTAGTCAAACTGCGTGCTGTCATTTTAAGGATATGATATAAAGGCTAACCCAGTTTAACTGTATTTAAAATATCAGGATAGCGGTTTGGCTAAAAAATTACCGCTTAAGAGTTGGGCTTTTTTGCAAAAGCTAACGTCAACGGTCAAAATTTAAACCTAACGTCCGCCTAAGCGAAAAATTCCAAAACCCGTTCAGAACGCGTTAACAAAGGCGGCGATGTGTTCATGCTTGTCGCGCTTTTAAAGGTTTAAAATGAATAAAACTGCCACAAAAAATCGGTATAGTACTCATTCTTACTCCTTACATTTACATGGCAGCCAAAACATGCAGGTAGAAGAGCGCTCCTCAATTATTCAGCCAGATGGTAGTAAATTGCTGTTATACCAACACTGTACTTCCGGACACCGTATGTTTTTTCATAATAAAGCCAGCTATCACAAGTTTTCCACATTTGTTTGGCTTAACAATCAGTACCACCTTCTGATAAGGTACCATTAATGAAGGGTTTATAAACTGTAATCAGTGGCTCTGTTACTGGTTAATAAATCATTTGCCATTTACTTTATAGATCAGTACACCATTAAATAGAACAAAGTTTGGGTTGCCAGAACTGGAAAATCCTCCCCAATCACTACACTTTTGTCTTTTTAGCTCTTTAATTTATGAGGGATACCCTTCCAATTTGACCACCTACCTTCTGGAAAAGGGCTGCCGGACGTCTGGACTTTAATCCATTTATAAACATTTATCAACATTTATCACTACAGAGTTGATGGATCATTGCAGTACGATTTATTAATTATTTATTAAATGTATATATGTTTATATTTGTTCCAAAATGAGAAACCTATTCGCCTTTACTAATGGCTTATAAACATTTATAATTGCATATTTGATGGCTTGGAGAGGTCTCAAGGGGTCTTCAGTGCTAGCAAAGTGTTGTGCTGGAGGAGGACTTTGCACAAATTGGCAACCCAAAAGTTATTATTAATGGGTTATTACTGATATGTAAAGCATTTGTAAATGAGATATTAACCATTAACAAAACAGTTCATTTGATAAAAAATAATTACAGGAATTGGTAACGGATAGTCTTTAAGCCTATAATATGGCCAATGAATAATTTATCTAAAATCACCTTTTTTGTTAGGTGAAAACAGACAGTATCTACACCACTGCCGAATTTGTTCAAAGTAGTCCAAAACAAGAAATGAAGTTAGAAGAACAGCATGCTTTCCTATCAAGGAGATAAGCTACTTGGGTGTGATCATGGTTTTATATTTGGCTGCTTGTTGGGTTTTCAGGTTTTTGACATTAGTTTCTAATTTTGACAGAGACAAAAAATGTACAACAAATCTGAACATAGGATTCAGGTTTTTCATGCTCCAATCCCAATTTAAACATACACTAAAATTTAGTTGTCATAATATGGTATATAGGACGTGGACAGTGAACTGCATATAAGACGTTCTCATCCCTCAACCATTTCTGGCAATGCAACTGTGTACCGATTAACAAGTAATCCCTCCTTTTCACAATCCAATAACCTCAATAAAATTTTGAGCATTTTCAATAAATTGAATAGTAATTCTTCAAAATTTAGGAGCAGCTGTCAAAGCTGATCCCTCTATTAAATCCCCTGAGGATCAGACTGAAAAATGGTTCAAACCCTATCCAACCAAATTCAAGAATAAGCTGTGATGTCAACCGTCACCTCAGTATCTCCACTCAGGAAGTTGAGATTTACTTAAAAGTACGTCAGCGCACCCTGCTGGTGTTCCCGAGGTTTGCAAGTGCAACACAAAAGCATGCAGTCTTTTGTGCACATGATCAGACAAGAGGACAGACACAGAAAGAAGGTAGCTCTGTATGGCAAGAATATAACAATAGCTGAGTAAATGTAAAAGGATTTTTATATAAAAATTGAGACTTGGGACACATTCAGTAATTTTACATCATTAGCAGTTAATGCAACACATTGAGGTATATATGAAAATTCAATCCTCCTTTTCTGTCACTTAAGAGACATTTAAACACACCGGTACATTTTAAACTGTGCGCATTTCATACAAGAGTACAATCTGTCAACATAAAGATTGTTAATCACAAACAGTAGCATATTTGTTTTTTAAATAGAAACAGGTATTACATTGTTTCTTTTGACAAAGAAAAAATAAACTTCCCCTCATTCCAGGCTACATCACAGATTTCAGATGTGTTTAAAAGCCAGGAGAACAGTCTAGAAGTCTTGTGTGAACACTGAAAGGTATAGGATTGCAAGTAGCTAGAGCAGCCTCTCTTTCTGTCAGGAAACCCATCCATTATCAATTATGAATGTCAGTTGTGGCAAAGAAATACAATCAGTATCAATAAATAAATGTGTCAGTTAAAACAGGTCATGGTGAGAAAAAAATAGTGGAGGGCATATACTAAAAATAACTTGGGTTCACTGACAACAGACAAGGCAGAACTTGGCACACTTAGTATTAAGACCCTACTGTTTGTTCCTGTCACTACCACTGTTCCACATTGTCCATGTAGTCCTCCATGGTGCTATTCTCATCAAGATCCCACCAGTCTGGGAGTAGCACTTCTGACTCCACAATGTCTCCACCGGCCTTCTCCCTCTGCTGCTCCTCATTTACTACAGAGTGGCTGTCAGGCTGATGGGGTGTTTCTGTGGGCTTCAGCTGCCTCCCTTGCTTTGTTGGGAGCCTTCCACGGAGACGCCTCCTCTCCTGCTGCCGCCTCTCTCTGGCCTGCCTGCGCTCCTGCTGCCTCGCCACCTGGAAACGCTGCAGGAAAAGGTCACGGGCATACTCGTACAGCTCTACATCCCATCGATTTAGCTGGCGAATTCTGTGTTGTGTCTCAGGAGGTACGTCAACACCGGAGGCACGTGTGCCGTTGAGCTGCGTGAAGGGTGCAATGAACTCCAAGTTGAAGGTTCGCTCAAATAGGTACTGGGTCTTACGCTGGTACTCCGTCAGCCCAAAGAAGGCCATGCCCCGTAGATTACGTTTAGCGCTCTCCAGAAGTACTGCCCAGCGCTCTTCGTCACTCATGGCAGAGACGTTGTAGCACCCCACCAGGCTGAGGTCGGCCAGCATGCGGGTCTGCCGGTTATTGGCTAGATTGTAGGGGCAGTCCATGAACTCCTGCAGGGCGCAACCTGACCAGTCGTCTCCTGAGTAGCAGCTTGGCAGCTCCGACAGCGTTGGTGAACGTCCATCACACACGTGTAAGGAGGCTTTCCATGTGGCACCACGCTGCACATGACGCCACTCGCTCAGGTAGCGTGATACTGGGTCTCTTAAAATAGTTATATAATAATAGTTCCTACTGGAGAGAAAAAGAGGACATTAGGTCTGCAATAATATAACTGAAATAGACTCAAGATGTCAGTGCAATTTTTTTTTTCTATTTGAAATATTGCTGTAGCTTATGTTTGTTTTCCATTATTGATCAATGTGTTTATTATTCTTCTCAATTATTCAAGTAATTGTGTAGTGTATAAAATGTAATAAAATTTCAAAATACGCATCATAATGTTTGGATAATAGATGTAATTGGACGAGAAGCAGTACGTGGGCTAGGCAGAGAAGTGAGTGTTAAATACAAGAAAATCATTTATATTCATTTTTATCATAATTAACTGGTTCTGATTTGACAAAAATCACTTGTGCAGTAGGTTTAGTAAAGTTTTTCCACTAAATCTAATTTTTGGTAATTTTGTCCCCCCTAAATTTCACAGTACATACTCAAAGATCATATTAAGACTGGATTTCGACCACCTCCTTCCTTCAGTGGCCTCCTCCGAGGCTCAAATTCACAGTTAAGATGAAGACAAAAAGCTAAATCGCATGAACAAATAAATAGCTATAATATCTTCAAACAGGCCAGGTTAAACTGTTCCATTAAATATGTATGTTAATGGCTGTAGCACACATGAAATGCCAACACGTTTTGACCTGTATTACACTTTAGTTTACTTCCTTACATCCCTGCAGTGGATACTTTTGTGCAAAACTGAGGACACAGGCGATCTTCACGCGTGCTGCACTGCTGAATCGCCTGCAGTTATATAATCATTATTATGAGTCATGTTTAATGACTGTAGGTACCCCTCCATCTTCACCAACCTGGGCAAGTTCTTGGGAGCCTCTCGTGAGTCCATGCGTGACGGGACGCAGCGGGTCAGCTCGGTCCAGTCCGCATGCAGCCCGCAGCTCCAGCCGGTGGAGAAACGGGAAAAGAGCCAGGTTTCCTTTTTACCTGGCCGGTAACAGGTACACTTCTTCTGACCTGCGTGGCACTCGCACGGCCTCTCCAGCTGAATATTCCGCACCAGGTGTCGACCAAACGTCGTGCCACCTGTTTTTTGAATGTGCAGGAAGACTATAACGTCATCCCCTTTGATGTTGAAGTCTACAACACGATTTAAATCGGCTTTGGTGAAGTTGAACCGAGGGACAAAGCGGACCAGAGCGCCGTCTTCTGCAATGTACGGATCCTTTTGGAGCCCGTCTTGGGCTTCACTGCCACTGCCCCGGGAACCAGTTGCACTGCCGACCTTCAACCAGGATCCCAGGTGGTGCAGCATCTGGCACTCGGACCTGCTCGGGCACACGTACTGGACCATTATGACGCCAAAGAGCAACGCCATGAGCAGGACGATCAGGAGCCGGTGGTGGCTGCTGCTGCTGGATTTCTCATCCATCTTCCCGCGACGGACAGAAAAACATCACTCAGGCAGTCCAGACCCCTGCCACGCCTGGGGAACCTCGGGGAGTAGTGTTTATATGGCCGCCAAATAATACGAAAACAATAACAATGCCGCTGCTAGCCCGCTAACCTTAGCTAGCCAGACTAGCACACAAAAACGGACGGCAAGTTTTGCTTTATTATTAGTAGCAAAGCGTAGAGGTTTCATCTGAAATAACAGACTCGTTTTACCAGTAGTATCAGGTAGATAATTTCTGCAGCACGGGATCCGTGTCTCCAACACCCTGCGATTCTTGATCTTTCTTCCCAGCAGCCTCTGCGCTGATTGTGGGACCTAAGTTACGTCACCGTGTAACGTCCTTCCGACCCAGAGCCATGGAGGCGCAAAGTTAACCCAACAACCGACTGGGGCTTTGTCACCGTTTGTGTTCCCGTTAATGGTCGATAAACAATCTAAAACATATATGAGGTGTAGGCTTTCGTCATGTTTACTGTTAGTGTAAATTTAGCATGTAAATGGAACTATATCCATCGCCGAAATAGCTCAGTTGGGAGAGCGTTAGACTGAAGATCTAAAGGTCCCTGGTTCGATCCCGGGTTTCGGCATTTTAATACCGCGCACAAATTCGGCGTTATCCTCTGAGACTCCGTCCTAATGGCGGCTTTAAAGCAAAGATAAACATTTCACATCTTTTAAAAACATTAACTAATTGATGGCATTTCAAACGAAATCTCCGGTTAGTGGCTGCGGCTTGGGGACTCGGAGATCACGTCCTCGGTATTGTGGGTTGTCGGATAATTTACAGATTCACTTTTACTAGTAACAGAGTACTTCTACAATGTGCTATTGCATATACCACGTTATTAGAAAAACTGCAAAATCAAAACACACACGAGTACATTAAGGGTTGTCTAAAACTATACTTATCTAGGTGTATTTTTTACAGCTGGTAACACATGTTTCTCCCTATAGAGTTCACTTTTTCAAAACTCCATGGCCTGTGCTACCTTACTGTATGTATCACAGAAATTAATTAGAAATTCTTCAATATGCTTAAGTAGGCTTTACTGGTATATTTCCATTTTTGCATAGAGTAATTCCAAATACACAAAACGAAACTAAAATAATTCCAATAATGCCTTACAAAACAATACATATTCACCGTACGTAGTAGTATAGGATAGCTACAGATACAGATAAACAACACTACTCTGTCTTCTCCATTTGGCCACAAGTTCTCATCCACATCACACCTTATGTCCTCTCTTCAGTGCACTAGAATCTTTTTTGCTGCCTGATTCATCTTTGGCAATCCTCTCCAAATATGTCCAGACATCCAGGATTCATTGTGTCCATAGAGGGACACCTGGTCATAGACTTTCCACTTCCACGAGGAGAAGGATTCCTTTACGGGGCTGAAGAATGGAGAGTTAGGTGGGAGGCAAAATGACATCGTCCTGGGATGGGATGTAAATCACTCTGTGACTTGGAGAGAACAGTGAAACAACAAATCGTCCCATTTACAAAGCCTTCTGAATTCAGCCTCACCTGGCTCCTTTCCTCGCCTGGCTCAAGTCTTTCATAGAGGTCATCAAGGAATAAAAATAGGCACTCAATGCTGGAAAACTTGGCTCTCAACAAGTATCCCATTGAATGCTCGTCAGCTTGAGGGGGACCTATGTTCATGATTTTCATAACTGTCCCACTTTGTGTGATTTTTGTGAACAGATTGAGAGACTGGGGCCGTGGTTCTTGGCAGTAGTAAACTGTACATTATAAGTGGTTACACTCTCTATTCATTGTAATAAAGAATGTCAAATAAACAGCTTTATATTTTCTAATATGAAATAATAACAATAAATAGCTGCCATTTGTTACTCCAAATAGCCTACACCCACGGACAGATTATGAGACGAAAACAGAAATGTAAGAGGCCTCCCACAACTGTTATATGAGAATGTGTTGTGTGTGTGTGGTCATTTTGAACAACTTTATGGTCGTTGTTCCTCTCTTTGTGTTCGTTTTGTGTCTCGTTTGACATTTTAGTAATTTGACCGACTTTCCAAAATGAAATTTTAACTGTCACTTCATACAGAGGCCTTGGTCAGTAATCCCACTCTCATACCAATAAGCCATAAGCCTCTGACCCAACTCCTGAATTTACGTTTTTTTCAGCTCCTCTCAGTTGCACTTTTTGCGTTGTCTACTTCATTGAGTGGTGGTTCTGCGCTGTGACATCACAAAAACTGAGGACATCTTCACGTAATTTGAGCTGATTTTAGAAAAATAAGCGTCACAGCTTCACAGAGCACCTTTGGTTTATCAGTTAGATGGGTGGTGGTGGTGGTGGGGGGGTTGAAACCAGTTTCTTTCCTACAGAGAATAATTTCACCACGGCCAAACACTCCTCTCTACCACACTGTGGGGCACTTTAACAGACAGTTCCAAAAAAAAAAAAAATGCAGGTTCCTGTGTTAGAGTTTCGTCTGCTGATTGGCGTCCTTGATCATACCCTTCATCAGTGACGTCATCCACGGATCAATCCGTCTGCAGGGCGATTAAATCCTCTCGAGCTGATGAAGAGGGGCCAGCTGCTGAACACAGACGTAAGGTCGCCGAGACACGTCACTGATGGAGGAATCTGTAGTCCTAACGATCGTCTGTGTGAACAGATGTATCACTCCGCTCAACAATCAGCCGACCACTCAGGCGACAAAAGAGAGAGCTTTCCTCCTAAATTCTGCCACCTAAAAGCTTTCAGGATATAATAGTTAGATATGACAACTGGATCTGCCTTTTGTGAAGATTGATGGTTTTGTATCGAATTTGCCTATGGATCCGGGATTAGAATATTAAGAAATAATTGTGGTATCAAACTCCTCCAAAGTTTTTTTCTTTTTTTTTAGTAACATATCTCAAAAACTTGTTGACAGTTTTTTTTTTTTAATTGATAGCTGACAGCCACGAACACATCTGTTTGTTTGTTTATTTAATTTGTTTTTGATGCAGTTCTGATCCAGTATATTACATTTTGACTCATAACTCCATTGAGGTGTTTAAAGGTTAATCTGTAGTCTTATGTTTTTTCATTCCCAGGTGCTCTCTATTTACATGTGTTGTTATTGAATAAAATAATTACTACAGCCCCTTTATGACCTGTGTCATGTTCTGTTTACACTCAGTAGCCAGAAAAATTGAAACTAGTACCATACTATACTGTACTGTGCTATGCTGTATGTAACACCCGTCACATATCATGCCAGTGATGCAAAATGGACATCAGTGTTAATGTAGATCAATGGATCATGCAAGTTCCCAAGGTTGAAATTCAAATGACTTCCACAGGGTCAGTGAACCACGTTGATATCACAATATTCTGGCTAAATATAATATTATTCTATATATCATGTTATGTTGTTATATTCTTGTATTCAGATGTTACCTGGAGGGGCCATGAATTGAAATTGGTTCAAACACCCACCATGCTCTCCCACATCTTTACCGGTCTTTTAAGTAAGTGAAAGTAGCAGTGTCACAGTTTAAAAATACTCTATTACAAGTAAAACTCCCGCATTCAGCACAAATGTGTTAGTACCAATATATATATATACCAATATACATATATAAAGTACCGAAATAAAAGTAGCCTATAACTTATTATTTGTACAATGACGACGATAATGATGACGATTCTTCGTCTTTCTTTCTAGTTCCCGGAGATAGCGACAGAGTGAGACGTCTGTGTCCACTCCTCCTCCGTTGTGTAACGGCTGGAATGTGGAGCGACGAGTCGGTCCCCGCCCTTAATTCTTTAAATACCGACCACCGCGGTGAACCTTTAAATGGGACATAAACGGGGATGCGCTGAAACAGCCCGACATATTTTTCGCAACGGGAACACGTTCACCGTTTAGTTTTGCTTGACGTCCAATATGGAGCTGGCCCGGCGGCTGTTGCTGGCCCACTGTGCGGCTCACGCCCTGTCGGTCGCGGCGGGCCTGCTGGTGGTCGTCCCCATGGCTCTCAACGGTTCCGCCTTCAAAGGCCGCTGCGCACTGTTCTCAACCGGCTACTGGAGGACCGGGGACCGCGCCGAGCTGACGCGGGAGCCGGGAGACGTCTCCCGCCTGGTGGTGCAGCAGTGGGGCCCGCCGGCAGCCTGCCAGTTCGCCACCTTCGTCGGCATTTTCACGGTGCTGTACGGTGCGGCGCAGGGCTGGAGGTGCCTCTTTTATCTGCACGGACGACATGACGAGTGAGTCCACTGACACCACGTAAACAGCGTATACACAGTAGCGGAAAGCGACCAAGTACATATACTCAAGTACTATACTTTCATGTTACATTTTAAGTTACTTTATACTTCTATTCCACTAAGCTACACTACTGAAGGAAATACTGTACATTTTACCACGCTACATAACATTTATTAACTGGTTTTCCTTTCATATTAATATTTTACATATAAAAACTTAATAAGTGTATAAATAATAACACATTATTAAAGATTAAAGCAGGATTTTTGGCTTGTGTCTAGTTGAGGCCCTTTGTCACAACTTTAAGACAAGCAGCTCCACCAAAAAGTGAATTCTCATCAGGTGGTTTCCTTTTGAGGGGCCTGACCCCTAAATCCAGCTTAAACTACTGTATAGGTAAAGAAATTAAAATTCCACCTAGGCCAACTACACCTGTAAAATGCTCTTTTTGCATTTAGGCATTAGGATTAACAATCTAATAATGTCATATCTAATAATATATATAAGTCACACGTGCCCTTTCTCTGCAGAGCCAATACTTTAACGTTTGATAGTTTAACTACATTTTGCTGATAATACTTTTTTACTTTAACAAGTAGGACTTTGAAACCAGAACCTTCACTTGTAATGAAGTAATTTATCATTAATGTATTAGTACTTTTACTTAAGTAAAGGATCTGACTGCTTCTTCCATCACTGATATACAAACAGTTATTATAGTGGTAACACTAGACAATTATGCCTACTGATAATTATTTTACTGACCTAATTATACTACTGCAGCAGAGGTATTTGCAGTAACGCTTGAAAGAATATAGTAGTATTATCAAACCAGTTGCTGCAGGAGTAGTAGTAATGTAATGGTAGTAGCAGAGGTATAAAGTACTATGTGCTTTAGAGCCTGGATATAACTTTGTATTTCTATACTGCTCTTGTCTGCAAGTCCATAGCTAGGTCTAAATATATTTTGCACCCAATGAATACATTTACATACATGCAGAAATAGAATATAACTCTCTGTAGACATGCTTAAAGTAGTCTAAAACATGTTGCAGACAAAGCTGAAAATATGAACTATAGCTACATCGCAGCTTTAGTGGGGAGTACAGTGTTTTGTCTATGAAATGAAAATTAAGTGTGATAAAGTGCACATTAATATTTCTCAGAGTCCTAGGTGATGTCCTCAGATGCTGTGTTTTACCCAACTAACAGCCCAAAACCCAGTTATATTTAGTTAACTATGATATATGACAAAGAAAATCAGCAAATCCACACATCTCAGAAGCAGGAACCAGATAATTTTGTGGAATTTTTTGCTATCTTTTAAAGTTGTTTTTTAAGAAAAAAATACCCATAGTCAGATGAAACAAGGCATCTGAAGACACAAGCTGGGATTTAATTGCATTTGATAATCAAAATGATTTGTCAGTGGAGCTCTAATACCCACTAAAGCTGTGATGCAGAAAAGGCTATAATTCAAATTGTTTTTAAAGATGTCACCTTGGAATTTGGCTTCTTTCTGAGGGGCATTTTTCACTATTTTCTAACATTTTATAGACCAAAAAAAAAATCATTAATGGCTCAAATAGAAAAATTGTGCACAGTATGTCTAATGTCTGTATTTTGTGTTTCTACTCAGCACCCTGTTTTCGTCCTTCCTGACGGTGCTGCTGAGTGTGTGTGTGCTCTTTCTGTCTGGAGGGGCCAGTGTCATCTTGTCTCTGGGTCTGGTCTCGTGGTGTGATACCGTGACTGATGACAACACACGGCCATACAGGTAAGTACTCTGGTACTAAACCTCTTTGATGCTGTCCTGGTGGATCATCATACTATATGTTGTAGCAGTGATATGGTGACAAGTTGGTCAAAGCCCCCCTTTTAAAACTGGGCCTATATAAAAGGCTATATAGATATATTGTGTATAGTTATACGAGATATACAAATTAAGAAATCATTTCCTTACCTGCCTCTTGAGTTGAAAGTCATTTATCTGTTCGTCTGCCCAGATCCAAAACAGTTAAGCACGATGGATGCTTTATATTGAATTTTCTGCCAGTATCTAACAACTAAATGGTCATTTAAGTTGACACTGGTATTGATACAGATGCATGTAGAGATATGTTTAATTTCTTTGCAGTAAAAACATATGTCTTGTTTCTTACAGTGGTGTTAACAAGTTATTGTAAACATGACACAAAAATGCACACAAATCTACCTGTAATTAAGAAATAAATCTTCTAGGGCTGCAAATAACAATTACTTTTATTATTTATTAATTTTTCGATTATTTTCTCCATTAATCGATTAGTTGTTCAGTGACTGATATGTCAGAAAACTGTGAAAAATATCTTTCCAATTTCCCAAAATTCCAAAGTGACGTTTTTAAATGTCCAGTTTTGTCCGATAATCCAAAACCCAAACATATAGAGTTTACTGTCATAGAGGACTAAGGAAATCAGAAAATATTCACATTTGAAAAGCTAAAACCAGAGAATTTTTACTTATTGTCTTTAAAAAATGACTCAAAATGATAATGCATTATTGAAATAGTTGCCATTGTTTTGTGTCGATCAACTAATCAATTAAACGTTCAGTGCAAAAAAAAATGTTTCTTCTTTTTCTAAAATCAATTATTGTCCAATAACAATAAGGTAAAAATGATAGCTTATGTATTAATGTAATATTTGTTACCATACTGTAAGTGTGGTTGGAAATCCTTCCTCATGCCCTCATGTTTGTTTGTGTTTAGCTGTGCAGAGTCCCAGTCTGTTCCACTTTACCTGGATGTGGACACCTCCTCCTTCTACACAGAACTCAGTCTGGCACAGGTAGGAGTACTTACAATTGCACACACACACAACTTTGTGCACAATAGAAACCCAAGGTCACACGCACTTTGGAACCTAGCCTATACTCCAGTAGCCTCAACCAGACAATGTATTTGTGAGGTTTTCTTTTATATGTAGTTCTAAAATGCTGAGACATGATGCTGGGATTTTCTGTCTATATTTCATGTTTTATTTTGTTAGCATTCAATAGGTCATTAGGTCTTCTGCCTTCACTATGCGTGTAGGTACACAGCTAATGCTATGTAAGTTAGACACACTTCCAGTATAGGCTGAAGACAGGATTTGGACTTTAATTTTTTTTACCTGAAGAGAATGTGAAATTGTAAAAACAAAACAAATTGAATAAAACAAATTCAATGATGGTGGTTACAAATCAGAAAAAGATGTGATACAATAAATGAGATGATGATGATCAGATTAACATGTCGATAGGATATGAACCAAAGTTGAACCGGGAGATTATTAAACTGAAGCGAGGTGATCAGTCAATCATTTCTCTAGCGAAGATCACCACTCTGTTTGTCCCACTCACTGTCATACAGTGGCGTTACAGAGTGATGTGTCTATTCACTCACAAACTATCTTTGTCTGAATACAAACACTGGCTGCAGAGAGCACGTTAACCAGAGAACAGACAAACTTCATTTTTTCACGGAATCAACGTTAATTAGCTACTGCTGATCTGATCTGCTGCCTGTGATGTTTGTCATTTTAACCGGTGACAGCAACGGTTGACTAAAAATGAGAAGCTGCTACCGTGGTTTCCATTGTTTTTTGTTAATAAAGAAGTGAGGATGGATAAAGGTTAGTGTCAGAGCTAACTATTTTGTTGACTGGCAGTTAGATACTGATATTAATTGCAGTTTTCCCAGTATTTTTCTGTTTTTGTTTGTTTTTATGCGTTCTACTCCAAACACACACACTAGCCTGATAATCAGAGTGAATTCCCATTTTGTTTCAAGACATCATTTAGTCTGACATTGTTTTGTTTTTTGAGAGATTTTGTTTTTTGTTTTACCCTTTGCCAGTCAGTAGTCTCACAAATGTAATTTTCAGTGGATGCAGAGGCTGTTTTATCTGTTGCCAGGGGAGCTTAACGTACAATTTTTCATGTCAGTCAAAGAAATATGCCATAACAAGAGTTATTATTTCTGTAACTTGACCTACAACAGGTAGTACAGATGTGCTGATCACATCCATTCCACACTGAGTTTTGCGACATTTTTTCTGTTGCTTTTTTCCATGGATGTAACTATCTTTCTGGCTCTTGCAAAGAAATATTACATCCCCATTCTTAATCTCTCCTATAAAAATGATTTGCCCTTTTTTAAATTTTCCAAACTGCAATCAATGAGCACAACACCAGACTTATCTGGATCGCTGAAAAACCTGGCATACTACAGACACACACACACCAGCATTTATAGCCTTTACATAGTGTGCATATACAGTAGCTCTTCAGTTTATTTTGAAGTTTTCTTCGTGTCAGTCAACTGTAAGATTGACTCGGTCACATCTTGTGTCCTCAGGCGGCTCTGTGGTGTGTGACGGCTCTGTGGCTGGCTCAGTCCATCCTGGCTTTCCTGCGGCTCTACCACTCCCACAGCCAGCACATAAGCGGGCCTTGTCTTCCCCGAGAGAAGGAGCTGCTGCTGGGACACACTCCATCTGACAGCAGCTCCCCCTTACCTCCACATCCCCCAGCAACACCCACCATCTTACTCTAACTGAGAGTGGTAGAGCCGCTCTAGAGTTCTTAGTATTGCATGTAGAATATGAATGTTTCAAGTGTGGTTTAGGACATAATATTAAAAGTATCTTTATATTTTGATATAATTCTGCATCTTATATACGAGAGCCTGATAGTATATATATCAGCCAGTAGGTAACAAGAAATTGAATATGCAAATGCCAAAGATATGTTTGAGTTGGTTTGTCCTCCGGAGAGCACTGACAAGTTTGTATTTCAACTGTGAAAAAGGTCAAAATACTTTGACAACCAAATTTAAGGGATCCTTAAGATAAAAGTTTTTTTCATGGTGTATGTTTATGGCAAATTATGAATCTGTGGTCAGCTGATTTTCAAAGATCTGGAGTATTGATATAGGTATCGGCCTCAAAATCCAGAATCAAACAGGCTATATTATATAATGATATGATGTTTGAGCAGGGCCAACATCACTTATATTACATTACACTGCCTCAGTCAAGCACCCATCACCTCAAAGTGACAACACAACTTAGCACCAGTTTGTGCCTCTTGTGAATTTATTACATTTGAGTCACAGAATTAAGCATCTGTTTTTCTGACAAATACCAAGTGTTTTTTTACTCAAAACTCAAAAACTAATTTCTAGAATCTTTATAGACTCTTCTAACCATTTGGATTAAAAATATTCTGTCCCCCTGCACGGTAAAAATTTTAGGTAGATTCCCAATTTGTGACTCCTGGATTTCCTATCCATGTAGCTGGAAAGTATGCCATGTTCACTTCATATCGTCTAGAACATAATTACGAGCAACCAAATGGGAAAAAAGTTAATTTTAGCCTCCAAGTTGTAATTCTCAGTCGGAGAGATAGTGAAAAATTCAGACGTTAATGATAACTTGGTGAAAAGAACTACAGCGTCAACAGACTGTTGGTAAAAAGACTCCATTGCATGCAATCGCAAACATTAACTGAAAGCAGCATTACATATCTCCTTGCTTGTTTTGTAGTCGTAATAGTAACATAATCACAGACAGATATATCTGAGAATAAAATATAATAATCAAGGACATGTCATTTCCAGCAACTGGTGAAAAACTGGTTAAACATATTTTCTAACATATTTTCTGAACCTTTTTGTTTTTAATATACGTGGTTAGAAGAGTTTTATAGGAGTCTGGAAATGCCTTCAGAGCAACAGTAAGTGTTGTTAAACGAACTTCTTGGGTTTTTCAAATCTGTGTGGGATTTTTTTTTTTTTTTTTTTTTTTTAATAAATAAAACAAAGCTAAGGCTTACTTCCTTGACTCAAATGTAATGGTAACACATGATGCACAAACTGACTGGCTATTCTCAACTCTTTTTTGGGTCAAAAGGGATTATACAGAAGAAGAAAAATGCAAGAAATACACATTGGGATAGTTGAAATAGATGTATTCAGTGATCTAATAACCACAGTGTTATTTTGAAGCTATTGCTTATCTTTGCCATTTGACTGTGACTTTGTGAATTAATGCATTACAGTTTATTCATGTCAGTGATGACACCACAAGCAGCCACGTGGTGTTTATCTGTTTTCAATAATTTAATTTGCATGATTGTTTACAGTTCTGCTAGAGTATAATGTTTTGCCAAGGTCTGTCCTCATCAGGGAGAATACATTTTTGTTGACTTGTTCTGAGTGTAATATTCAGATGTAGCACTGAGGCGCTTTTATTGTGAAGCATGTGGTGAGAGTGTGACTGAGCCACTGTGTACCTGAAACAGGCTCACTGTGTGAGCATGACCTGAATGTTCTGTTGTGTAACAGAAAAATCTCTGCTGACCCTCTCTCTTCTTGTGACGATTTTTAATATGATGCTGTTAGTGTGGACACAGCCGCTCTCTGGGCATTGATGAAGCAGTCCAAATCTTCTCGAATGATCCGTGTAAAGGATAATTAGGAGGAAAACTTTCAAGGATCTGTGATAGGTTCCTATTGAAAGAGAGATTTGTGTGGAGCCCAAAAGGGTCAGCGAAGAGGACAGAAGTTACTAACTTTAATGAGTTTTTATAATCAAATGATTCTAAGTTGTTTTTAAACTTGTTTCTCTTTGATCCGTGTGGTTGTAATGATACACAGAAAGCGGAGAAGGAAATCTGAAGTAAAGAGATCAGACAGCATTGTCCCATTAAATTAATTGTAACATATGAAATGTTTTTGTATTATATCTGACAATGGTCTTGCTTTTTACTTCTTATACCTGTTTGTGCTTATTCTTATTCATGGTTATGCATTTGTCTTGTTTGTTGAATACAAAGTTTCCCATTATGAAAGCTTGTTGTCTTAATTCAGTAATCAAAAAATTATATCCATACACATCAATACTGACTAATTGACTTTTAAAGTATGGCTGCTATGGTGGATTGAATTAGTAATGATTAATCTACTGATGATTTCCTTGATTAATGGTTTGGTTATAAAATGTAAAAAAAAATGCGTCCAAGGTAACATTACGATTATTCTTTATTATCGATTAAGTTGTTGATTCTTGTTATTTGATTGATTATTCATTTCAATCAAATGTCAATAAAATGTTAGTATATAGTGAAAACCTCCAATAACAGTTCCCAAAGCCAAATGTGACATTCTCAAATCAATTGTTTGGACCAAATAACAGTCGGTCGATATTGAGTTTGTAATGTTATAAAACAGAGAAAAGCGGCAAATTCCCACATTTGCAAAGCTTGAACCAGTAAAGGTTTGTTTTGTTGAAAAATGATCTAAACAATTGATCAAATATTAAACCTGTTGCAGATTAATTTTCTGTCAATTGGGTAATAATTTAAGCCCTAGTTGAGAATTTCATTACATGACAAACAGGCTGTTGCATACTTTATTTGTCTTGCCTTCTAAAAAAGGAACATGACTAGAACATAAAAATAACAACATAAACAGATTACATAAAGTTTTACTGTATGTTGATGCTTACTTTCCTAATACTCACATAAAAAATATACATCATTCGCTCTATAAAATGTCATCCAATCATGATAAATCACTTTCGCAAGTTCACACAGTCCAAGGTAACATCTTCAAATGTCTTTCCTCATCTGACCAATAGTCCAAAACCAGTGGCGGAAAAAGTATTCAGATGCTTTACTTAAGTTAAAGTAGCAATACATTAATGTTAAATTACTCCATTACAAGTAAAAGTCCTGCATTCACAATCCTACGTGAATAAATGTAAAAAAGTATTATCAGCAAAATGTGCTTAAAGTATCAAAAGTAAAAGTAGTGGTTCTGCAAAAAAGGGGCACCTTTGAACGATATACAATTGTATATGACAATATTAGATTGTTAATCCTGATGCATCAATGAAAAGGGAGTCTTTTACTGTTGTACCTGGTTTAAACTGGATTTAGGGCCTGGTTCCCTCCAAAGAGTCACAAGATAAATCTGAGTGGGTCATCAGATGAATAATTTGAGAGGGAATGAGAAAAAACAAAGTTCTGCTAAACAGATTTGTATTCATTTTTTAGACCAAAGGTAATGATCTCCAATCGGGACCTTTTTTGTGAAATATTATATAATTTTACATCTTTGGGCCTAGAGCAATTATTTAAGTGAAACCATCTGATGGCAATTCATTCTTTGGTGGAGCTGCTTGTTTTAATCTTTGATAATATTTTGTGTTTTATAAGCTTATCATGTGTTTATGTGTAAAATCTTAATATGAAAAGTAAACAGTAACTATATCTGTAAAAAAAAGTAGGAGTAGTTAATTAAAAAGTACAACATATAAGTAAAGTACCTCAAAATTGCACTTAAGTACAGAATTTTAGGAAATGTGTAGTTACTTTTCACCACTGTCCAAAACCCAAAGATGTTCAGTTTACTATCACAGAAGAGTGAGAAAACCAGAAAATATTAACACTTGAGAAACAGGAACCAGATATCTTTTGCCCTTTTTGCTTATAAAATGAAATATGAAATTATTAATCAATTAACAATATTTTTAATTAAGTCATGCAGCTCTAAAGAAAAGAAGAAGCCTGAAAAAATATTGGATCTTCATGATTCAAAAACCAGCTGTAGTATCATTTTTTTGCCGTTTGTGGCAGTAAAGAATCCCGTGGGTGTTAATCTGCCAATAATTCGAAGGGGGAAGAAGTGAAGAGCCAATCACAAACCAGGGCTCCATATTGAACCGTTGTTTTGATCCGAACATTCGCTCTTTTACTACAGTTTATTTATTTTTATTTTTTATTTTTTCAATTAAAGAAGCCATAGCTTGAATAAGAAGACAACTGAATCCATTCTCACACGGGAACAATGAGGCTAACGGATATCAGAAAGTTAAAAGTGGCGGAGCTGCGCTCCAGACTTAAAGAACTTGGGCTGGACAGTAGAGGACTGAAGGCTGAGCTGGTAGACAGGCTGTGGTCTGCTTTGGAGAGAGGACTGAGTGGGAAAGACGGTGAAACAGGGGTAAAACTAGAACATGACGGCTCACCGACACCTTCAGCACCGACGGATACAACGGAGGTCGTCGCACCGTCCTCATCACCACCGACAGAAGCGGGAATTATTGCGCCATGTAGCCTAGACAGCACCAGAGAGTATAAAGACACCGGTACACAGACTGAGACTGGTGCCGGTGTAACAGCACTACAACACGGCTCTGAGTTGGTTTCAGAGTCCGTTACGGGATGCCAGGCTGAGGAAGGAGAGGTGGATGGTCCCGGAGAGGACAGGAGAGCTCTGTCATCAGAGGAGACGGGCAGGGGAAGAGCTTTCTACGAGTTCAAAGAGGAGATACGATACAAAAGGTAATGCAAGATAGACAGTAGTTAGAAGTATTGTGAAAAAGCCCCCACAGAGAAGACGAAGTCGTTTAAAGGCTGCAGGGTCAGTGAAAAAATACACTTAAAGTACATTTTGTGCAAAAGTTTTGGGAACTAAAAATAAGTGAGGATGCTTTCCAAAAAATGGCCATGATAGTTTTTATTTATCAGTTAACTTCTTCCAAAGTGCGGTAAGCAGAAAAAACCTGAATCAGATCAATATTGGTGTAACCACTCCTTCCCTTTAAAACAGCACCAGTTCTTCTCTTGTGCAGTTTTTCAAGGTACTTTGCCAGGTAGGTTGTTCCAAGCATCTTGGAGAACTTGCCACAGTTATTCTGTCTGTGTCTTCTGTCTCTGCATGTGATCCCAGACTGACTCCACGATGTTGAGATCAGGGCTCTGTGGAGGCTCTATCCTTGATCTTCTCATCTCTGAAGATAGTTCTTTATGAGTCTGGTTGTATGTTTAGAGTCGTTCTCATGCTTCCTGATGTAATTACGTGATGGATAAGAATATAAACATCCAAAGTGTTTAAAACTTTTGCACAGTACTGTTTAAGTGTTTAAAATTAAAACAGTGTATAACAATCAGATATGAGGGGAAACAGCATTTTAATAGGGTTTACGTTGAAAAATAGTGAAACTATCCTTAACTTGGGCTGCAAAAATTCAGGGGCTTCTATTCTATTCAGGGGCTTTTTAAATCTTTTATGAAATGGGTATTATAAAGCAGCATGTGTCTGTATGTATCCCTTCCCAAACAGAGCCAAATCACCACAGCCTCCAGTGGATAGAGAGGAGGCAGAGGAGAACAATGAAGATAAAGTGAGAGTAGATCCATGTGAGTCGTTGAACAGCACTCACCACCTTTTTGGTGGACAAACATGAAACAGACCTCATGTAGATATAGTATTTTAAACAAGGATGAAGTAATTTTGTCAAGAAATAAAATTTAATGTCATAACAGCAGTGCAGAGGCATTTTTTATCTTTTTTTGTTGTTTCCACAGATGACAGTCACCTCCATTTTGAGGTGGGTCCTGATGGATCCGGTGGGCAGCCACGGTTCTGGGCTCAGTTCCCCTCACTGTGGTCAGGCTCCAGGCTCACTCACGGGGTGCTGCAGGGCAGGGTGGGCTTTGAGGTGAGGCTGGAGAGGAAGTTGTTGACTAAACAGCTGGAGGAACAAGAGTTCATGGAGCCCTATGGTCTGAGGGTAGGCTGGTCAGTGGCTAACACCTCTCTGCTGCTGGGTAAGGATTAGCTTAATCATCATTTCATCCTGTTTCCCTGGATAAGTTAGGTGAACAGAGTCACCTTCTCTAGAGATGTTTTTGTTTTTGTTAAAATGCCTTTAATGGTAACATGCTTCGATCTCCCTCTGGTTTACAATGTGTCTCACACCAGGGGAGGATGAACTCTCTTTTGCTTATGATGGGCGCAGTAAAAAAGTGTCAGGTGGAAAGGAAGAGGAGTTTGGAGAACCTTTCTCAGAGGGGGATATCATTGGCTGTTACGCTGTGAGTTACACTTTTATACTTTTTAAGTTTTTCTTCTCTTTATTTTCTCTGGGATCCAGTTTTAGAGTGAGTTTTCTCTGATCTCAACCGTGTATGTGTGTGTGTTATATTTACACCTGCACACCTGCAGTCTTTCTCCGCAGGCGCTGCCATTCAACTCTCTTTCCATAAGAACGGTCGTTTCATGGGTGTGGCCTTTTCCCTGGGTGCCTCTGTGCTGCAGGGTGTTCCTCTTTTCCCTCACGTCCTCTGTAAAAGCTGTTCAGTCAGATTCCTCCTGGACCCCACAACTCCTCCCTGGTACCCTGGCCCTCCAGGTTTTACACCGCTGGCAGCTCTCCCTGCTGGGCAGAGGGTGCGCTCTACATTTGCCCCTTCTTCCAGAGCACAGTGTGAGGTGAGAGATGGGCTCAGTAGCTGGGTTTCCATCCAAAGTATTTTTCTACAAATTAATTTAAAATTTTAATACTTACAAAAGACATACATATAATCCCATCAACCCAGTTCAAACCTATTGAAAAAAACACATAAACAAAACAAAGGAACAGGTAAGGTGATCAAGCTTTATACAGTTCGAGAAATCTGGCCAGAAATGTAGTGAAGGCCACGACCTTTTCGCAAAGTGACAAAATGGTTAGTGTCACAGTCAATGGCAAAAATTGCTGTAAGTGGATTAGGAGTATTTGTTACATGAAAAACATTTTGCGATGTTTTAAATGATAACTGGAGCTGCTTTTGATCAAGGTGGGAAACGTGAAAGAAACAAAACATGTGTGCTAGGTTCACCAAAGGGATTTGCGAAGAAAAAAATAATCTGTTACCCCCCATAACTGAAGAACTTCTAGGAAAGAGACATATGTAGACTTCACACGATCGTCTGACATATGGTTTAGTTTAAAGCAGTTTTTATAGTCTTTAGAAATTACAGATTATTGCTTTTAAATTAATTGTTAGGCGCTTTATTCAACATTCCCTCCTAGTAGTATGGTTAGGGTATAGATATGAAAAATTGCTTTTTTTGGTTATTTTCAGACAGGATATAAAAAACAGTCAACACAAGTTGAAGCAAAAGTGCAACAACAATTCTTAAATAATCCGTTCTTAGAAGCCTGTCTATTTTTTGTAGATATTATTTGTGTGCGCAGTACAGCCTGCACACTTGTTAGATTTTATCTTTCTCTTCCTCCCCCTAGGTGTTGTTGATGGTGGGTCTTCCTGGTTCTGGGAAGAGCCACTGGGCCAAGACTCACATGAAGAAGCATCCAGAGAAACAGTACAAGCTGCTGGGCACAGAGGAGCTGCTCGCATGTATGGTGGTCAGTCAAACCTCCAGTGTTCTATCTTATGTTTTATAATCACATTCAAAGATGATGTTTAAGTTCTGGCTAACTGATACAAAAAGATTTGACACGTGTGTGTGTGTGTGTGTGTGTGTGTGTGTGCGTGTGCATAGAGTGGAGGACAGAGCAGCAGGCTGCAGCAGGCCTCTCAGTGTCTAACTGATTTAATCAAGATGGCTGCTCAGACTCCTGGCAACTACATCCTTGACCAGGTAACCCTTCACCTCTAAACATGTACCAATGTGACTCTGAAAACCCCTTTAAGTGACATTGTTGACACGTGAAACTTACCTGTATATATCTGACTATTTTTAAAGACTTCTTGTCCAGTTTGACAGCATTGAAAATTGTTGAAAGCCTCATGGTGTTCCTCGCAGTTGTACACGAGGATTGACGGAAGTAGATTTATGAAGATCAAAGAAAAGAGACCTTGAGAGAAAAGTTCAAACTCTGTGTGTTAACTCATTTCTTACTTCAAAGCACCTGTATGTGAGACAAGCTACGGTCTCACATGAATATAAAAGACGTATCAATATGAATATCCTCATAAGCACGTGGAATTAATTAGTGATTAAAGCACTGGAACATCCACGGATGTAACAGTAGTAGTTCAGTTCAGGCCTCTCCATTACACTGTACTCTGACTCTTCAGTTACTTTACCACCTTCTCTTTGTCATCTGTGTGTTTCCAGTGCAACATCCTCTTCTCGGCACGCCGTCACAAGCTGCAACTGTTCGCAGGCTTCAGGCGGCGTGTGGTGGTGGTTTTTCCATCTGCCGACGAGTGGAAAAGACGACTGTTGCAGCACCAGACGAGTGACGGGGAGCAGATCCCAGAAACCGCCCTGCTCAAACTCCAAGGTCTGACTTATGCATATTTTATAGGAAGTATAACATCGAAGTGATTAATAAGCGGATGGCTCAGTGCCAATTTACACCAACAGGGTGAAGTGGGTTAATCTGCTGTTAGCAGTCGATTTGAAAGGCATTTCTATTAGGAAAGGAACATTTTCTTGTGTGTCTCTGTTGCTTTCTTTCTTTGGGGAGTGGGTTAAATGACTCCCAAAGAGAAAATGATGTTTAACGACGATTTAGGTAATTCTGTGAAATTTAGTGATTTAACAGACGTATATTAGCCTAATAATCCGACTGAATTACCAGTCTATCTGCAGGTCTTGAATAGTCTTAAAAGGCTTTGGATTGAGTTTCCTTAAAACTCATCCTAGAAGGTATGAAAAGGTCTTAAATTTAATTAGCAAGTGTCTCAAATATTTCATTTTGTCTGCCATTGGCAGTAATGTTAGTTATAAAATGTTTTTGTGTCCGATTGCAGGCTGACACACCTATAAACTAAAAGTCAGCACTATCTGATCCATAGCAAGCACTGTCACTACTGCTACCTACAGCAGATAGGAAGCTCATAGTCTCATAATGAGCGTTGACTTAAATGAAATAATCATTTGTAACTGGTTAACCATCCATTCACTTTCAGCCAGTTATCTGGATCCAGGTCGTATTAACATAATTAATTACAGTTGCAAGTGAACCCTTTGGAATTACATGTATTTATGTATAAATTTGCCTAAATATGGTCAGATTGTCATCTTAGGTACAATTATGAACAAACACAATCTATTTGAACTAGTAACACACAAATCACTGTATTGATCGTGTCCATACTGAATACATCATTCAAACATTCAATGGGAACCCCCGGGCTAATTGCCTCAGCAAAAGCTAACTGGAGTCAGGAGTTAGAGAACCTGGAGTACAATCAGCGAAACCAGATTGGAGGTGTGGGTTAGAGCTACTTTGACTTACAAAAAATGTGCTATTGCATCGGCAGATGCTTCCTGCCATTCACAAGAGAATAGCAATGTGAATCATGCCACACAAAAAATGATATCTCAGAAGAATTACAATCAAGAATTGTTGATTGAAGTTGGATAGGGTGACAAACTAATCTCAAGTCCAAAGTCAGACAAACTAACTGTGCTGTGGCTACTCCCAAGAAGCAAAGATGACTCCAAAAGCACAACACATAATGCTCAGTGAGGTAAAAAGAACCCCAGAGTAACAGCTAAAGGCTTAATGGAATCACTGGAGCTGGTTAACATCTCTGTTCATGAGTCTACCATACGCAAACCATGGTGCATGGTGTCCAGGACGCCATGGAGGAAGCCCGTGCTCTCTGGAAAAAAAAAGGCAGGGTCACTGTCTGGCAGCTGACGCTCAGAAGAAGTTGGGTGATGCAGCAGGACAACGGCCAATTCAGTAAAGACACAAAGATCGTTATTGTTTTTGTGTTATTAACTTAAGCACATTGTGTTTGTCTGTACTTGCAGAAAACCAGGTCATTCCAAAAAGTTCACATACGTTTTCTTACCACTGTATATCATTAGGAATTGTTATGTATTGCTGGGAAGTACTGAAAAAATGTAATATAATAAATGATTGTAGGCCTTATTGTCCCTACTGGTTTTCCATCATACTTTCATACTTTGGCCAGTATGATTGTGAAACAGGTGTTAAATTGCATTCTGTGTAGTATTAAAAACCATGGCTTAAAAAGTTGTAAATTTTACCTGGTGAAACCTGCAGAAATCCTGGTTTTCACTTCATTATTCTATTAATATTCTATTTTAATCACTGAAAAATTCAGAGATGTGGGCAGCAATTAAGAGAAACTAGGCTTGAAGTGTATGGAACTGCAGTACAGACTGGAGCCTCTGGTTACGCAGACAATTACACATTAACCTGAGACATCAGTCATACAAATTAGTTCAATTCAGGCTGAGCAATACATGCACATAATCTATGTAATGCCTCTTCAATTTTGACCTCAGTGAGCTGCAGTCTTCCAGAGCAGCAGACTGACCTGCTGGAGGAGCTGCAGTATGTTGAGCTGCCTCAGGAACGGGCGCAGACGCTCCTGCAGGAGTACAAAGACTGTGCTCGCAGATTGCTGCCACCCATCCCCAAACAGGACAGGAAGAAAGCCCGACTTCACAAGAAAAGACCCCACCCTCAAGGCCCTCCGCCATCACATAGGATCAAGTGGACTGGGATAAATGGTCAGCATGAAAAATGATGGAAAGTATTTTGGGAGCCTGATCTTTTAAGATGATAGTTGATGTGGTTTTAATTTCTGTGTTTGTAGGGTGGAACGACCCAAGACTCAACATCCATTCATGGAGCCAGCACCCAAGATATGTGAGTACCATGCAGCTGTGAAATCCTACACAACATATAAAACAACCCAAACCTCACTATAACGTAATTTCTATTTGGTGCTGTTGCTTTAAGGTTTAAACCAACCAGTTTTGTCTTGGACAAAATCACGTGGTCTCTTAAACCTCATTGCTGTCTCCTTTATCATGTATAAATCACCTCAATGCCACTAGAGGTCACCATTTCTGATGTTTAACTTAAACCTGCCACAGACACGGTTTAAAAGGAGGTTTGCAAATTCAGTATAAAGACAGATATTTGCACTGAAATACCGTTTAATTATTTCTAAAAAGTTAAATTTTTTTCATCTATCACTGTCATAAGAATCAAACTAATATATTACATTTAAAGTTTATCTTTATCATCTGCCTCAGTTCATTTCTTCACTGTAGAATAGAAAGTTAATATCTATCTGCCAAGCTAAAGAGGTCAATATATAGAAACCATGGTTTAATTACTGCACCAGTGAGGTGGACATGAAGTAATTTTGTCGGCAATGTAGGCAGGTGAGACACACGTACTGCAATGTTCACTCACCCGAGGCTGTAAATTAATCAGAAGAAAAATTATAGATGTATTATAAGACCGTCTCCCACTGCTATTTTAACATATATCTGAGTATTGAATATTGGTACTGCAGTAGATTGTAAGATTGTAAAGAGATGGTGTTACTGATGTAGGGGGGAAATATTTTACACGATTAAAAAAATTATCAATACATTTGTGACAGTACAAATGCATTATAAATCATAAAATGAGCAATGTATACATTTGCAACAGTATTTATAATTTCTTTCCTTAGTAGTTAAATGTATATTGGCCAAATTGGAAAATCGCACCGATTTTGGACTAAAAGGGAAGCGTTTTTTTTACTACTTCCATTTACCAGCCTCTCAAAGTCTTTCATTAGTTCAAATATGAATGTAAGGCACATTGTCTTTTTCAGAATAACCAGGACTATTTGAAAATGATTTGAATAGTTAAATGTTTAAAGATGTATGATGGATTATATGCTGTATACAGGTAGAATTCAGGTTCGCCAAGGAAAAAGTTACAAAAATGCATTTTATCAAAATTATGCAGGTGTCAATTATAACAGCTCATTGATCAGCGAAGAAGTGATGTCTGTGAAGATTTTAGTGAGCCTGAGAGGAAATTCAGGCTTATAACAGCCTCATAATCAATAGATAAAATAGGTGATAAAATAGGCTAAAATTAATAAATTAAAACAACAAAAATTTATCCATAGTAACTATTACTCAAGTTTTACTCAAATCAAACCATGTCACTATTACTGTACCAGGATGAACTATTAGAATGTAAGTTATTTACAAAAGCATCGCAACCAATAAATATTGGACAACTATTCAGTAAAGTCTTTAAAGCCTCTTTCCCCCTTAAACAGAATGGGACACAACTTAATTTTGATACTTACGTGTTGATTGAATCGTATAAAAACAGATAAGGAGAGTTACAAGCAAGCACAATGGCTCATTTAGCTTATAAGAACCAGGGCTATTGATATATTGATTGACAGTTCGGGTGCAAGCCTCACTCACAAGAGCGAGCAGATTGATTCATTAGATTAATTACTATTTCTTCTTTATTACATTCTCATTTGCTAGTTTATTAGGCAAACCTAGCTATATCTGGCTTTACTGCTGTTTGAACAGCTTAAAGTTCTGGTTTATTTGTTCCCATTCTAAACCTCAGGTCAGCTAATCAGAGCTAGCTGAAGTTGATTTCACAGACTGAATAAAATTACATTGTCCGTTTGTATCATTTACATTTCAGTGGAACGTCGCTTATCAGGACCCGAGCTACAACTACAACAGAGACTTTGGTTACAGTGGTTATGAGGGTTACTGGTGAAGAAACCGATGCTGCTGCATTACCTGTGTTTACAAGGAAAATAGGTCTTTTGATCAGTCATTTAATTAAAAAAAAAAAAAAAAAAAAAAGAGCTACATAAATTATCAGGAGGACTACAGAATGTATGTTGCACTCCCTGCTTTGACCAATCAATGATAATCAGTGTTGTTGTATTTTATAATTTTAAATGCTGAAAGCCAGGTCACTTTTTAGGATTTTTATTGAAAACATAAAATTTTTTAAAAACTGTTTTTACTGTACAGTGTAAAAATTATGAAAAATATACAAAATTTTGCCCAGTTTTGACACAAGCATTGGTCACAGAGTGCTTAAAGTAAAAAAGTAAGTAAATCCCTGAGCACTTATGAAAAGTTTATGTTTGTACATTGGATCATCTGGATTAGTTTTCTGGTGCGATCAGCTGAGGGTCAGGTCATCTGCTCCGGTCTCGCTCTCCATCAGGTTTCACTGTCTGATAAAGCAGTACAGCTCCTTTAGCTGAGGGACACAGCTCTGACCATAGAGCGCTGCTCCTGTCCAGCTGCAACATCTCCTATGAAAAACACAGACAACAAAATGCCAAATATCACTATGGTGTGATTAGGTATTTACCTTGAATCCCAGGCATTTGAAACACAACTTTTGTATCTTCATCTTATTATAAACTGCACTTTCCTCCGAATGCAGCTGCCAAAACCAGAAAGCTCATTCTTGAGTTGCTATGCAGACAATTATACATCTGTTACTATCGTTTACTAACTGTTCTGCTGAGGAAGATGATGTCTGTGGACTCGTGGGCCTCTGCTCCTCCTTCCCAGTACAATTTTCTGACTTCATCAGATGTCAGTGAGCAACTGAGGATACACAGATACAACCGACTCTGCATTACATTACATGTTCTTTTATTATTTGCCTCTTATTTTTTTATCAGGAACTTTTAATGCTGCAATATTGATGAGGTCTCCCTTGCAAAAATTTTAAAATGTATTTTTAAACTTCAAATTGGACATGAATGTTAAATCAATAACAAAAAAAAACCAAAACATTGTGTTGAATCAGACAATGTCACAATGGACAGTGGTACTACGGTTTCTCTCCATTGCCTTTCTTGAATTTAAGTCAACTTTTTCTATCAAGAGATATCAAGATGACAGGTGAAAATTTCTGATATTGCCACGTCATGTAATTTAAAATTATATTTTAAAATATTTTATATTTGCATTTTTGACATTCATACCAGACTGGATGTAGCAGGCCTGATTGTGAGGTTACTCATGGGATTTGTTTGGAAAAATCAGAGTGCAAGAAAAACTTCTTTTTCCAACAAGGTGAATGGTGTTGACTGGCAGAGGTTAGTTGCTATTTTTCTTAGTATACATCCGTAAATAGAAATAAATTTAAACAACCTCCATTTAATATTTGTTTTTTTTTAAACAGAGACAATACTACTAGCTTCTAACTTTCTCTCTGAGTGATCATTTTACAAGTAAATATAGCAGAAATCACAGCATAGCCGTTGTCTTTAATTTATGTGTATGGTGATTTTGTCAGATGACATCGCAGTTATAAAATCAGGATTTGAGCAGGGCAAAGCAGCAGCTTGGAGATGGCTTGGAAGTGACAGCTGGTTAACATGTAGTCTTAATGGGTCAAGTTTCACTCACTATTTCATATTTGTTCAGTTGTCTGACAACAGAAACACAAACACATGTAAATGAGAACAGCTTTATTGGGAATTCGGCTGTATCAAAATACTGTATATGTGAGAACAGAGAGTAGGAGAGAGGCAGATAAAGGTCAGTCCAGCCACATACTAGGTTTTGACCTACTTTCGTTGTTCTGTCTTGTGAAATATTGTGTTTTCTAAAGTGTTGTTGTGTTCTCTATTTTGTAATCGTGTTTTGTCCAGTATTGCAGCGTTTTGCACCTCAGGGTCACTCTACAACACAGATAAATGTTGTTACACAGGAAAAAAAAAAAAGCAACGGACTAATTTGCAGCCTCAGTTCCTGATTGGGCTTTTAAATTCACGTTAAAACAAATAAACAAACTACCAGATAGAACAGAAAGAAAAAGAAAAAAAAACAGGACAGATTATGTAAATGTGTGGTTCTATGTGTTTATATATTGTACATGACTGTGTAAGTATTGATATATAGAGGCTGGGCCGTCTGTGTGAGATGCTATGTATGAGTACATGCATTTGACCAGTGGATCCTTTTACAGCAAATTCAATGGTTATGTTCTGGATGTTTAAGACAACGATTCACTCACTTGTTAAGAAAATTCAAAATCTGATCGTGTTAGTGATACTTAGGGATTTCACGCAGGTATAGTAATTTTTATATCTATATCTATACAGATATATATAGTTATCTGTATATCAAGAGATATATAGAGGTACATAATTTTCTTCTTCTAACAGTGGCATTAATCTTATTCTTCACTTTCCTGAGCAACTTTTCATGGCTCCACTTTAAGGAAATGCTGCTTTAAGAGAAAGCAGCGCTACGGTTCATTTTTTCATCAGGATTAAAATTGGGGGAACAGGTACCTGACGTAGAACTCGGCGCTTGGTCGTCCAGCGCTGGTGTGATTCAGAGCGACACCCATCAGGATAGGCTCTCCGAGGCGGCTCAGAGGAACATTCACCTGAAGAGAGACAGAGGGAAGATGGGATGAAAGAAGCAAGAGATTAAATGTCTAACACTTGTAAAGAGTTTCTGAAGTGAAAATCATGATTTTAGTCTTGGCTCTTTGTTGAAATGCTGACTGAGCTCTTCAATATATTCAAAAATCAAATTATCAAATTATATTGTTTTATGTTTACTTTTGCATTCTTTGCATTTCTTTGCATTCATTCTAGAACTTGGTTGATTTATTAATGTTACATAGCATTACTGACATAGCAGAGATATTGTCGGGTATATGTGGTGAGAGCGCTGAAATGGTTATTCCTGAGTATGTATGTGTAGGATCTGAAAATGTCTTACTTTGGCACAACCAAATTTTCTGAACTAGTCTTCACTGGGGTTATTTCATTTATTTTTAACAAACTAAAATGTTTTCAGATTAATTAGAAAGATGTTACAATCGCTATTATACGAATAGAAGTTTTATTTGTGGCCAGCAAAGTTTTTCAGCCAGTATAGTTTTTCTTCACTGTTTTATTGAGTCTTTTGAGCTTTTCTTTCATGTGCAGGTTTCATAGTTTATCACTCAATGACAGAAACAGGCTGAAAAACACCATATTTTCAGGTTTGAACTTCTCAAATGTGAGAATTTGCTGCTTTTAACACTTTGATTCGAATCTTTTTGGGTTTTTGACTGTTGATCACACAATACAAGTGATATCACTTTATCACAATTTCAACTCTGGGAACATTTGATGGACATTTTTCACTATTTTATAGACTAAAAAATTAAATCAACAAAAAAAGGAATCAGCAGATTAACTGATAATAAAAAATAATCCATTATAGTACATAGGAGTGAAAGAAAGGGACCTGGGTTTATTTGGTGACTGATAAATCCTGTAGAAATCAGTGAGCACATGAAGCATGAAGCTCTGGACTTACTCTGTGAATTCTGTAAATTCAGCTTTTTTATTTTAGTCTGTCAGGTCATTTTTGCCAAACCCTGCTCGTAGCAGATCTTCACAGAGAAATGAAGGAGTCACATAAAAGAAGTGATTACTGTGTGACTAACCTTTACTAACTCTGTTTTACTTTTTTACCGTCTTACAGATTTAGGAGTTAGGCCCCGGGTGTTCTCAGCCTATACAATTTAGACCATCTCAGATTTAAACATTCTTTCCCACTAGGCACCTGTTTCTATTATTTTAAGCACCTTACAGCATTCACATACCACTCTCATCCTTCTATGCAACGTGCACTCCACATACCACCTGCCCACACACTTTGCTCTTTTGCTATTTTGTCATGTATTTCTTTTAGTTACTTCGTCCTTAATATGTTTCTTTACTTAATCTTTGAAGCAGTGTGTCTCCCTTTTGTCACGGCCTTAAGAGACGTACAGTAACTCACTGCTAAACTAAATATCATGGATTAACAACTTTACAGTTGGCTTTTGAGGTGAATGAAGACAAACCCACCTCATCTCTGATCTCAGCACACACAGACGAGAACAGCTCAGAGACGACAGCCTCTGGCCTCTGCTGCATCACGACCATGCTCACCTCCTTACACACCACCTGAAGAGAGCAGTGATGGTGTTGATAACACATCAAGCACATTAGTGACATTAATTCGATTTATTTCCCTTCACCTTCGGCTCTGGGTGACCTCCAGGGATGTCCAGGAGCCCCCCTGCCTCCGCCACCGTCTGGCTCCTCCTGATCAACACTAGCTGTCCATCATCTGTACACAGGACGGCTCCCACACCCAGAGGCTGAGCCAGCAGCGCCAGAGGATCGCTGAACTCTGCCTCTCCACGCTGACAGAGCTCTGCCACTCGACACGACCAGTTGGTTCCCAGGTAGTCCTTGTAGCATGTAAGGCCAAGTCTCAGAGTGAGGAGCGGCCCAGTGTCCCGATCATCCATGTTTTTATCAGTGTGTGACAGAAGTTCAGTTGTTCCACAAGTAGAGGAAGTTTGTTCCAGTGAACTAGCTGCCTGTTGGATGACAGCCTCTACATTTTCTGTCTGATTTATAGCCCTGTTTCTTGGGTCCAAACTGTTCTGAGCAGCATCATGCAGAGGATCAGTGTCATACATTTCCTCCTGTCTCTGTCTGCTAGATAATTTGTCTTCCTGATCCTCCACACAGTCTAAGGAGGGTGCTTTGGATGAATGAGTGCAGGGCGAATGTTTAGGAGAAGCACAGGATGATGAGGGATACTTAGGGGAGGCCAAGCACAAAGAGTGTAGTCTGAATTTGGCCCCATTGAAAAGCCACGGCTCTTTGGACACCCGCTCTGTCCACACCTCCTCTATGTGACGCTCTAGAGCCGGATCTGTCTGCCTGTTAAATCTGAGGAGAGGAAAAAGGAAGTGAAACAAACTCATCAAGTTACTACCATTAAATTTTGTCCGCTGCCAACTGCTATGTTAAACTGATTGTATATAATGCAGAGCTATAACAATCAGTCGATTAATCAGTCAATCAATAGAAAATTAATCTGCAACGGTTTCTATAATCCAATATTTTTTAATTTTTCTATGTTTCATTTATTAAGTAAAAATGCAAAACCTTTTTTGTTTCCACCTTCTCAATAATGTAATTCTTTTTCTTTGTCATACATACATTTTGGGTTTTGGACTGTTGGTCAGACAAAACAAGACATCAGAAGACTTCACCTTGGCCTCTGGGAAATTGTAACAAGCATTTTTCACTTTTTTCTGATAGTTCATAGAAAAATGATTAATTCCGATAATAATCTGCAGATTAATCAATAATGAAAATAACTGTTGGTTGTAGCATTAATATAACGTGTGGTATACAGTAATATAAGATGTTATGAACTTTCCTACCCTAATATAGCTACGTTGAATGTACCCGTGTCACCTTGGTAAAATCCTATAAACTGAGTGTCATTAATGATCAAAAGGTTACCCCCTCCCCCCAAATTATCTACCTCATAGGGTTGAACCACAACATTATGTCCAGCAAAATATTTCAGATATCTATATCTAACTCTATGGTTTGAGGCCACTTCAGAGGCCACGATTTATGATCCTACCTTTCAGAAAGCTCCACTTGTACCTGAGACTGCAGAAGCCCCCTCCAGTCTCCACAGTGCAGCAGCACAGACACCTCGGGATCCGTCATTCCTCACTGTGGATTATCATCATCATTATCATCACATCTTCGCTTATTTCCTCGCTCTGAGCGGTTTTGTAATGTCACTTCTGGGTGTTTCCATAAAAATTACATGCATAAAAATAACTTAATTGTTTTTAACTGAGAACACGTCAAAAGATAAACTTTTTTTATGATGTACCATGATACACGGTATCATGTATCATTCAAGTACTAAAAAATGAAAAAAGAGAGGAGAAAAACAACAAACAAACAAAAACATGGATACAATACAACATGAAACACAAGAAGTACAACAGAGACAAAACAAAATAGAAAGACAAGCGGTACACAAAACAAACAAAGTGTTACACATAAAACTGAAGCATGACACAGGATAATTTATTTAGTAAGGGTAAAATATTTTATTCCCATAGTGGCCTGCAACCTGAATCATTATAACAACAAAGACTGCCACGATTCTGCCACACTACTGTCCACAAGCTGTGACACGCAGATCAAATATTAAATACATTCTACCATATCTCGTCTTACCATGTCTTACCAGTAAAAAGTTTTTTCTCCTATTTTTTAAAACTAATGCATTCCGAGGCTCTCACTTCATCTGAGTTTTAACACGGCTCAGTATGCTATTTCTCCTTACACTACCAACGACCACTCTGTTGGTCTCTAGTAGTGTAAGGAGAAAAACTGAATAATCAGTCCAATTACGAGATAATTAATTAATAGGAAAATTCCACATTCATAAGAAGAAGTGGACTGACTCCAAACAAAATTATGGACATTTTGTCAAGGAAACTTGACAAAAGACTTTAAAAATAAGAAGGATGAAAACACAGCATTTTTTAGGTCTGCCCCTAACGATTAGTTTTATTATCGATTAATCTACCGAATGTTTTCTTAATTAATCAATTTGTATATAAAATGTGAGAAAGTGGTGAAAAATGCCTGGGATCATTTCCCGCAGCCCAAGGAAATGTATTCAAATGTCTTGCTCTGGTCGACCAACAGTCCAAAACCCAAAGATATCTAGTTTATGATCACATGTGACCAAAAGAAAAAAGCATTAAATCCTCACTTTTAAGAAGCTGAAACAAACAAATGTTTAGCATTTTTACTTGAAAATTACTAAAACTATTAATCGATTATCAGAATAGCTGACGATTTTTTTTTTTTTGTTAATAGTTACAGCTATATTTCATATTGTTTTAATGTATTTATTTATTTTTCAGCTTTTTACTGATTGATTATCCTGTTATATGCATTTGCTTTAATTTTCTGGCAGTATCCCTGGTTCGAGCTGTCTTGTTTGTACATGATGTTTCATGTATACACTCTTGTGTTAGTAAAGGAAGAAAAAATGAAAAAAAGAAAAAAAAAATGAAAAACGCTTGTAGTGACAACAACACCAGAACTGGGGTGTTGTCAGAAGTGCAGGAATGTTGAAAATGTCAACCCACAGAGCAAAAGCATGTGCTTTACTGTGTATTTGACCTTTAAAAACATATTGAATAGCTCACACGGCTATTTGGGACTCGATCTGTTCAGTTTTGACGGTGAGTTGAGTTAGTCTGAGTGCTGTAAACTGTTGGACCGACTGTTGGACTGACAACTTCAGCGCCAAACTTTTAATTCATCCTAACATCCTGAGCGCTGAAAGAGGAACCACAGACTGAGTACAAATAGCAGACTATCACTTAAAACCTTAGTGGACATAAAAGATGAAATATCTTTGTTTATCTTACCTTCCTGGGTGGAAGTGTCCGCAAAACGACAGAGTAGTTTCTTCTTCTTCTTTTCA